>NC_135889.1:43029463-43359216 GCF_964194155.1 Cetorhinus maximus | reverse complement strand
CACAGTGAAGCAGTCTGGAACGAGTATCTTGCAGACAGCATCATGGTGAAGCAGTCTGGGAAGAGCGTCCTGCAGTCAGCATCGTGGTGAAGTAGTCTGGGAAGGGTGTCCTGCAGTTAGTATTGCAGTGAAGCAGTCTGGGAAGAGTGTCCTGCAGTTAGCATCACGGTGAAGCAGTCTGGGAAGAGTGTCCTGCAGACAGCATTGCGATGAAGCAGTCTGGGAAGAGTGTCCTGCAGTCAGCATCGCAATGAAGTAGTCTGGGAAGAGTGACCTGCAGTCAGCATCGCAGTGAAGCAGTCTGGAAAGAGTGTCTTGCAGTCAGCATCGCAGTGAAGCAGTCTGGGAAGAGTGTCTTGCAGTCAGCATCGCAGTGAAGCAGTCTGGGAAGAGTGTCCCACAGTCAGCATCATGGTGAAGCAGTCTGGGAAGAGCGTCCTGCAGTCAGCATCGTGGTGAAGCAGTCTGGGAAGGGTGTCGTGCAGTCAGCATCACAATGAAGCAGTCTGGGAAGAGCACCCTACTGTCAGCATTGCAGTGAAGCAGTCTGGGAAGAGTGTCCCGCGGTCAGCATCGCAGTGAAGCAGTCTGGGAAGAGTGTCTTGCAGTCAGCATCGCCGTGAAGCAGTCTGGGAAGAGTGTCCTGCAGTCAGCATCATGGTGAAGCAGTTTGGGAAAAGCGTCCCGCAGTCAGCAGCATGGTGAAGCAGTCTGGGAAGAGCATCCTGCAGTCAGCATCGCAGTGAAGCAGTCTAGGAAGAGTGTCCTGCAGTCAGCATCGCAGTGAAGCAGTCTAGGAAGAGTGTCCTGCAGTCAGCATCACGGTGAAGCAGTCTGGGAATGGTGTCCTGCAGTCAGCATCGCAATGAAGCAGTCTGGGAAGAGTGTCCTGCAGTCAGCATTATGGTGAAGCAGTCTGGCAAGAGTGTCCTGCAGTCAGCATCACAGTGAAGCAGTCTGGGAAGTGTCCTGCAGTCAGCATCACAGTGAAGCAGTCTGGGTAGAGCACCCTACTGTCAGCATTACAGTGAAGCAGTCTGGGAAGAGTGTCTTGCAGTCAGCATCGCAGTGAAGCAGTCTGGAAAGAATGTCTTGCAGTCAGCATCGCAGTGAAGCAGTCTGGGAAGAGTGTCCCACAGTCAGCATCATGGTGAAGCAGTCTGGGAAGAGCGTCCTGCAGTCAGCATCGTGGTGAAGCAGTCTGGGAAGGGTGTCGTGCAGTCAGCATCACAGTGAAGCAGTCTGGGAAGAGCATCCTGCAGTCAGCATTGTGATGAAGCAGTCTGGGAAGAGTGTCCTGCAGTCAGCATCGTGATGAAGCAGTCTGAGAAGAGTGTCCTGCAGTCAGCATCGCAGTGAAGCAGTCTGGAAAGAATATCTTGCAGTCAGCATCATGGTGAAGCAGTCTGGGAAGAGCGTCCTGCAGTCAGCATCGCAGTGAAGCAGTCTGGGAAAAATGTCCCACAGTCAGCATCATGGTGAAGCAGTCTGGGAAGAGCATCCTGCAGTCAGCATAGTGGTGAAGCAGTCTGGGAAGAGTGTCCTGCAGTCAGCATCACAGTCAAGCAGTCTGGAAAGAGTGTCTTGGAGTCAGCATCGCAGTGAAGCAGTCTGGGAAGAGTGTCCCACAGTCAGCATCGCGATGAAGCAGTCTGGGAAGAGTGTCCTGCAGTCAGCATCGCAGTGAAGCAGTCTGGAAAGAGTGTCTTGCAGTCAGCATCGCAGTGAAGCAGTCTGGGAAGAGTGTCCCACAGTCAGCATCATGGTGAAGCAGTCTGGGAAGAGCGTCCTGCAGTCAGCATCGTGGTGAAGCAGTCTGGGAAGGGTGTCGTGCAGTCAGCATCACAGTGAAGCAGTCTGGGAAGAGCATCCTGCAGTCAGCATTGTGATGAAGCAGTCTGGGAAGAGTGTCCTGCAGTCAGCATCGCGATGAAGCAGTCTGAGAAGAGTGTCCTGCAGTCAACATCGCAGTGAAGCAGTCTGGAAAGAGTATCTTGCAGTCAGCATCATGGTGAAGCAGTCTGGGAAGAGCGTCCTGCAGTCAGCATCGCAGTGAAGCAGTCTGGGAAAAATGTCCCACAGTCAGCATCATGGTGAAGCAGTCTGGGAAGAGCATCCTGCAGTCAGCATAGTGGTGAAGCAGTCTGGGAAGAGTGTCCTGCAGTCAGCATCACAGTGAAGCAGTCTGGGAAGAGTGTCCTGCAGTCAGCATCGCGATGAAGCAGTCTGAGAAGAGTGTCCTGTAGTCAGCATCGCAGTGAAGCAGTCTGGAAAGAGTATCTTGAAGTCAGCATCATGGTGAAGCAGTCTGGGAAGAGCGTCCTGCAGTCAGCATCGTGGTGAAGTATTCTGGGAAGGGTGTCCTGCAGTCAGTATTGCAGTGAAGCAGTCTGGGAAGAGTGTCCTGCAGTCAGCATCACAGTGAAGCAGTCTGGGAAGAGTGTCCTGCAGTCAGCATCACGGTGAAGCAGTCTGGGAAGAGTGTCCTGCAGACAGCATTGCGATGAAGCAGTCTGGGAAGAGTGTCCTGCAGTCAGCATCGCGATGAAGCAGTCTGGGAAGAGTGACCTGCAGTCAGCATCGTGGTGAAGTATTCTGGGAAGGGTGTCCTGCAGTCAGTATCGCAGTGAAGCAGTCTGGGAAGAGTGTCCTGCAGTCAGCATCACGGTGAAGCAGTCTGGGAAGAGTGTCCTGCAGACAGCATCACGGTGAAGCAGTCTGGGAAGAGTGTCCTGCAGACAGCATTGCGATGAAGCAGTCTGGGAAGAGTGTCCTGCAGTCAGCATCGCAGTGAAGCAGTCTTGGAAGAGTGTCTTTCAGTCAGCATCGCAGTGAAGCAGTCTGGGAAGAGTGTCCCACAGTCAGCATCATGGTGAAGCAGTCTGGGAAGAGCGTGCTGCAGTCAGCATCGTGGTGAAGCAGTCTGAGAAGAGTGTCCTGCAGTCAGCATCACAGTGAAGCTGTCTGGAACGAGTATCTTGCAGTCAGCATCATGGTGAAGCAGTCTGGGAAGAGCGTCCTGCAGTCAGCATCGTGGTGAAGTAGTCTGGGAAGGGTGTCCTGCAGTCAGTATTGCAGTGAAGCAGTCTGGGAAGAGTGTCTTGCAGTCAGCATCACGGTGAAGCAGTCTGGGAAGAGTGACCTGCAGTCAGCATCGCAGTGAAGCAGTCTGGAAAGAGTGTCTTGCAGTCAGCATCGCAGTGAAGCAGTCTGGGAAGAGTGTCCCACAGTCAGCATCATGGTGAAGCAGTCTGGGAAGAGCGTCCTGCAGTCAGCATCGTGGTGAAGCAGTCTGGGAAGGGTGTCGTGCAGTCAGCATCACAATGAAGCAGTCTGGGAAGAGCACCCTACTGTCAGCATTGCAGTGAAGCAGTCTGGGAAGAGTGTCCCGCAGTCAGCATCGCAGTGAAGCAGTCTGGGAAGAGTGTCTTGCAGTCAGCATCGCCGTGAAGCAGTCTGGGAAGAGTGTCCTGCAGTCAGCATCATGGTGAAGCAGTTTGGGAAAAGCGTCCCGCAGTCAGCAGCATGGTGAAGCAGTCTGGGAAGAGCATCCTGCAGTCAGCATCGCAGTGAAGCAGTCCAGGAAGAGTGTCCTGCAGTCAGCATCGCAGTGAAGCAGTCTAGGAAGAGTGTCCTGCAGTCAGCATCATGGTGAAGCAGTCTGGGAAGAGTGTCCTGCAGTCAGCATCATGGTGAAGCAGTCTGGGAAGAGTGTCCTGCAGTCAGCATCGTGATGAAGCAGTCTGGGAAGAGTGTCCTGCAGTCAGCATCGCAGTGAAGCAGTCTGGAAAGAGTGTCCCACAGACAGCATCATGGTGAAGCAGTCTGGGATGAGCGTCCTGCAGTCAGTGTCGCAGTGAAGCAGTCTGCGAAGGGTGTCCTGCAGTCAGCATCGCAGTGAAGCAGTCTGGGAAGAGAGTCCTACAGTCAGCATTGCAGTGAAGCAGTCTGGGAAGAGTGTCCCGCAGTCAGCATCGCAGTGAAGCAGTCTGGGAAGAGTGTCTTACAGTCAGCATCACAGCGAAGCAGTCTGGGAAGAGTATCCTGCAGTCAGCATCATGGTGAAGCAGTCTGGGAAGAGTGTCCCGCAGTCAGCATCACGGTGAAGCAGTCTGCGAAGAGTGTCCTGCAGTCAGCATCGCGATGAAGCAGTCTGAGAAGAGTGTCCTGCAGTCAGCATCACAGTGAAGCAGTCTGGAAAGAGTATCTTGCAGTCAGCATCGCAGTGAAGCAGTCTGGGAAGTGTCCCACAGTCAGCATCATGGTGAAGCAGTCTGGGAAGAGTGTCCTGCAGTCAGCATCATGGTGAAGCAGTCTGGGAAGAGTGTCCTGCAGTCAGCATCGCGATGAAGCAGTCTGAGAAGAGTGTCCTGCAGTCAGCATCGCAGTGAAGCAGTCTGGAAAGAGTATCTTGCAGTCAGCATCATGGTGAAGCAGTCTGGGAAGAGCGTTCTGCAGTCAGCATCATGGTGAAGCAGTCTGGGAAGGGTGTCCTGCAGTCAGCATCACGATGAAGCAGTCTGGGAAGAGTGTCCTGCAGTCAGCATCGCAGTGAAGCAGTCTGGGAAGAGTGTCCTGCAGTCAGCATCACAGTGAAGCAGTCTGGGAAGAGCACCCTACTGTCAGCATTGCAGTGAAGCAGTCTGGGAAGAGTGTCCTGCAGTCAGCATCATGGTGAAGCAGTCTGGGAAGAGTGTCTTGCAGTCAGCATCGCCGTGAAGCAGTCTGGGAAGAGTGTCCTGCAGTCAGCATCATGGTGAAGCAGTCTGGGAAGAGTGTCCTGCCGTCAGCAGCATGGTGAAGCAGTCTGGGAAGAGCATCCTGCAGTCAGCATTGTGGTGAAGCAGTCTGGGAAGAGTGTCCTGCAGTCAGCATCGCAGTGAAGCAGTCTGGAAAGAGTATCTTACAGTCAGCATCGCAGTGAAGCAGTCTGGGAAGAGAGTCCCACAGTCAGCATCATGGTGAAGCAGTCTGGAAAGAGTATCTTGCAGTCAGCATCGCAGTGAAGCAGTCTGGAAAGAGTGTCTTGCAGTCAGCATCGCAGTGAAGCAGTCTGGGAAGAGTGTCCCACAGTCAGCATCATGGTGAAGCAGTCTGGGAAGAGCGTCCTGCAGTCAGCATCGTGGTGAAGCAGTCTGGGAAGGGTGTCGTGCAGTCAGCATCACAATGAAGCAGTCTGGGAAGAGCACCCTACTGTCAGCATTGCAGTGAAGCAGTCTGGGAAGAGTGTCCCGCAGTCAGCATCGCAGTGAAGCAGTCTGGGAAGAGTGTCTTGCAGTCAGCATCGCCGTGAAGCAGTCTGGGAAGAGTGTCCTGCAGTCAGCATCATGGTGAAGCAGTTTGGGAAAAGCGTCCCGCAGTCAGCAGCATGGTGAAGCAGTCTGGGAAGAGCATCCTGCAGTCAGCATCGCAGTGAAGCAGTCCAGGAAGAGTGTCCTGCAGTCAGCATCGCAGTGAAGCAGTCTAGGAAGAGTGTCCTGCAGTCAGCATCATGGTGAAGCAGTCTGGGAAGAGTGTCCTGCAGTCAGCATCATGGTGAAGCAGTCTGGGAAGAGTGTCCTGCAGTCAGCATCGTGATGAAGCAGTCTGGGAAGAGTGTCCTGCAGTCAGCATCGCAGTGAAGCAGTCTGGAAAGAGTGTCCCACAGACAGCATCATGGTGAAGCAGTCTGGGATGAGCGTCCTGCAGTCAGTGTCGCAGTGAAGCAGTCTGCGAAGGGTGTCCTGCAGTCAGCATCGCAGTGAAGCAGTCTGGGAAGAGAGTCCTACAGTCAGCATTGCAGTGAAGCAGTCTGGGAAGAGTGTCCCGCAGTCAGCATCGCAGTGAAGCAGTCTGGGAAGAGTGTCTTACAGTCAGCATCACAGCGAAGCAGTCTGGGAAGAGTATCCTGCAGTCAGCATCATGGTGAAGCAGTCTGGGAAGAGTGTCCCGCAGTCAGCATCACGGTGAAGCAGTCTGCGAAGAGTGTCCTGCAGTCAGCATCGCGATGAAGCAGTCTGAGAAGAGTGTCCTGCAGTCAGCATCACAGTGAAGCAGTCTGGAAAGAGTATCTTGCAGTCAGCATCGCAGTGAAGCAGTCTGGGAAGTGTCCCACAGTCAGCATCATGGTGAAGCAGTCTGGGAAGAGTGTCCTGCAGTCAGCATCATGGTGAAGCAGTCTGGGAAGAGTGTCCTGCAGTCAGCATCGCGATGAAGCAGTCTGAGAAGAGTGTCCTGCAGTCAGCATCGCAGTGAAGCAGTCTGGAAAGAGTATCTTGCAGTCAGCATCATGGTGAAGCAGTCTGGGAAGAGCGTTCTGCAGTCAGCATCATGGTGAAGCAGTCTGGGAAGGGTGTCCTGCAGTCAGCATCACGATGAAGCAGTCTGGGAAGAGTGTCTTGCAGTCAGCATCGCAGTGAAGCAGTCTGGAAAGAATGTCTTGCAGTCAGCATCGCAGTGAAGCAGTCTGGGAAGAGTGTCCCACAGTCAGCATCATGGTGAAGCAGTCTGGGAAGAGCGTCCTGCAGTCAGCATCGTGGTGAAGCAGTCTGGGAAGGGTGTCGTGCAGTCAGCATCACAGTGAAGCAGTCTGGGAAGAGCATCCTGCAGTCAGCATTGTGATGAAGCAGTCTGGGAAGAGTGTCCTGCAGTCAGCATCGTGATGAAGCAGTCTGAGAAGAGTGTCCTGCAGTCAGCATCGCAGTGAAGCAGTCTGGAAAGAATATCTTGCAGTCAGCATCATGGTGAAGCAGTCTGGGAAGAGCGTCCTGCAGTCAGCATCGCAGTGAAGCAGTCTGGGAAAAATGTCCCACAGTCAGCATCATGGTGAAGCAGTCTGGGAAGAGCATCCTGCAGTCAGCATAGTGGTGAAGCAGTCTGGGAAGAGTGTCCTGCAGTCAGCATCACAGTCAAGCAGTCTGGAAAGAGTGTCTTGGAGTCAGCATCGCAGTGAAGCAGTCTGGGAAGAGTGTCCCACAGTCAGCATCGCGATGAAGCAGTCTGGGAAGAGTGTCCTGCAGTCAGCATCGCAGTGAAGCAGTCTGGAAAGAGTGTCTTGCAGTCAGCATCGCAGTGAAGCAGTCTGGGAAGAGTGTCCCACAGTCAGCATCATGGTGAAGCAGTCTGGGAAGAGCGTCCTGCAGTCAGCATCGTGGTGAAGCAGTCTGGGAAGGGTGTCGTGCAGTCAGCATCACAGTGAAGCAGTCTGGGAAGAGCATCCTGCAGTCAGCATTGTGATGAAGCAGTCTGGGAAGAGTGTCCTGCAGTCAGCATCGCGATGAAGCAGTCTGAGAAGAGTGTCCTGCAGTCAACATCGCAGTGAAGCAGTCTGGAAAGAGTATCTTGCAGTCAGCATCATGGTGAAGCAGTCTGGGAAGAGCGTCCTGCAGTCAGCATCGCAGTGAAGCAGTCTGGGAAAAATGTCCCACAGTCAGCATCATGGTGAAGCAGTCTGGGAAGAGCATCCTGCAGTCAGCATAGTGGTGAAGCAGTCTGGGAAGAGTGTCCTGCAGTCAGCATCACAGTGAAGCAGTCTGGGAAGAGTGTCCTGCAGTCAGCATCGCGATGAAGCAGTCTGAGAAGAGTGTCCTGTAGTCAGCATCGCAGTGAAGCAGTCTGGAAAGAGTATCTTGAAGTCAGCATCATGGTGAAGCAGTCTGGGAAGAGCGTCCTGCAGTCAGCATCGTGGTGAAGTATTCTGGGAAGGGTGTCCTGCAGTCAGTATTGCAGTGAAGCAGTCTGGGAAGAGTGTCCTGCAGTCAGCATCACAGTGAAGCAGTCTGGGAAGAGTGTCCTGCAGTCAGCATCACGGTGAAGCAGTCTGGGAAGAGTGTCCTGCAGACAGCATTGCGATGAAGCAGTCTGGGAAGAGTGTCCTGCAGTCAGCATCGCGATGAAGCAGTCTGGGAAGAGTGACCTGCAGTCAGCATCGTGGTGAAGTATTCTGGGAAGGGTGTCCTGCAGTCAGTATCGCAGTGAAGCAGTCTGGGAAGAGTGTCCTGCAGTCAGCATCACGGTGAAGCAGTCTGGGAAGAGTGTCCTGCAGACAGCATCACGGTGAAGCAGTCTGGGAAGAGTGTCCTGCAGACAGCATTGCGATGAAGCAGTCTGGGAAGAGTGTCCTGCAGTCAGCATCGCAGTGAAGCAGTCTTGGAAGAGTGTCTTTCAGTCAGCATCGCAGTGAAGCAGTCTGGGAAGAGTGTCCCACAGTCAGCATCATGGTGAAGCAGTCTGGGAAGAGCGTGCTGCAGTCAGCATCGTGGTGAAGCAGTCTGAGAAGAGTGTCCTGCAGTCAGCATCACAGTGAAGCTGTCTGGAACGAGTATCTTGCAGTCAGCATCATGGTGAAGCAGTCTGGGAAGAGCGTCCTGCAGTCAGCATCGTGGTGAAGTAGTCTGGGAAGGGTGTCCTGCAGTCAGTATTGCAGTGAAGCAGTCTGGGAAGAGTGTCTTGCAGTCAGCATCACGGTGAAGCAGTCTGGGAAGAGTGACCTGCAGTCAGCATCGCAGTGAAGCAGTCTGGAAAGAGTGTCTTGCAGTCAGCATCGCAGTGAAGCAGTCTGGGAAGAGTGTCCCACAGTCAGCATCATGGTGAAGCAGTCTGGGAAGAGCGTCCTGCAGTCAGCATCGTGGTGAAGCAGTCTGGGAAGGGTGTCGTGCAGTCAGCATCACAATGAAGCAGTCTGGGAAGAGCACCCTACTGTCAGCATTGCAGTGAAGCAGTCTGGGAAGAGTGTCCCGCAGTCAGCATCGCAGTGAAGCAGTCTGGGAAGAGTGTCTTGCAGTCAGCATCGCCGTGAAGCAGTCTGGGAAGAGTGTCCTGCAGTCAGCATCATGGTGAAGCAGTTTGGGAAAAGCGTCCCGCAGTCAGCAGCATGGTGAAGCAGTCTGGGAAGAGCATCCTGCAGTCAGCATCGCAGTGAAGCAGTCCAGGAAGAGTGTCCTGCAGTCAGCATCGCAGTGAAGCAGTCTAGGAAGAGTGTCCTGCAGTCAGCATCATGGTGAAGCAGTCTGGGAAGAGTGTCCTGCAGTCAGCATCATGGTGAAGCAGTCTGGGAAGAGTGTCCTGCAGTCAGCATCGTGATGAAGCAGTCTGGGAAGAGTGTCCTGCAGTCAGCATCGCAGTGAAGCAGTCTGGAAAGAGTGTCCCACAGACAGCATCATGGTGAAGCAGTCTGGGATGAGCGTCCTGCAGTCAGTGTCGCAGTGAAGCAGTCTGCGAAGGGTGTCCTGCAGTCAGCATCGCAGTGAAGCAGTCTGGGAAGAGAGTCCTACAGTCAGCATTGCAGTGAAGCAGTCTGGGAAGAGTGTCCCGCAGTCAGCATCGCAGTGAAGCAGTCTGGGAAGAGTGTCTTACAGTCAGCATCACAGCGAAGCAGTCTGGGAAGAGTATCCTGCAGTCAGCATCATGGTGAAGCAGTCTGGGAAGAGTGTCCCGCAGTCAGCATCACGGTGAAGCAGTCTGCGAAGAGTGTCCTGCAGTCAGCATCGCGATGAAGCAGTCTGAGAAGAGTGTCCTGCAGTCAGCATCACAGTGAAGCAGTCTGGAAAGAGTATCTTGCAGTCAGCATCGCAGTGAAGCAGTCTGGGAAGTGTCCCACAGTCAGCATCATGGTGAAGCAGTCTGGGAAGAGTGTCCTGCAGTCAGCATCATGGTGAAGCAGTCTGGGAAGAGTGTCCTGCAGTCAGCATCGCGATGAAGCAGTCTGAGAAGAGTGTCCTGCAGTCAGCATCGCAGTGAAGCAGTCTGGAAAGAGTATCTTGCAGTCAGCATCATGGTGAAGCAGTCTGGGAAGAGCGTTCTGCAGTCAGCATCATGGTGAAGCAGTCTGGGAAGGGTGTCCTGCAGTCAGCATCACGATGAAGCAGTCTGGGAAGAGTGTCCTGCAGTCAGCATCGCAGTGAAGCAGTCTGGGAAGAGTGTCCTGCAGTCAGCATCACAGTGAAGCAGTCTGGGAAGAGCACCCTACTGTCAGCATTGCAGTGAAGCAGTCTGGGAAGAGTGTCCTGCAGTCAGCATCATGGTGAAGCAGTCTGGGAAGAGTGTCTTGCAGTCAGCATCGCCGTGAAGCAGTCTGGGAAGAGTGTCCTGCAGTCAGCATCATGGTGAAGCAGTCTGGGAAGAGTGTCCTGCCGTCAGCAGCATGGTGAAGCAGTCTGGGAAGAGCATCCTGCAGTCAGCATTGTGGTGAAGCAGTCTGGGAAGAGTGTCCTGCAGTCAGCATCGCAGTGAAGCAGTCTGGAAAGAGTATCTTACAGTCAGCATCGCAGTGAAGCAGTCTGGGAAGAGAGTCCCACAGTCAGCATCATGGTGAAGCAGTCTGGAAAGAGTATCTTGCAGTCAGCATCATGGTGAAGCAGTCTGGGAAGAGCGTCCTGCAGTCAGCATCGCAGTGAAGCAGTCTGGGAAAAATGTCCCACAGTCAGCATCATGGTGAAGCAGTCTGGGAAGAGCATCCTGCAGTCAGCATAGTGGTGAAGCAGTCTGGGAAGAGTGTCCTGCAGTCAGCATCACAGTGAAGCCATCTGGGAAGAGTGTCCTGCAGTCAGCATCGCGATGAAGCAGTCTGAGAAGAGTGTCCTGCAGTCAGCATCGCAGTGAAGCAGTCTGGAAAGAGTATTTTGCAGTCAGCATCATGGTGAAGCAGTCTGGGAAGAGCGTCCTGCAGGCAGCATCATGGTGAAGTAGTCTGGGAAGGGTGTCCTGCAGTCAATATCGCAGCGAAGCAGTCTGGGAAGAGTGTCCTGCAGTCAGCATCACGGTGAAGCAGTCTGGGAAGAGTGTCCTGCAGACAGCATCACGGTGAAGCAGTCTGGGAAGAGTGTCCTGCAGACAGCATTGCGATGAAGCAGTCTGGGAAGAGTGTCCTGCAGTCAGCATCGCGATGAAGCAGTCTGGGAAGAGTGTCCTGCAGTCAGCATCGCAGTGAAACAGTCTGGAAAGAGTGTCTTGCAGTCAGCATCGCAGTGAAGCAGTATGGGAAGAGTGTCCCACAGTCAGCATCATGGTGAAGCAGTCTGGGAAGAGCGTGCTGCAGTCCGCATCGTGGTGAAGCAGTCTGAGAAGAGTGTCCTGCACTCAGCATCACAGTGAAGCAGTCTGGAACGAGTATCTTGCAGACAGCATCATGGTGAAGCAGTCTGGGAAGAGCGTCCTGCAGTCAGCATCGTGGTGAAGTAGTCTGGGAAGGGTGTCCTGCAGTCAGTATTGCAGTGAAGCAGTCTGGGAAGAGTGTCCTGCAGTTAGCATCACGGTGAAGCAGTCTGGGAAGAGTGTCCTGCAGACAGCATTGCGATGAAGCAGTCTGGGAAGAGTGTCCTGCAGTCAGCATCGCAATGAAGTAGTCTGGGAAGAGTGACCTGCAGTCAGCATCGCAGTGAAGCAGTCTGGAAAGAGTGTCTTGCAGTCAGCATCGCAGTGAAGCAGTCTGGGAAGAGTGTCTTGCAGTCAGCATCGCAGTGAAGCAGTCTGGGAAGAGTGTCCCACAGTCAGCATCATGGTGAAGCAGTCTGGGAAGAGCGTCCTGCAGTCAGCATCGTGGTGAAGCAGTCTGGGAAGGGTGTCGTGCAGTCAGCATCACAATGAAGCAGTCTGGGAAGAGCACCCTACTGTCAGCATTGCAGTGAAGCAGTCTGGGAAGAGTGTCCCGCAGTCAGCATCGCAGTGAAGCAGTCTGGGAAGAGTGTCTTGCAGTCAGCATCGCCGTGAAGCAGTCTGGGAAGAGTGTCCTGCAGTCAGCATCATGGTGAAGCAGTTTGGGAAAAGCGTCCCGCAGTCAGCAGCATGGTGAAGCAGTCTGGGAAGAGCATCCTGCAGTCAGCATCGCAGTGAAGCAGTCTAGGAAGAGTGTCCTGCAGTCAGCATCGCAGTGAAGCAGTCTAGGAAGAGTGTCCTGCAGTCAGCATCACGGTGAAGCAGTCTGGGAATGGTGTCCTGCAGTCAGCATCGCAATGAAGCAGTCTGGGAAGAGTGTCCTGCAGTCAGCATCATGGTGAAGCAGTCTGGCAAGAGTGTCCTGCAGTCAGCATCACAGTGAAGCAGTCTGGGAAGTGTCCTGCAGTCAGCATCACAGTGAAGCAGTCTGGGTAGAGCACCCTACTGTCAGCATTGCAGTGAAGCAGTCTGGGAAGAGTGTCTTGCAGTCAGTATCGCAGTGAAGCAGTCTGGAAAGAATGTCTTGCAGTCAGCATCGCAGTGAAGCAGTCTGGGAAGAGTGTCCCACAGTCAGCATCATGGTGAAGCAGTCTGGGAAGAGCGTCCTGCAGTCAGCATCGTGGTGAAGCAGTCTGGGAAGGGTGTCGTGCAGTCAGCATCACAGTGAAGCAGTCTGGGAAGAGCATCCTGCAGTCAGCATTGTGATGAAGCAGTCTGGGAAGAGTGTCCTGCAGTCAGCATCGTGATGAAGCAGTCTGAGAAGAGTGTCCTGCAGTCAGCATCGCAGTGAAGCAGTCTGGAAAGAATATCTTGCAGTCAGCATCATGCTGAAGCAGTCTGGGAAGAGCGTCCTGCAGTCAGCATCGCAGTGAAGCAGTCTGGGAAAAATGTCCCACAGTCAGCATCATGGTGAAGCAGTCTGGGAAGAGCATCCTGCAGTCAGCATAGTGGTGAAGCAGTCTGGGAAGAGTGTCCTGCAGTCAGCATCACAGTGAAGCAGTCTGGAAAGAGTGTCTTGGAGTCAGCATCGCAGTGAAGCAGTCTGGGAAGAGTGTCCCACAGTCAGCATCGCGATGAAGCAGTCTGGGAAGAGTGTCCTGCAGTCAGCATCGCAGTGAAGCAGTCTGGAAAGAGTGTCTTGCAGTCAGCATCGCAGTGAAGCAGTCTGGGAAGAGTGTCCCACAGTCAGCATCATGGTGAAGCAGTCTGGGAAGAGCGTCCTGCAGTCAGCATCGTGGTGAAGCAGTCTGGGAAGGGTGTCGTGCAGTCAGCATCACAGTGAAGCAGTCTGGGAAGAGCATCCTGCAGTCAGCATTGTGATGAAGCAGTCTGGAAAGAGTATCTTGCAGTCAGCATCATGGTGAAGCAGTCTGGGAAGAGCGTCCTGCAGTCAGCATCGCAGTGAAGCAGTCTGGGAAAAATGTCCCACAGTCAGCATCATGGTGAAGCAGTCTGGGAAGAGCATCCTGCAGTCAGCATAGTGGTGAAGCAGTCTGGGAAGAGTGTCCTGCAGTCAGCATCACAGTGAAGCAGTCTGGGAAGAGTGTCCTGCAGTCAGCATCGCGATGAAGCAGTCTGAGAAGAGTGTCCTGTAGTCAGCATCGCAGTGAAGCAGTCTGGAAAGAGTATCTTGCAGTCAGCATCATGGTGAAGCAGTCTGGGAAGAGCGTCCTGCAGTCAGCATCGTGGTGAAGTATTCTGGGAAGGGTGTCCTGCAGTCAGTATTGCAGTGAAGCAGTCTGGGAAGAGTGTCCTGCAGTCAGCATCACAGTGAAGCAGTCTGGGAAGAGTGTCCTGCAGTCAGCATCACGGTGAAGCAGTCTGAAAGAGTGTCCTGCAGATAGCATTGCGATGAAGCAGTCTGGGAAGAGTGTCCTGCAGTCAGCATCGCGATGAAGCAGTCTGGGAAGAGTGACCTGCAGTCAGCATCGTGGTGAAGTATTCTGGGAAGGGTGTCCTGCAGTCAGTATCGCAGTGAAGCAGTCTGGGAAGAGTGTCCTGCAGTCAGCATCACGGTGAAGCAGTCTGGGAAGAGTGTCCTGCAGACAGCATCACGGTGAAGCAGTCTGGGAAGAGTGTCCTGCAGACAGCATTGCGATGAAGCAGTCTGGGAAGAGTGTCCTGCAGTCAGCATCGCAGTGAAGCAGTCTGGAAAGAGTGTCTTGCAGTCAGCATCGCAGTGAAGCAGTCTGGGAAGAGTGTCCCACAGTCAGCATCATGGTGAAGCAGTCTGGGAAGAGCGTGCTGCAGTCAGCATCGTGGTGAAGCAGTCTGAGAAGAGTGTCCTGCAGTCAGCATCACAGTGAAGCAGTCTGGAACGAGTATCTTGCAGTCAGCATCATGGTGAAGCAGTCTGGGAAGAGCGTCCTGCAGTCAGCATCGTGGTGAAGTAGTCTGGGAAGGGTGTCCTGCAGTCAGTATTGCAGTGAAGCAGTCTGGGAAGAGTGTCCTGCAGTCAGCATCACGGTGAAGCAGTCTGGGAAGAGTGACCTGCAGTCAGCATCGCAGTGAAGCAGTCTGGAAAGAGTGTCTTGCAGTCAGCATCGCAGTGAAGCAGTCTGGGAAGAGTGTCCCACAGTCAGCATCATGGTGAAGCAGTCTGGGAAGAGCGTCCTGCAGTCAGCATCGTGGTGAAGCAGTCTGGGAAGGGTGTCGTGCAGTCAGCATCACAATGAAGCAGTCTGGGAAGAGCACCCTACTGTCAGCATTGCAGTGAAGCAGTCTGGGAAGAGTGTCCCGCAGTCAGCATCGCAGTGAAGCAGTCTGGGAAGAGTGTCTTGCAGTCAGCATCGCCGTGAAGCAGTCTGGGAAGAGTGTCCTGCAGTCAGCATCATGGTGAAGCAGTTTGGGAAAAGCGTCCCGTAGTCAGCAGCATGGTGAAGCAGTCTGGGAAGAGCATCCTGCAGTCAGCATCGCAGTGAAGCAGTCCAGGAAGAGTGTCCTGCAGTCAGCATCGCAGTGAAGCAGTCTAGGAAGAGTGTCCTGCAGTCAGCATCATGGTGAAGCAGTCTGGGAAGAGTGTCCTGCAGTCAGCATCATGGTGAAGCAGTCTGGGAAGAGTGTCCTGCAGTCAGCATCGCGATGAAGCAGTCTGAGAAGAGTGTCCTGCAGTCAGCATCGCAGTGAAGCAGTCTGAGAAGAGTGTCTTGCAGTCAGCATCGCCGTGAAGCAGTCTGGGAAGAGTGTCCTGCAGTCAGCATCATGGTGAAGCAGTTTGGGAAAAGCGTCCCGCAGTCAGCAGCATGGTGAAGCAGTCTGGGAAGAGCATCCTGCAGTCAGCATCGCAGTGAAGCAGTCCAGGAAGAGTGTCCTGCAGTCAGCATCGCAGTGAAGCAGTCTAGGAAGAGTGTCCTGCAGTCAGCATCATGGTGAAGCAGTCTGGGAAGAGTGTCCTGCAGTCAGCATCATGGTGAAGCAGTCTGGGAAGAGTGTCCTGCAGTCAGCATCGCGATGAAGCAATCTGAGAAGAGTGTCCTGCAGTCAGCATCGCAGTGAAGCAGTCTGAGAAGAGTTTCCTGCAGTCAGCATCATGGTGAAGCAGTCTGGGAAGAGCGTCCTGCAGTCAGCATCATGGTGAAGTAGTCTGGGAAGGGTGTCCTGCAGTCAGTATCACAATGAAGCAGTCTGGGAAGAGTGTCCTGCAGTCAGCATCACGGTGAAGCAGTCTGGGAAGAGTGTCCTGCAGACAGCATCACGGTGAAGCAGTCTGGGAAGAGTGTCCTGCAGTCAGCATCACGGTGAAGCAGTCTGGGAAGAGTGTCCTGCAGACAGCATCACGGTGAAGCAGTCTGGGAAGAGTGTCCTGCAGACAGCATCGCGATGAAGCAGTCTGGGAAGAGTGTCCTGCAGTCAGCATCGCGATGAAGCAGTCTGGGAAGAGTGTCCTGCAGTCAGCATCGCAGTGAAACAGTCTGGAAAGAGTGTCTTGCAGACAGCATCGCAGTGAAGCAGTCTGGGAAGAGTGTCCCACAGTCAGCATCATGGTGAAGCAGTCTGGGAAGAGCGTGCTGCAGTCAGCATCGTGGTGAAGCAGTCTGAGAAGAGTGTCCTGCACTCAGCATCACAGTGAAGCAGTCTGGAACGAGTATCTTGCAGACAGCATCATGGTGAAGCAGTCTGGGAAGAGCGTCCTGCAGTCAGCATCGTGGTGAAGTAGTCTGGGAAGGGTGTCCTGCAGTCAGTATTGCAGTGAAGCAGTCTGGGAAGAGTGTCCTGCAGTCAGCATCACGGTGAAGCAGTCTGGGAAGAGTGTCCTGCAGACAGCATTGCGATGAAGCAGTCTGGGAAGAGTGTCCTGCAGTCAGCATCGTGATGATGCAGTCTGGGAAGAGTGTCTTGCAGTCAGCATCGCCGTGAAGCAGTCTGGGAAGAGTGTCCTGCAGTCAGCATCATGGTGAAGCAGTTTGGGAAAAGCGTCCCGCAGTCAGCAGCATGGTGAAGCAGTCTGGGAAGAGCATCCTGCAGTCAGCATCGCAGTGAAGCAGTCCAGGAAGAGTGTCCTGCAGTCAGCATCACGGTGATGCAGTCTGGGAAGAGTGTCCTGCAGACAGCATTGCGATGAAGCAGTCTGGGAAGAGTGTCCTGCAGTCAGCATCGCGATGAAGCAGTCTGAGAAGAGTGTCCTGCAGTCAGCATCGCAGTGAAGCAGTCTGAGAAGAGTGTCTTGCAGTCAGCATCGCAATGAAGCAGTCTGGAAAGAATGTCTTGCAGTCAGCATCGCAGTGAAGCAGTCTGGGAAGAGTGTCCCACAGTCAGCATCATGGTGAAGCAGTCTGGGAAGAGCATCCTGCAGTCAGCATTGTGATGAAGCAGTCTGGGAAGAGTGTCCTGCAGTCAGCATCGCGATGAAGCAGTCTGAGAAGAGTGTGCTGCAGTCAGCATCGCAGTGAAGCAGTCTGGAAAGAGTATCTTGTAGTCAGCATCGCAGTGAAGCAGTCTGGGAAAAATGTCCCACAGTCAGCATCATGGTGAAGCAGTCTGGGAAGAGTGTCCTGCAGTCAGCATCACGGTGAAGCAGTCTGGGAAGAGTGTCCTGCAGTCGGCATCGCGATGAAGCAGTCTGAGAAGAGTGTCCTGCAGTCAGCATCTCAGTGAAGCAGTCTGGAAAGAGTATCTTGCAGTCAGCATCATGGTGAAGCAGTCTGGGAAGAGTGTCCTGCAGTCAGCATCGCAATGAAGCAGTCTGAGAAGAGTGTCCTGCAGTCAGCATCGCAGTGAAGTAGTCTGGGAAGGGTGTCCTGCAGTCAGTATCGCAGTGAAGCAGTCTGGGAAGAGTGTCCTGCAGTCAGCATCGTGGTGAAGCAGTCTGAGAAGAGTGTCCTGTAGTCAGCATCGCAGTGAAGCAGTCTGGAACGAGTATCTTGCAGACAGCATCATGGTGAAGCAGTCTGGGAAGAGCGTCCTGCAGTCAGCATCGTGGTGAAGTAGCCTGGGAAGTGTGTCCTGCAGTCAGTATTGCAGTGAAGCAGTCTGGGAAGAGTGTCCTGCAGTCAGCATCACGGTGAAGCAGTCTGGGAAGAGTGTCCTGCAGACAGCATTGCGATGAAGCAGTCTGGGAAGAGTGTCCTGCAGTCAGCATCGCGATGAAGCAGTCTGGGAAGAGTGACCTGCAGTCAGCATCGCAGTGAAGCAGTCTGGAAAGAGTGTCTTGCAGTCAGCATCGCAGTGAAGCAGTCTGGGAAGAGTGTCCCACAGTCAGCATCATGGTGAAGCAGTCTGGGACGAGTGTCCTGCAGTCAGCATCGTGGTGAAGCAGTCTGGGAAGGGTGTCGTGCAGTCAGCATCACAATGAAGCAGTCTGGGAAGAGCACCCTACTGTCAGCATTGCAGTGAAGCAGTCTGGGAAGAGTGTCCCGCAGTCAGCATCGCAGTGAAGCAGTCTGGGAAGAGTGTCTTGCAGTCAGCATCGCCGTGAAGCAGTCTGGGAAGAGTGTCCTGCAGTCAGCATCATGGTGATGCAGTCTGGGAAAAGTGTCCCGCAGTCAGCAGCATGGTGAAACAGTCTGGGAAGAGCATCCTGCAGTCAGCATTGTGGTGAAGCAGTCTGGGAAGGGTGTCCTGCAGTCAGCATCGCAGTGAAGCAGTCTAGGAAGAGTGTCCTGCAGTCAGCATCACGGTGAAACAGCCTGGGAAGAGTGTCCTGCAGTCAGTTCTTGTTGAAAATAACAAAAGCGACATCACGAGACAGCGCGAGAGAGAGTTGTGGAGAGATCAGAACCAGTGTGAGTGTGGGGAAGCTTCAAAAAATGACGTCAGCACAAAGGTGAGAGCTGATGGGTGAGTAGTGGGTGAGTGTTTTTCTCCAGTTTAAAATAGATTAAGCTAAGGAAAGGTAAGAGTTCTAGTTTTTATTTAAAGTATATAAATCATTTATTTTTTTTTACTATATTTAACTTAAACTAATGGTTTTTTTTCAACTGGCGGGGCAGCTCAGTCCTCCATGTTATGTACCGCCTGCAACATGTGGGAAGTCCTAGACGCTCCTTGTGCTCTGACCGACTACGTGTGCAGGAAGTGCCACCAGTTACAGCTACTTGAGCTCTGAGTTTTGGAGCTTGAGCGGCAGCTGGAGGCACTGATGTGCCTCCGCGAGGCAGAGTGTTTCATGGATAGCACGTTTTTAGACGTGGTCACCCCACAGCTTACAGAAGTGCAGACAGAGAGGGATGGGTGACCATCAGTCAGAAGAATGGTGTCAGGCAGGTAGTAAGGAAATCTCACTCGAGAACCGTTTTTCTGTATTGGAAATGGTGAGAATGACAGTTCCTCTGGGGAGTGCAGCCAAGCTCATGGCACTGTAAGTGGCTCAGCTGCACAGTGGGGGGAGGAAAAAGAGGGGCAGAGCAATAGTGGTAGGAGACTCGATAATAAGGGGAATAGACAGGCATTTCTGCGGCCGTAGATGTGTCTCCAGGATGGTATGTTGCCTCCCTGGTGCCAGGGTTAAGGATGTCATTGAACAGCTGCAGGGCATTCTAAAGGGGGAGGGCATGCAGACAGAGATTGTGGTACATATTGGTTCCAATGACATAGATAGAAAGAGGGATAAGGTCCAGCAAGCAGAATTTAGGGAGCTAGGAAGCAGATTAAAAAACAGGACCTCAAAGGTAGTAATCTCTAGATTACTTCCGGTGCCACGCGCTAGTGAGTACATAAATAGGAGGTTAGTCCAGATGAATGCATGGCTGGAGAGATGGTGCAGGAGGGAAGGCTTTAGATTTCTGGGACATTGGGACCGTTTCTGGGGGTGGTGGGACCTGGTCAAGGCAGACGGGTTGCACCTGAACCAGAATGGGATCAACATCCTTGCAGGGAGATTTGCTAGTGCTGTTGGGAAGGGTTTAAACTAACTTGGCAGGGGATGGGATCCTGAGAGGAGATTCAGCAGGGGGAGATGCACAGCCAAATTTAGAAGAGAGAGCATGTGAATCTGGAAGGCATAGAAATTATAGGCCAGTTCAGGCACAAGGGAGTTTGGCAAGGTTGGATGGTATTTATTTTAATGCAAGGAGTCTGACAAATAAGGCAGATGAGTTGAGGGCACAAATTAACACATGGAAGTATGATGTCATTGCTGTCACAGAGACATGGTTGAGAGAGGGGCAGGATAGGCAGCTCAATATTCCAGGATATAGGGTCTTCAGGCGAGACAGGGAAGGAGGTAAAAGAGGAGGGGGTGTCGCAATGTTGATCAAGGAATCAATTACAGCAGTAAGGAGGGATCACATCTTAGAAGGCTCCTCAAATGAAGCCATATGGGTAGAACTTAAAAAGAAAAAAGGAGCAATCATATTGCTGGGAGTGTACTATAGGCCCCCAAACAGTCAGAGAGAAATAGAAGAGCAGATATGTAGGCAAATTTCAGAGAAGTGTAAAAATAATAGGGTAGTAACAGTGGGGGATTTCAACTTCCCCAACATTAACTGGGTTAGTCATAGTGTGATAGGTTTAGAGGAAGTGGAATTCTTAAAATGCATCCAGGAGAACTTTTTAAGCCAGTACGTAGAAGGCCCTACAAGAGACGGTGTGGTCCTGGACTTAATTTTAGGGAATGGAGCGGGCAAGTGGTAGAGGTATCAATGGGGGAGCATTTTGCAGATAGTGATCATAACTCCATTAGATTCAAGGTTGTTATGGAAAAGGACATGGATAGGCCAGAAATCAGGGTTCTAAATTGGGGGAAGGCCGATTTTAATAAGATCAGATATGATTTGGCCAGAGTGGACTGGGAGCAGCTACTTTTAGGTAAATCTGTGTCAGAGCAGTGGGACTCATTCAAGAAGGAAATAGGGAGAGTACAGGGCTAACACATTCCAGTAAAGATAAAGGGTGGGAACAACAAATCCAGGGAGCCCTGGATGTTGAGGGATATACAGGATTGGATAAAGAGGAAAAGAGAGGCTTATGGCATATATCGAGGGCTCAAAACAGCGGAAGCCCTAGAGGAGTATAGAATATGTAGGGGGGGGGGAGTATAGAATGTGTAGGGGGGAACTTAAAAAGGAAATTAGGAGAGCAAAAAGGGGGCATGAAAAAACATTGGCAGGTAAAATAAAGGAAAATCCAAAGTTATTTTACAAGTACATTAAGAGTCAGAGGATAAGAGTAGGGCCCATTAAGGACCATAGTGGTAATTTGTGTATAGAGCTAGAAGATGTAGGTAGGGTTCTGAATGAATACTTTGTGTCGGTGTTCACAAGAGGGACAACGTGAGTATGGAAATCAGGCAGAAGGACTGTGATATAATTAAAGAAATTAGCATAGAAAGGGAGGAGGTTCTAAGTGATCTGGCAGGCTTATAAGTAGATAAACCTCCAGGCCTGGATGAAATGTATCCCAGGCTGTTGAGTGAGGCAAGGGAGGAGATAGTAGGGGCACTGGCAATAATTCTCAATACCTCTCTGGCCACAGGAGAGGTGCCAGAGGACTGGGGGACAGCCAATGTGGTACCATTATTCAAGAAGGGAGGAAGGGATAAACCAGGGAACTACAGGCCAGTCAATCTAACCTCAGTGGTAGGGAAACTATTAGAAGCAATTCTGAGGAACAGAATTAACCTACACTTGGAGATGCAGGGATTAATCAAGGACAGTCAGCATGGTTTTGTTAAGGGGAGGTCATGTCTGATCAATTTGATTGAATTTTTTTAAGAGGTGACCAGGAGTGTAGATGAGGACAATGCATTTGACATAGTTTACTTGGACTTCAGCAAGGCTTTTGATAAGGTCCCACATGGGAGACTGATAACGAAGGTAAGGGCCCATGGGATCCAAGGCAATTTGGCAAATTGGATCCAGAATTGGTTGAGTGGCAGGAAGCAGAGGGTGACTGGATACCTGTGTCCAGTGGGGTTCCACAGGGATCGGTGTTGGGTCCCTTGCTGTTTGTGGTATATATAAACGATTTAGATTTGAACGTAGGAGGGTTGATCAGTAAGTTCGCGGATGACACGGGTGGTAAATAGTGAGGAGGATAGCTTTAGATTGCAGGAGGATATAGACGGGCTGGTCAGATGGGCTGATCAGTACAAATGGAATTTAATCCGGATAAGTGTGAGGTGATGCACTTGTGCAGGACAAACAAGGCACGGGAATACACGATGAATGGTCGTACCCTGGGAAGTACCGAGGATCAGAGGGACCTTGGTGTGCATGTCCATTGGTCCCTTAAGGTAGCAGAACAGCTAGATAAGGTGGTCAAGAAGGCATATGGGATACTTGCCTTTATTAGCCGAGGCATAGAATACAAGTGCAGGGAGGTTATGCTGGAACTGTATAAAATGCTGTTTAGGCCACAGCTAGAGATTTGTGTGCAGTTCAGGAATCCGCATTATAGGAAGGATGTGATTGCACTAGAAAGAGTGCAGAGGAGTTTTACCAGAATGTTGCCTGGGCTGGAGAGTTTTAGTTATGAGGAGAGATTGGATAGATTGGGGTTATTTTCCTTGGAGCAGAGGAGATGGAGGGGGGACATGATTGAGATGTATAAAATTATCAGGGGCATAGATAGGGTAGACAGGAAGGAACTTTCCCTCTTGGTGGAGGGATCAATAACCAGGGGGCATAGATTTAAGGTAAGGGGCAGGAGGTTTAGAGGGGATGTGAGAAAGAATTTTTTCACCCAGAGGGTGATGAGAATCTGGAACTCACTGCCTAAAAGGGTGGTAGAAGCAGAAAATCTCATAACACTTAAGAAGTGTTTGTACGTGTACTTGCAATGCCATGGCATACAAGGCTATGGGCCTAGTGCTGGAAAATGGGATTAGAATAGTTAGGTACTTGTTTGACTGGCGCAGACTTGATGGGCCGAAGGTCCTTTTTCTGTTCTGTAGACCTCTATGACACCCATCAGTTAGGTGGCGTTTCCCTGGCCGTCGACTCTTTGCATTTGATTCCTAATTGAAAGTCCTCTGAATCGCGGCCTCCCTGGACTCCTTGACTCCCATATACATCTTCACATCAGATTCTTGCTCCTTATCCTGGGGCTCTTCAGGCTCGTCCTCAGCCTCAGCACTTGAATTGTCCTCTGCGGCCTCTGGAACAGCACTGCTGTCTTCATCCTCCAACTGGGTCCACCCTTGAAAGAGCAAGATTGTGCAGTCTGCAGCAAACAACAGAAGGGAGACGCGTTCAGGAGAATATTGCAGTGATCCCCCTGAGTGGTCCAGGCAGCGAAACCTCATCTTGAGTAGGCCTATTGTCCTCTCAATTATTGCTCTTGTGGAGGCATGACTGCAGTTTTAGATCTCCTCAGCTGCAGTCCTTGGGTGTCTCAGTGGCGTCATTAGCCACCTTTTCAGAGGATAGCCTTTATCTCCCAGTTGCCAGCTATCCAGACGTCCTGGAGCAATGAACAGCCTTGGCACCTGGGAGTGACGCAGGACGTAGGCATCAGGGCAGCTTCCTGGATACCTGGCACAAACCTGCAGTATCTGGCTCTTGTGGTCACACACAATCTGGACTTTGAGAGAGTGGAAGCCCTTTCTATTGACAAAGGCACCCGGATCCCCCGCTGGCACCTTTATGGGCACATGCATGCAGTCAATGGCTCCCTGAATTCGGGGAAATCCTGCAATTGCAGCCAAGTCTCTGGCTCACCCTGCCTGGCTTAGCCTCGTTGGTCCTGAAAGTGCTGATCCTTGGGAACAATGCATCTGTGACCAACTTGATGCAGCTGGAGGCAACTGATTGTGAGACTCCACAGAGATCTCCCACTGACCCTGGAATGAGCCTGAGGCATAAGCGTTTAGGGCAACTGTCAACTGCAGAACCACTGGCATAGGGTGGCCACCTGCACAGTTGGAGGCAATCTCGCATATAGAGGTCACAGTTTCCCTGGAGAGGCAGAACCTTCATTGGCACTTAAACTCTGACATGTCTAGGTAGCATGATTTCTGCCTGTACACTCTACCAGCCGGGTAACGGCGCCTTCCCTGGACTCTTTTGCCTTGCATTTCCTATTGGCCATCCACCCCTTCTGGCTGCACCTCTTGGTCCATAGGGCCGACTCTGGAACGGTGCTTGTGGGCAACTGGCCTCCTCTCCATTATGGCCCTATCCTCTTCTGAGGAGGAGGTCTCTCCAACAGCGTACACAATTCCAATTTTTGTCCATGTGAATGCATAGTTTCCGCACTGAAGGGGCCTTTCTGCAGAAATCCTCTGCAAATGCTTAAAAATCAGACAGTGCTCCAAAACACCAAAAAAAAAGCCTGAAACAATCTCTTAACCAACTCCAAACAATTCACAGCAAACTCCTAACTCCTCACCTTATCAACATCCTGTGGGTCTTTTATCCCACCCTGGATGTAGAATGAATGAAGGCTGACTGGCCCATGCGCTGTGTGTAGAAGTTCGGGCTACTCAAAATCATTGACAATTAGTCCTTAAATGGGCTTAATTGGCCCTTTAGCTGTTGGTGGGCAAGCATTCACCTACACCAGCCGACTGGAATATAGCAAGGTGGCGCAATGACGTTGGGAAACCATCCTGATGTCATCACGGCCCATTTCATAGCTGCTCATGTCTATTGTGCGCCCACTCAGCCAGCACAAAATACTGACCGTTATGTGTAAATGGACATTAGTAAACATTTCCCATCCACCACTACCCTCCTCCACCTGGCTGAATTTATTTTCATGTCGAATAACTTCACCTTCAACTCCACCTACTCCCTCCAAATTAAAGGTGTTGCTATGGGCACCCGCAAGGGTCCTAGCTATGCCTGCCTTTGTGTGTGATATGTGGAGCATTCCTTGTTCCAATCTTACTCAGGCCCTTCCCTCACCTCTTTTTGCTGTACATTGATGACTGTATCATTGCCACATCCTATTCTTGTCCTGAAAGTGAAAATTTCATTGCCTTTGATTCCAATTTCCAGCCTTCTCTCACCATCATGGGGGTCCAGCCCTTCCCTTCCTTGACTTCTCTGTCTCCATTTCTGGGGATAGGCTAGCAACCAATATTCACTATCAGCCCAAAGACACCCACAGGTACCTTGTCTACATTTCCTCACACCCCACTTCCTGTAGGATTCTAATCCATTCTCCTAGTTTCTCTGTCTCCTCACATCTGTTAAGACAGTGCAACCTGCCATACCAGCGCTTCCCATGTGTCTTCTTTTTTCCTCAGCCTGCACTTCTACCTTCTCACCATGCAAGGCCCCAAACACTCCTTCCAAGTGAAACAGTGATTTACTTGTACTTCTGTTAATTTAGGATACTGTATTCACTGCTCACAATCTGGTCTCCTCTACACTGGGGAGGCCAAACACAGACTGGGTGACTGCTTTGCAGAACACCTCCATTCAGTCCGCAAGCATGACCCTGAGCTTCCAGTCATTTGTCATTTAAATTTTCTACCTGCTCCCACTCTGACTTATCCATCCTTAACCTGCTAGTGTTCCCATGAAGTTCAATGCAAGCTTGAGGAACAGCTATTTGAAAGCCTCAACTTTCAAATAGGCACTTTACAGCCTTCTGGACTCAACACTGAGTTCAAAAATTTTAGATCATAACCTTTGCCCCATTTGGTTTCATTTATTTTGCTCATTTGGTTTTTTTCTCATGTTTATTTCTTAATACTTTTTCTTTGGATGGCTGCTATCTTGTCATTGACACCTCATCTAGACACATCTTTTGTTTCTTTACTGGTCCTTTAACCACTCTCTTTGGCTTTGTACCATGAAACCTTTTGTCATTTAATCTCTCCTGTCCTCCAACCTATCACAGACCTTCCCTTTTGTTCTTCTTCCCACCACCCCCTTCACTTGCTAAAAACCTATTACATTTCTAACTTTTCTCAGAAAGGTCACAACCCGGAAATATTAACTCTGTTTCTCTCTCCACAGGTGCTGCCAGACCTAGGATGTTTCTAGCATTTTTTGTTTTCAGATTTCCAGCATCCACAGTACCTCGCTTTTGTTTCAGTGAACATTGTTGAGTGTGAAACATCGATTGCAACAGATTAGATGGTTGGTGCAAAGCATGGAATCAAGAAAATTGATTATAAGGTCTTCCATTCATTAATTTTAGCCACATGCTTTGCCTTTTTGGGTAATGATTTTCTGTGGTCAGAGATGCTGATGCTTGGGAATGAAATTTCCCACTAAAGACACCTGAGGGCAGCGAAAGGTTTAGTGCAAACTGCCAAATTGTGAACAACAGTATTTTGTGACCACATTTACCTAGCCTTCTCATTCGGAACCTGTTTTAATGATGCCAGTTTATTCTGCTTTAAAGGTAAAAACTCCTGTGCTGAGGTGCTTGTCCTTGATCGTCAGCTGACCTCTAGTATCTTGCCCAAATAGCCAATATAATCATGGAATCAAAGAATGGGTACCGCACAGAAGGAGGCTATTCAGCCCATATGTCCATGCCGGTTCTCTGCAAGAACAACTCAGCTAGTCCCACTCCTTTGCCTTTTCCCTGTAGCCCTGTCATTCTTTTCTCTTCAGATAATTATCCAGTTTTCTTTTGAATTTTTAAAAAATTCATTCATGGGATGTGGGCTTCACTGGCTGGGCCAGCATTTATTGCCTATCCCTAGTTGCTCTTGAGAAGGTGGTGGTGAGCTGTCTTCTTGAACCGCTGTAGTCCATGGTGCTGTTAGGGAGGGAATTCCAGGATTTTGACCCAGCGACAATGGAGGAACGGTGATATATTTCCAAGTCAGGGTGGGGAATGACTTGGAGGGAAACTTCCAGGTGGCGGTGTTCCCATCTATCTGCTGCCCTTGTCCTTCTAGATAGTAGTGGTCGTGGGTTTGGAAGGTGCTGTCGAAGGAGCCGACTTGAGTGTTGGCATGCTATTTGACCACGAGGTGGATCCAGCTGAATCGGATCCTGTACTCATTCCAACTCTCGTGCATACATATCTCCCAAAAGAGTAATTGGATCACAATCATGAGTGAAAACTTTACCCCCTCTTTACTCTGAGGTCTGCTTGACATCCCTGCTACCACTTTGTTGAGATAAACTACCTAACATAAACTGGTGCCTTCTTCACCTGTATGGTTGTTTGCTGGATAAACCTGCCAGAAGAGACAAGAGGTGTAGGAAGAAACTGCAGGGACATGATGTTTTGTCACTGATGGAGGGGGAGAAGCAGGAGACCTTCAGTAAATCAGTATTAGATGTTAGCAGGGATGTCAGACTGGAGGAGTTTGCAGAGAACAAGGTCAATGAGAAGAGGGATTTAGAATCAATGCGTGGGGAACGGTGCCGGTGGATGCCTTTAAGTGCAGGGACATTGTATGGGAGAGAATGTGGCAGTGAAGTTTTGGAAGAATTGGTTATTGTTTGGGTTGGGGTTTGGGAAACCAGTGAGGAGATTGTTGGGGATATCTAGCTGGAAGAAGGTTCATTTGACTTATTCCTGGGATGAAGTATTTATCTTATGAAAAAAGGCTGAACAAGTTGGGTCTGTAGCCATTGGAGTTCAGAGAATGAGAGGTGATCTTATTGAAACATATAAGATCCTGAAGGGTCTTGATAGGATAGATACCAGAAGGATGTTTCCACTTGTAGGGGAGACTAGAACTAGGGGACACAGTTTAAGAATAAGTGGTTGCTCTTTTAACACGGAGATGAGGAGAATTTTTTTCTATTAGAGGGTTGTTTGTATGTGGAATTCTTTTCCCCAGGAAGTAGTGGATAATTGAATTTATTCAAGGCATAGTTAGACAGATTTTTGTTATACAAGGGAGTCAAGGGTTATGGGGGGCAGACAGGAAACTGGAGTTGAGATCACAACCAGATCAGCCATGATCTTATTGAATGGCGGAGCAAGCTTGAAGGACTGAATAGCCTACTCCTGTTCCTAAGTCCAATGTTCCTAAGTGATAAAGGTGTAGATGTGTTTAAAAGGGTTGGGGCTAAGGTGGTGACAAAGGCAGTATTGCAGAGCTGGAAGTAAGCAGTCTTGGTTATGGATGAGGTGTAGCATTTGAAAAACAGTTCCAGGCCAGGGTCAAATAGGACACAAAGCTTGGCCCTGTCAATATCAGCTTGAGTGAGCAGCTGGGGAGATAATGGGATCAGGGAGTAGGTTGTAGAATTTTCAGAAGAAGCTGAATAAGGTGGCTTCAATCTTACCAGTATTTAGTGTTGCCATTGTCAGGTTTATAAGACTATTATGTTTTGGGACTGGATCTTTTGGTTTATAAAATTATTTTATTTTGGAACTGTAGCTTTAAATGTAGGGTAGGTGAAGGGGTGATGACTTCTTTCTGACTGTAAGTCTGGGTGGTTTGATTGTTAGGGATCAAAGGGAGGTTTGGATTGTTTGACTGAAGAGAAGGTGCAAGATATTTACGCCTCAGCTCTCTCTGAGTGTACCATGAATAGGCTATGAGTCTCCCAAAGCCCCAGAGATGTGTTAAAAGTTGTAAACAATCCTATAAACTGTCCATTTACTTCTAAAATGAAAGAGTTGAGATCAAAGATAGCTAATTAGGAATTCTACCTAGATACAGTTAATGGGCTAATTAATAGATTTCATGTTGTCATGGGGAAGAGGGCTGAGGATGCCATTTTTGAGATCAGGTTACAGGCTTCCCTACAAATTCATGAATATCAAAGACAGGCAGCAGTTTTATTCAACTTGAGGTGGTCTTCAGTCATCTGAGAGGCAGAGAGCAGGAGATACAGGCAGCCAGTCGTGCACCTGAAGCAGAGAAAATGCTGACTGTTTTGTTGACCACACAGAACACAGGTAGGAGCTTGTGCACAGATTGAAGGCTGAGTTATGAGGATTTAAAGGGAGGCTGGAAGATTTATCTAGCTTGGGGCTAGAGGGAAGGAGTCAACAGAGTAACCCTCACAGTGAAAGTTAGTTTTGGAGTCAGAAGTTACCCAGCTAGGAAAGTAAAAAAGGAAGCAAACCCTTTTAGACTGGTTCCTGAAGGATAGTGTAATGTATAACTGTAGCAGGAGATTTTTTGTCGTGATAAAAGTTAAATGGGAAATTGTTTCTCTGTGGTTTAAAATACAAGTTGTCTACTAAAAGAAAATAGTGTTTAGTCAATAGTGCTTTAGTCACTTGTTACAGTAAAAGGTTTAAAACATGTCATCTTTCAGCTGTTAACTGGAAGTTCAAATTTCACTTTAAAAATTATTGGTCTCTGAGAGATCATAACATTAGTTGGAGAAAGACCAGGTTCATCCACAAATTGATGTTGGACAAGCAGTTAGACAGCAGAGTAGCAAGGGTGATAATAGAGTGGTAAAGCTGCATTTCATCAGCATACATGTAGAAAATGATTTTAATCTTTATAGATCATGTTGATGAGGGGCAGCAAAGAATAAAAGGGAACCAAAGATGTAATCTTTAACTGTGTTGCAAGTGGCTATGCACAGGAGAGGGAGAAGTGACTGCAGGAGATGTGCTGGTTTCACAGGAGTGAAACAATGAGAGGATGATATTGCAAATGCATTTCATGCGAGAGTGCACGTGGAAGAATGTAGAAAGATGAACCAAGTGGAAGGTTGATGAGAAAACAGGGAGTGGTTTTGTGAAACTCTTGCAAAGTATGTTGCTGTTTAAGCAGCATGGTCTCGGTGCCATGTTTAAGAGAAACCAAACTGAAGGGATTTGAATAGAGAGTTGTGGGAGAGGTGGACATGGTGCTAGCATTACATTTGAGAAGCTCAGGAAGAAAGGAAGCTACAAGATGGTGCAATAGTTGGAAATGACAGAGGGGTCTAGGATGAACTTATTAAGGACAGGGTGATGGCAGAAGGAGGAAAACATTGCTTTTGCAAAGGGAGCACTTATGATGACTGCAAACATTTGGTCGGGAACGGGACTAAGGGAGTAAAAGCTGGAACTCCTGAAGATAAGGACATAAGAAATAGGAGCAGCAGTGAGCCAATGGCCCCTCAAGCCTGCTCTGCCATTCAGTAAAGGCATGGCTGATCTTCCTTATTGTGAATTTGATAACAACTGGGAGACAAGCTACAAAGTCCTTTGGGACCAGGGCAGCAGAGATGGTGGGGAGGAGGAAGTTGAGGTAATTGAAATTATAGCTTCGGTTTTGGAGACAAAGAAAACCATTAGCTCTTCATATGGTATAAAAAGTGATAACAGTTGGGAAAGGATTTTGGAGAAAGTGATCTATGATGGAGGAGATTGAGATTGCCCTGTACCCCTGAGAGGATATGGCTGCAGAGAAAGAGTGGCAATACTATTTTAAAGTGGTTAAGCTAGAGCTGGCAGTTGATGACCAAGTCAGTTATGCATCATGCACACTCAAGCCTCTGGCTCTTAAATGGAGAAGATTGGAGATGGAAGACCATGAAAAGTTATGTGAGGCTGACGGCATCAAAGCAAAAAAAAAAGAGCATTTTGCGGTCAACAGCGATGGCAATGTCAGGAAAGTGGAGAGCCAGAGAAGATGGAGGTGGAAGTTAGGAATGACGCTGTGAAGGGAGTTGAGGATAATGTTTCCCTGAGGTGGCAGGTGAAAAATGGGGGTAACAAGAATAAGATGTGGATAGTGAGAGAGACAAGGAAGAGCTTGGAGATAGAGGGTTCAATGGGGTGGCTAATTTTGGTGGAGGGGGTTGGGGGAGGGCTATGTGCTGGGTGAATGAAACATATATAATGCCACTTGGGTAATTTGTAATCATAAAACCATACCTTATCAAGAAATCAATGAGGTCCATTTCAATCCTTCCAGCCCTCTCCTCCTCCTCCTGTACTGCTCCTGTTCAGGCCTAAATGCACCTTTGCTGTGCTATTAACATGACCTGGGGCTGGGAGGGCTGTGGCACCTAACATCAGCAAAAGAGGAAAGCATTTTGTGTGACTGCGTTCCTGGCCACTGACGCTGAAGCCTGCTCCCAGAGGAATATCAGTTGCAGCTTAGTGGCAGCATTTTGAGTCAGAAGTTTGTGGGTTCAAGTCCCACACCAAAGACCTGAGCACAAAATGTTTAGGCTTTTTTAAAAAAAAAACTTTATTCATAAAATATCTGAAAGAACATTACAAAACATTTCAAAATCACCATCACAAAAAGTATAATCAGATTCAACTTTTACACATGGATCATGAGGTGCTTCAATACAGTCAATGAACATTACAATAATTTCAGTATGGTCATTACAGACAGTCAGATATCACAATGGTATTAGAGTTATCAATATACATCATGTTGCACTCTGAGGTGCTTCAATAATAGCCAACTATTATTCAATGCATACATTCATTGTGAGCCGTACACCTCGAGGGGCGCTAAACAATTCCCAGCCCCTCGGTGCACTGTGGCAGAAAGGTTTCAGACAGCGACCTTTCCCCATTGCGCCTTTGCGGCGCCTGCTCCAAGCTTTAGTGCATCCCTCAGCACGAAGTCCTGGACCTTGGAATGTGCCAGTCTGCAACACTCGGTCGGGGACAACTCTTTGCGCTGGAAGACCAACAAGCTTCGGGCAGACCAAAGAGCGTCTTTCACCGAGTTGATGATCCTCCAGCTGAAGTTGATGTTTGTCTCGGTGTGTGTCCCTGGGAACAGCCCGTAGAGCACAGAGTCCTGTGTCACAGAACTGCTCGGGATGAACCTCAACAGAAACCACTGCATCTCTCTCCAGACCTTCTTTGCAAAGGCACAATCCACAAGGAGGTGAACAACGGTCTCATCCCCACCACAGCCACCTCAAGGGCAATGTGCAGAGGGGATGAGACTCCTGGTGTGTTGGAAGGATCTGACGGGGAGGGCCTTTCTCACCACCAGCCAAGCTACGTCTTGGTGCTTGTTGGAAAGTTCTGGCGATGAGGTATTCTGCCAAATGACTTTGACAGTCTGCTCAGGGAACCATCCCATAGGATCCACCCTCTTCTTTTCCCGCAGGGCCTCTAAGGCGTTACGTGCCGAACACTGCCTGATGGACTTGTGGTCAAAGGCGTTTCTCTGCATAAATTTTCCCACGAGGGACAGGTGGTACGGCATGGTTCAACTACTTACAGCGTTCCGCGGCAGCGTGGCCAGACACATCCTTCACAACACCGGAGACAGGTAGAACCTCAGCACAGAGTGACACTTTGTGTTTGTGTACCGGGGGTCTACACACAGCTTGATGCAGCCGCACACAAAGGTGGCCATCAGTATGAGGGCGATGTTGGGCACGTTTTTTTCCCCCCTTATCTAGAGGCTTGTACATCGCGTCCCTGCGGACACGATCCATTTTCGACCTCCAGATAAAGCGAAAGATGGCTTGGGTGTTCGCCATCATGCAGGAGTCTGGAATGGGCCAGACCTGCGCCACGTACAGCAACAGCGAGAGTGCCTCACACCTGATGACCAGGTTCTTACCCGCAATGGAGAGGGAGCGTCACTCCCACATGCCCAGTTTTATTTGCGCCATAGACACTCGCTCCCTCCAGTTTCTAACGCATGCCCCGATCCCTCCGAACCACATCCCCAGCACCTTCAGGCCGTCAGCCCTGACGGTGAAGGGGACAAATAATCGGTCAGCTCAGTTCCCAAAGAATATGGCCTCGCCCTTCCCACGATTTACCTTGGCTCCCGAGGCCAGTTCAAACTGGTCGCAGATGTGGATCAGTCTGCGCACCGACAGCAGATCCGAGCAGAAGACGGCAACATCGTCCATGTACAGGGAGGCTTTGAACTGAGTGCCTCCACTGCCTGGGATCGTCACTTCTCTTATGCCCAGATCCTTCCTGATGGACTCAGCAAAGTGTTCTATGCAACACACAAACAGGACAGGGGAGAGAGGACAGCCCTGCCTGTCTCTGGATTTAATAGGAAAGCTATCTGATTCCCACCCATTGATTAAGACTGCGCTACTGATGTTAGCGTAGAGCAGTTGGATCCAATTGCGAATTCCCTCCCCAAACCCCATTTTGGAGAGCACATCCACCATGTAGGTGTGCGATATTCTGTCAAAGGCTTTCTCCTGATCCAGGCTGATGAGGCAGGTGTCCACACCCCTGTCCTGCACATAGGCAATCGTATCCCTGAGCAGCGCGAGGCTGTCAGAGATCTTCCTGCCCAGCATAGCGCAGGTCTGGTCAGGGTGGACCACCAATACCAGAGCGGACTTGACCCGATTGGCGATGACCTTGGACAGAATCTTATAGTCCACGTTCAAAAGTGAAATGGGTCGCCAATTTCTAATTTCCTCCCTTTCCTCCTTGTGCTTGTCGATGAGGGTGATGATGCCTTTCCTCATGGATTCTGACATGCCACCGGCCAGAAGCATACTCTTGTACACTTCTAGCCGATCCAGTCCCACAGAGCCTTATAGAACTTCGCCGGCAAGCCGTTGCTTCCGGGAGTTTTACTCTTCTCGAAGGACTCAAGGGCCTTAGTCGGTTTGTCAGGAGTTAGTGGTTTGTCCAGGCTCTCCTGTGTACTCTCGTCTAAGATCTCCTGATAGAGGACAGGAAGGACTGGGAGGCCGTGCTGTCTGTGGGATTTGCTGATCCTCAAAATGTCGGACTGCGATGACTTTACTGAGCCGTCTTCTTCCTCCAGGCTGCTGATCACAGAGCTCTCTCTGTGTACCTTTTGGAAGAAGAAACGTGAGCACGTCTCATCCTGCTCCACGGAGCAGACTCTGGACCGGAAGATGATCTTGGAGGCCTCCGAGGCAAAGAGCGAGGCTTGCTGGCTCTTCACCTCTTGGAGTTCCTCCTTGACATCGACCCCCATCGACTGCAGCCAGAGCAGATTCTGCATGTTTTTCTGGAGTCGGGACATTTCCCTCTGTTCTTTTCTAGCTTTCTGGGCGCCTTTGAGGATGAAAAACATCTTGATGTTTCCCTTGATCGCTTCTCACCAGTGTGTCAGGGGCTCAAAAAGGGGTTTCACGGTTCTCCAACCTTTGTAATCCCTTTTGAGCTCCTCAATATTCTCTGGGGTCAGCAGTTGCACGTTTAGCTTCCATGCTCCCCTGCCAACCCTCTGGTCTTCCTCTAAATGACAGTCAGCCATGTGGAGGGAGTGGTCAGGGAAGAACACCGGCTTGACGTTGGTGGATCTGACTGCGAACGCACGGGACACAAACAAGAAGTCGATCCTGGAACGGATGGACCCGTCTGGCCGCGACCAGGTGTATCTACGTTGCGTTCTGTCTGCAGGGTTTCTGAAGACGTCGTACAGCTTGGCATCCATAACTGTTTCCATCAGGGATCTGGACATAACGTCCAATCTGCTGTCGGCCCTGCCGGATCGTCCAGCCGCATCAATGATGCAGTTGAAGTCACCGCCCAGAATGAGCGGCCTGGAGGTCGCCAGCAGCAGTGGGAGCTGCTGAAAAACTGCCAGCCGCTCGCCCTTTTGTGCCGGGGCGTCCACGTTAATTAACCGGAGTGGAGAATTCGTGTACATTACGTCTGCTACGAGGAGGCGCCTGCCCACCACCTCCTTAACCTCGGAGACGGTGAAGTTGCCTCCCTGCAGCAGAATACCCAGGCCGGAGGAATGAGAGTTGTTTCCTCCCGACCAGATCAATGGCCCATAATCTTTAAGCTTGGCATTTCAGTGAAGGGGGTGCTGCATTGTCTGACGTGTTGTCCTTTGGATGAGATGTTCAACTGTCTGTCTCATATTGAAGTAAAATATGCAATAACACTTTTTGAAGAAGAACTGGAGACTTCTTTGTGATGTCCTGGCAAATATTTAGCCCGCAACTGACATCACTAGAAGAAAACAGATTATCTGGTCATTATCTCATTGCTGATTGTGAAACATTTGTATATGCAAATTGGTTGCCAAGTTTCTACATTACAGTAGCCACTACACTCCCAAAATAAATAATTAACTGTTAAGTGCTTTGGGACAAACTGAGTTTTTGAAAGGCACTATACAAGATGCTCTCAAGGGCGTAATGAAAGCAAAATACTATGGATGCTGGAGACCTGAAATAAAAACAGAAAGCACTGGATAAACTCAGCAGGTCTAGCAGCATCTGTGGAGTGAGAAACAGATTTATTGTTTCAAGCCCAATATGACTTCTTCGGAACTGAAGAGAGGTGGAGATGTGGTTGGTTTTAAGCTGTTGAATAGGGGGAAGTTTGGAAAAGGTGGGGGGGTGGGAGAATTCTCAAGGGCAGTTAGGAATAGCAACAAATGTTGGCTTACCAGCCACACCCATATCCCAATAAATGAATATATAAAAGAAATATAATTGCAAGAGCGGACTGGTTAGCTTAGATAGCTAGTGTGTGGTTCAGAATAATGCCAATAGCGTGGTTCCATTCCTGTTCCGTATGAGCTCGACTTGGGATCTGCCTCCTCACCTGTTTCTTGCTTGATAAAAGCAAAATACTGCGGATGCTGGAAATCTGAAACAAAAACAAAAATAGCTGGAAAAACTCAGCAGGTCTGACAGCATCTGCGGAGAGGAATACAGTTAATGTTTCGAGTCCGTATGACTCTTCATCAGAACTAAGGGAATATTTCCTTAGTTTTGATGAAGAGTCATACGGACTCAAAACGTTAACTGTATTCCTCTCTGCAGATGCTGTCAGACCTGCTGAGTTTTTCCAGATATTTTTGTTTTTGTCTCTTGCTCGATATGGACTGGTGCTCCTTAAGCTATATAACTAATTGTCTCTCCCTCTCTAATAGAAAGGGAAAGGTTGCCCATGGTCCCATGTGGACTGTGGCTAATTACCTATCCGTAAATGTAAGGTCTTCAGCAAACAGCAGACTGGAAGCTCCCCAAGTGCCCTATTAGGGAGTGGTTTGAACTACATAAGCTGCCTGCAGATATCTTTCACACTGCTTCCAAGATCCTCCTTTCTATGGGGGTCATGGTACTAACCAGAACACAACTTCAACATGCAACCCTCTAAGCAGACAACAGGCCAATGTAAAAGAAAAAGCAAGTCAAAGAAGCCCCCTCCTCACTTGTTTACAAACCTACAATAGGGTGGTACCTCCTCCTGCTGCGGACCCAATGCTGCACCCTCCCCATCAGTGGGGTAAATCCCAGGAATCCCCAGGTAATGTCCCTGCCACATTTTCCACATTGTTGCAACAAGAAAGAGGTGTTTTCTGGGGAAGGGGCGGGGAGGGAATATTAATCCAGATGTCTCAGAAAAAGGGTGGAGTAAACTGAAGAAAGAAAAAAAATCGGCTGCTAAACAAAATACTGGGAAAGATGAGGACTTCTACATCTCAAAAAGATTAAAATGGCCAGTGGACTAATCTTTTGGGAAAGTGGCACAGATCTAATGTTACTTGCCCATCCTGATCCTTATGGTTTAGTCTTTTGTGTAGGTATATGTTTGTAGTGTGCCAGCGACATCTAACCAACTTGACCACTTACTATCCGGGGAAGCGCACGACTATCAAATAGTTTAAAAGGTAAATGGGAGGTGGGGGGGGAGCGGGGAAGGGGTGGTGAAGAGGAATCTTTTCTGATGACTGCGCAGAGAACTTTATTGTCCACATCAAACGTTTGATTAAGCTGGTTCTCACACAGCCCTTCCATTATACACAGGATTCCTGATGAATTCCCCCCTCCCCCGCCCATATTTTGTAATGAACAGGGTAAGGGATTGGGACATGTAACGCTGGCAGCCCATGTGCCCTGTGCAGCAAGGACGTGTCAGGCTCTGCAACGTCAGCCAAGGCGATTGGAATCCGGAGACAATGGTTTGGAACATCCGGACACTGAGTAACCAATCAGCCGCTTCGCTGACGTTCCAACTCTGATTGGCAACTGTTGGGAACACACCCTTTGGAACAAAGCTTATTTCCCCAGATTGATTTTTTTATATTAGAAAAACACAAGTAAAGACGCAATGCCAATGGAGTTGATGTCAGGACAAAATATTCAATAGTCAGTAAGAGATTGCCGCTATCTGTCCCTCCTTTTCCGAGGGGTGGGGTGTTACGTAGCGACGGGGACGTTTCACGACCGCCGTAAATGCGCCGGTGGGCCTATAAAAGGCGCTGGGAGCGCATGTTTGCGTAGTGTGGGCTTTTGTGTGAGAGTTGGAGGTTAGGTTGAAGCTGGGCAGTAGGACGAAAAGGCAGCCTACATTAGGAACAGGGCGCAGTCAAACAGCTTCGCGGCTCATTTATTCTGATCACGGGGCTTAATCATGATTTTAATCAGCTAATTAAAAATAAGTTATTGCCAGTTCCGAGATGAGAGTTAGAGAGAGAGAGAGAGTGTGTGTATATCTATACATATCCCTGTATGTGTGAGCAAGAGTTTGCTTCATCGCTGCAACAAAAAAATAGCGTGGGAGTTATTAGGGGAAAAGCTGGAGGTTTAGTTTTCGTTTTTGTTTTAAAATACAAATCCCTGACTTAATTTTTCGGAAGCCACCGGGTTTTTTGAGTCAGGAGGAAGTATTAACTAGAAGTGTCACCAAAGGGACTTGTAATCTGCGGAAGTTGCATTTTTTTGTCTCTCTGTGAGAAGAGGGGCATCAGTAGCCAGCTTCCCGCACACCGAGCCGGGACTCCAGCCAGCGAGGCTTTCCCCTCCCCGAGTGATGCTTTGTGTTGCGCTGTCTGCCCGCAAATTTTCCCAATCACCATGAGCATGACCAACGACACATACGCATTTGTAAAAGACATTAAGCCAGGAATGAAAAATTTAAATGTCATCTTTATTGTTCTGGAAATAGGTAAGTTAGGTAGGGGCTCCAGCCCTGAAACAACAGAAATAAGTTACCATGTTTTCGTTTAAATAATGACAGAAGGTCTCTATGTAAGTTTACTAAAAACCCAAGACACGCTGGAAGCATGATCGTGGAGTTTTAAAAAATCGGTGGGAAGTGAACCAAGCCAGTTTAAAACCCCTTAAAGTGCTAGCGAGGTACAGGTCAGCTTCCTGTCAAAGCGACGCCTTCAATTTTCTTTTATCAGTGAGTTTTACTTCTGGTGCAGTTAAGTGCATCCGTTTCTAGACAGGTTTATGAATGTACGTTACTGGAACTAATTATAGGTTTTTATTCGCTCTCTGTGCAGGTCGAGTTACCAAAACTAAAGATGGACATGAAGTGAGGTCGTGCAAAGTAGCCGATAAAACTGGCAGCATCACAATTTCAGTGTGGGATGAGGTTGGAGGTCTAATACAACCCGGGGATATCATTCGCTTGACGAGAGGGTACGTCGAATGTGGCCAAGTGACTACTGGCATAGCGTGTGCCTGAATAACACAGCTTGTCAGTATCCTTAGATGTTTGTGTGTATACATGAAAAAAAATTAACGGTTGAAAACCAGAAGGGAAATTGAGCCGCAATGGTAACTCGGGAAACGTCAAAAAAGTACTATTTTAAAATGGCAACGCGATCACTGATAAATCCTGCCTGGTTTAATAAAGGTGTTGCAGGTTTATCTGTGCCCAGTGGGGTGAGGTGTCATATTGCTGGCTGAGTAATAAGGTCTAAGAACGATATGACTCCTTCCAGAATGGAGAGTCCCTTTCAGATGTTGGAATAGAATGGACCCCCATGTAAAATAAACATGAAGTAGGTTTCCAAATGTTTAGAAATTTGACCATATGACATTGACTTGTATAATCATAGGAATTTCCAATGACAACTCGATCATTAAGTTAGGCTGCTAATGGCCTACAACTGAACAATGCCAAGTGATCTTGCTTTCCTACTTACCCTGTCCTAACTTGGGTATTGAGGGTAATTTATTCTTTTACTGCCAGTGGCTGTGATTAGTCTACTCAAACTAGGTTTAGTCATACAGCTTCATGCTTAATAACAGGGTTATTTTGGGAGCTGAACTGTGGCTTAATATGCCATGTTGTGAATCTTGCTCATCTTGATCTGTTCCTCCAACTGCTACAACAATAACTTATATTTACAAAGCTCCTTTAATGTAATTGACCATTCCAAGGTACTTCACACGTGCATTATAAAATGAAGAATGACACTGAGCCACATGAGATATTAGGTCAGATGACCAAAGGCTTTGTTAAAGAGGTAGGATTTCAATTTTATCTTTAAAAGGAGAAAAAGGTAAAGAGGTGCAGGGAGGGAATTCCAGAGCTTGGGGCCTAGGCAACTGAAGGTGTATCCACTGATGGAGTGATTAAAATTAGAGAAGTGCAGATATCTTGGAGGGTTGTAGGACTGTAGGAGATTAAGAGATGGGGAGGGATTTGAAAAAAGGATAAATTTTAAAATCAAAATGTTGCTTGACTGGTAGTTGTAATGTAAGTCAGTGAACATGGGTGATAGGGGAACTGGTGTGAGTTAAGACACATGCAGCAGAGTTTTGGATGATCTCAAATTTAGAGGGTAGAATGAGGGAGACCAGCCAGGAATGTGTTGGATAGTCAAGTACAGAGATAATAAAGTCGAGTACTGGATGTCAGGTAAGGAGTCTGATAATTGAGCAACATTGGTGGTTATGAGGCAGAGCTGGGTTATCAGCGTACATGTGAAAATTAATGCTATGCTTTTGGATGTCGTGGGGCAGCATGTAGATGACAAATAGGAGGGGACCCTTGTGGGGTGGGGAGGGGGAGACATCAGAGGTAATGATGTGGGAGCAGGAAGAGAAGTCATTCCAATTGATTCTCTGGCTATGATTTAGATAAGAATTGAACTAGGTGAGAGCTAGTTGGATGACTGGGGAGGCATTAGAGGACGGTGTGGTTAGCCATGTGAAAGGACAAGGAGGGAAAGTTTACCTTTGTCACAGTCACATAGGATGTCATTTAGGACTTTGGTAAGAGCTGTTTCAGTACTGAGGCAGGGGAAGAAACCTGACTGCAGGGATTCAAAGAGGGCATGGATTTGGGAGGTGACAATACAAGAACTTAAATGAAGCTGGAGATGGGACAGTGGTTTGCAAGGACGGTGGGGTCAAGGGTTTTTTGAGGAGCATGGTGATGGTAGATATGCTAGCACATTCTAATCTTTTACTTAAGTCCTTGTCACACATCACCTAACTCCTTATGCATCTCTGGCAGCACTCTTATTGAATCCCCTCAATCTGGTGGCTGTGCCATACCCTTCAATATTTGATGTGTGCAGTCCCATGTTCAACTTCTCCATGGCTCCACTCCCATGACTCATATGTGGTCTGCCTGTGTCAGTGTCCTATCCTGGTCCCATTCCTACATCTCCCAATGTAGAAAATAACATCCCAAGTGATGGCTTCTCTTATTTCATTATGCTAGAGGTGATACTACTAAGCCTCTCCCTTGACTCTATGCTGCTCTTGATATTATAAACACAGACTTCCATGTTTACTGATGTGTAATTATCTCCCACCACTAACTTTGATTCAAGGGTTCAAATCTTGCTGGAGTGGGAATCTGCACCAGTCACCTTTAAGTTGCTGGAAATTCACGCTGACAACAGCATAGTGAGGGCAAGGGGTACCTAGGATCTCAGTGAATGATGGGACCAAAGGTCTATCTCATTAACAGAGATATGACTGAGAAAGAAACAGGAGTAACAAATGGAGGGTGAATTAATCAAATTGTGTACAGAAAGAGAAGGAACAAAAGATTAGATTGAGACAAAGGAAAAGTAAGAAATTAACTTAGCATTTTTTAAATTGAAGAACTTACCACATGGAGAAATGAGATTCAACATTTCAAACAGCTTTTCTGAGCTGAGGGGTTGGCTGGAATTACTATATAGTTAAAGGGTACATGCGCTGTTAAGTACCATCTTTAACTTTCTGCCATGTGTTTAATTTGTTTGTGCAAATCCTGCAAGTTCCCAAAAAAATGGAGGCTGAAGATGCAATGCTGCTTGTGTGAAGCAACCTGTGGAACAAACTAACATGTTATGGCTATTTGCAATTCTGCCTGAACTGGTTGGCTGGTTTCTACATTAATATTGGTTTGCATTGTGAACTTCAAGTCTTATTTTTCCAACAAGATTTGGGCCGTAACTTCTGCCACCTTGAATTGCTGCCTGTCTTATATCTTGGCTGAACAAAAGCTTCTTCCCTGGTAAGATGGAAGCCATCCAATTTTCACCCTGTCTTTTCAATCTTTAAGTTGTGGCACTTATTTTTCAATTTTGTTACTGATCTATGTATGCTGCCTTCTTGCACTCTACTATCTATGGCAGAGCCTCCACCCATCATGTCTGGCACTCTGAATCCTCTGCCTTTCTAACTCTCCATGATTTTTTTTGTACCTATGGCCACTTCCTATAACATTTTTCTCCCAGTTAGTGTTTTGATTTCCTACAAAGTATCTTGCAATGAATTGCATGAAATGCACTATACAAACTTGTTTTAAATAAGTGAAGATTCAGAATTGTTAAAATGAACTTGAGTAAAATCCCCATTTGGTTTCACAACACTAATCTTTATATCCCTGAGGTTGTCAATATGTACTGAACGTTAATGGTTTGTGCGGAGTCCTATAGCTAAACTATTGAGACTGCAAGCACACTTCACATGAAACTTTTGTATAGTAAAAGAGAATTTGTGAATAAGTGAGTTCAACCAAACCCAGGATACAGATGTGAAAGACCAGTATGCCAAACAAGTGCATCGTCCGTTCCTGAAACACAAGAGTACTGAAGCTTTTCTTGCAACTGAAACTGTAAAAGTTGAGTGGAAGAAGCTGCTCTGTAATGTTTGGCCCCTGGTATGGAGAATTCTGGGGCTCAGTACTCGACAATAAATTCAGTCGGTGATAGAAGTTAAGGAAATTGAAACCTAAAACCTATCCTGAATGAATACATGCTGGAATATAAATCTGTTGCATTTGGAGGTGAATTTCAGATGAATGTGTGATATAGATGATCAAACGACAACCTCCTGGTTAAGCATTTCGATATTCTGTCAGATCAGTGAGGCAAACAAATAATTTCTCAAGTTGATTTGCACTGTCTGATTTACTTCCAGTACTGGAGGTTTCCAGGACAAATTTGTTCTGCCTTAGAGTTGAATAATTGGCCATCAGACAAACATTTGCCAGGGTCTTGTTCTGACTTGTTTTTAACTTCATGAGAATTATATTTCTCAACCAGCTGCTTTGTCTTTCTAATATAAAATATTGGCAGATGAGTTTAGACTACAGCTGTTTGCATAAATGTGAAAGCACCAGCTATCACTGCAGTGATAATCAGAGCCCTGTGCATATATATAGATTTAATACAGTCCTCTTTTTGTAAAAATGATGAAAAAGCTCTTTGTCTAGGAGCAAAAGAATCCTTTGTGATTTGCCTTGCTGCAGAGGTCATCATTTGAGCAGCAATGAGCCCCCTCCCCTCCTCCCCCACCCCCACCCAATTAGCCTGGGCTTTGTGTCTCCCAGGGTTTTGAGCCTTTCAAGTGGAGTGCATATAGTAGTGAACATAGCATCACAGCATAGGCTGAATGGAGCTGTGGGTCATTTTCCCCTCCATCATTGTATCTGTATAAACCAGTGCTTTTACTTGTAGGGTCCTACATCTTTATCATTGGAGGTTTAGCTTATGATGGGTCATGGAGAAATTATATGTCATTCAATAACAGCAACTTTAAATCAGCTGCATATGTTCAGTTTTTTTTTTGTTCTAGTACCATTGAGTCACTGCAATGCAAGTCTGGCAGGTTCCACACCAGTGGTGTCCATGTCAGCATTAAGGATTGTTCTCCTGTACTAATCTGAAAAATGGTGTGTAGGGTTTTTGTTTCTGCTTTCACCCTTTTTTAACCTGAATGGGGAAGGCCAAATCTCTTAGCATGAGGGAAGATGTGTGGGAGAAGCAGGAAATGATTGTTCCTGACGTCATTTGTTGAGTGTGTGTGGTTTACACACGCCTGTTAACAAGTCACATTGTTTCCTATCTCACTGCCCTTCAGTTTGACATTTGTCTTCCTGATGTTTGGCAGTTTTTCAAGCACAAAAAAAAAGCTACATGGTTTAAAAAGGGTGATTAATACTTTTGATTCTCTAGTTTGGAGTAGAACAAAATTCTGTTGGACTTTTAATGACCAGAGCTCCATTTCTAGACCAGTTTTTGATGGAAGTCACACTTTATTCTACTGTTGGGAAGAGGGGAATTTTAACATGCTTGCCAAGTCATGGGTGTGAGGGAATGCTCTCCACTTGCCTGGATGAGTGCATTTCCAACAACACAAGCTTGACACCATCCAGGACAAAGCCCACTTGATTGGCAACCCATCCACAAACATTCACCCCCTCCACCACTGACAGTGATAGAAGCATGTGACATCTACGAGATACACTGCAGGAACTTGTCAAGCACCTTCCAGACCCATGATGACTACCATCTAGAAAGACGAGGGCAGCAGATACATGGGAATACCACCACCTGGAAGTTACCCTCCAAGTGTCTCACCATCCTGACTTGGAAATATATTGCTATTACATCACTGCTGGGTCAAAATCCTGGAATTCTCTCCCTTACAGCACTTGGTGTATCTATACCAAATGGGCTGCAGCAGTTCAAGGCAGCTCAGCACCACCACCTCCAAGGGCAATTAGGGGATCTGCAATAAATACTGGCCTAGCCAGTGATGTCCACGTCCCATGAATGAATAATTAATCATTTGTTTGTATTTCTGCTGTATATTTTCAAAGTTCTTCAAAAGTAAACAAAGATTCTTCATTGATCAGCACTGTGATCATTACAGATTTGTAGGTGTTTCAGCTGATCTTGCTATGAGGGTGGAGGTACATCTGTCAACATTTGGAGGAAGGTTTATAGCCTAATTGTGCTTAACTGAACTTTGGGTTTAGAAGGTAATGAAGTATCAGGTAATACATATATGCAAAAAAAAGTAGTGGTAGATTGTGTATATTTGTACCATGTGCATATTTGATTTAGGGTTTATAATTTTTAGAATGCTATGATTTAATTATTTGGTCAAATGTGGACCTGTAGTAGGTTTAACTTGTACCTGATGTTGCTTTTTCAAATTCCAAGTGAAACTAACTATTTGAGTTTACAGTGTCGACTCCTATATATCTGACAGTGAGATTGCTGTATATGGTACAAAATTCTTGAGGCTGCTGAAACACAAACTATAACTGATCTGATGAGTAGGTGATTTAAAAGTACAAAGAGTTAAAAGCCTAGAAAGCAAAAAATTGCTTCTGTTTTCTATATAAATGCCTTCAGTATTTTAAAGGTAAAGGGAATACCCGGCCTGATGTTCAAACTTTAAGTTGCGTGCCGCAATTGGTCAAGAACAAGATGACTCTGACCCCTGAGTGAATTTCCCATTGACTCCAGAGTGCATGCCTGAAGAATGACCACCTGAGGGTGCTGGTGGTTTTGTATTCCACTTTTAGCCACTGAAGGGAGAGTTCACCGTAGTTACAATATAGGAAGCTACCCTGTGGTCCAATCTACCTATTCTGGTGCTAGTTTCTTAATAACAGCCTATTCACTCTAAACCTTGACCTGTTCCTGTTTCCTACTTTTCAAATGCTTATCCACAGCATCTTGTGGTAAGGCATTATATCTTCTAAACGACTGGCAACAAATTTTCCTAATCTTTAGGACATTGGATGCCAAAAGTAGTGTTCCCTTTTATGGGCAGTTTACGTCAGATTTACATAGGATATGTTGCACAGAAACAGCCATTTGGCCCAACCAATTCATCCATACATTGGTCAGCACAAAAATGTCAGTTTGAAGTAATGAAGTTATTGACTGACATGGCAATTCTGTAGACCTGTTTCCAGTTATTTTGGATGGCTGTCTTAAAAACTCTAGTGTTTATTCATCAATTTGTATTCATTGCTATTGGGAAACATGTTTCAACAGACTGTCAAGACATTATGCACATTCAGAAGCTTGTTTATGGGTTTGTGAATGTAGAATATGAAACCAAAATGTGTGTCTTCTATTTTGAGTCTTTGGCTGTATAAGGTGCTAGCAAGTGTTTCAGCAATGTTAAGGTTTTAATGAAAATGTAGATGGGGCTGACAGCTGCAGTATCTTCCCTAAGAAGTGCCTCAATTTAAATTTGCTGTCTGGAGATGTGCTGTTTAGCTGCTCAATTGAAGTTAAAGGCTACTTTATTAAGCGTGCAATAATATTCCATACCCAATGTTGTCCTGAAAGCATCGCATTTTTTTTATTCGATGGAGGTTACAGCTTGTGCTTCAAACAAACCCCTTTTTGGGGTCAAGGTCTGGAAACCCCTGTTCTTGGATAGATTTTTCCACACCTCTCTGGTTCTCTTGAAGTTGTATTTTGAGAGGATTTTTGAAAAAAGCAAGACTAGGCCTGTGCTGTGAGGTGGCACTGATGGTACTTTGGAGTCTTTGGATTAGACCATCCTGCCATCCTGTGGCAGGAGGTGGTAATATTATGCACTTGATTATGTTACTGCATACACATTGTAGTGGCAAAAGTATTTTATTTTGGTTATTGGCTTCTCAGCAGCATCACTAAATAGAAAAGGCTTTGCAAAGTGTTTTCCTTAATTGTATGGCATATCTGTTTTTTATATATAATTTACCAACCTTTTTCTTCATGACCTTTCTTGTTCAGTTACGCTTCAATGTGGAAAAATTGCCTGACGCTGTACACTGGGAGAGGTGGTGATCTTCAAAAAATAGGAGAGTAAGTATGATGACACAACATAAGGAAATCCAAGGAAAATAGCTACTCAAATTCATCCTTATGTACTGTGGATGCTCTCCACAGTCAGCCTGACATCATTCGCTTATAGCTCTGGTGTGTATCATAACCACATGGGTAGTGTGGTGGTTACCTTTGAGGTTGTACCCCAATAGTGTTGGTGTCTTCAGGAAAGGGATTTGGAATGGGAGAGATTTGAGACTGAAGAACTGTTTCAGCACACTTTGTTCCCCACAGTCGTCCTGCTGTTGAGTGTTTGCAATCGGTTTTTGAGACTAAAGGAAAATCAGCTTGGCTGTGAGAAGAAAGGCTTAAGCTTGCTTATTGTTTCACAAGGGAATTCTATGCAACAAAATATTAAGAATATGACCTAAGAAATAGGAGCCAGAGAAGGCAGCCCCTCAAGCCTGCTCTGCCATTCAGTAAGATCGGTGCTCATATGGTGTTGCCTCAACTCCACATTCTTGCCAATTCCCTGTAACCTTTGAGACGCACACACGCGCCCCCCCCCCCAGTTCAAAAACCTGGCTAACTTGGCCCTGAATATATTCAGTGACTCAAACTCCAAAGCACTTTGCCCCCATGAGGGGAACATTAAGCACTTACCCTGTCAAGTCCCCTCAGAATCTTGTATGCTTCAATCAGAACGCCCCTCATTCTTCTAAATTCCAATGAATATACCCTCAACCTTCCTCATAAGACAATGGCATCATCTCATGAATCAATCTAGTGAACCTCTGAACAGCCTCCAATGCAAGTATATCCCTCAAATAGACAGACTGTACACAGTACTCTAGGTGTGGTTTTATGACATGAGGTATATGTACTTTTAAGGGGGCATATAAACCGCTGGCAATTACTACCACCTCGACAGGATGTGATTTGTGACATGACTTGTCAGATGACCAAGCACCAGCAGTAGAGATCAGATGTACTATACTTAGCCTCCAAGTTAACTTTATCTGTATAGTCTTAGCTTCAAATAAAGAACCCATATTATTGTATTACCAATCCTTGTCATATGATTGGTACGCTTATGTCAAAGAGAAGAATGTAACGGGTCTTGCCAATGCCCTGTACAGATGTAGCAAGACTTCCCTACTTCGATCTCCCTGCAATAAAGGCTAACATTTCATTTACCTTTCGAATTACTTACTGCCCAAGCATGCTAAATGTTTCTTGTACAAGGATGCCCAGGTCCTTCTGTACTGCAGCATTCTGTAGTCCTCCATTTAAATAGCTTGCTTTTCTATTATTCCTGCCAAAGTAGATAACCTAATATTTTCCCCCTCATCTGGAGGTCTGACTAGCTTAATTGGACAGACAGCTGGTGTGATTAATGCCAACAGCATGGGATTCAATTCATTTCAGGCTGAGGTAGAATTGGAGCCTGCCTTCGTGCCCCACCCATAGTTTAAATAAAAAAATCACAGCTCTTTGCTGTGGTTTGGCAAATAATTGCCAAGGACCTTCCTTCAGGCAGAGAATGAGATACTCCATCTGCCAAAATTTTGCCCACTCACTTCACCTATCTATCCCTTTACAAACTGTCTTCCTCAACTTGCTTCTCCACCTATCATTGTATTGTCAGCAAATTTGGCTACAATGCACTCAGCCCCTTCATCCAAGTCATTGATATAGATTAAATAGTTGAGGCCCCAGCACTGACCCCTGCAGCACTGCATTAGTTAGTTGGCCAAGCTGAAAATGACACATTTATCCCGACTGTTTTGTTAGCTAGCTAATCCCTTATCCATGCTCATATTATCCCCAAACCATAAGCTCTTGTGTTGTGCATAACCTTTTTATGTGGCACTTTAAATGCTTTTTTACATCAGCCACAACAGGAGATAAATGTGTCTTGATTATGCCTGGTCAGCACAGAGCAATTGTGGCTTTAATTGTTTTGATTAATTTTACATTTATGGCTCTTTTTAAGAAGCTGACTTGACTTTCAAATTTTTAGAAGTACATCTAATTAATGGAGATTTTGTGTAAAAGGCAAGGCTAGTAATATAACATCAGACAAGTAGCAATCCCTTTTTCTCCATTGGTGTTGGGATCACATTACATGATTCATAATTTTCTCCTGTGGACCCTGAACCAATAGCCTTGCCCATAATATATAAAGCAGCTATCGTGGACTTTGACTTGGTCTGTGCGAATGCTGATGGATTTAGGGATTATGTTTGGGATTTCAGCAGTTGTTTCCCCGCCTACCCCACCGCAGCAGAGAACACAACTTGGCCGTGGGAGTATTGATAAAATGAAGCTGTTCAAGTGAAATGAAGCTCTACTTTTTAAGTATTGAATTCTTTTTGACATAATTGTGATAATGCATCTTTGGCAGTTTTTAAATGAAGTACATATTTCGTCACTACTTCAGATTACAAATTATACAAGTAAAATGTTCCTGCTCCCATTGTCTCCTAGCAAATTCAGAGTAGTGGAGGAGGTAGAGATGGGACAATGGCATAAATGAATGAGGTGCAGGAGGTGACTGGTGTGTATATGGCTGTGTTGCTGAGAACATGTCTGACCTGATGCTTGGAAGTGACACCTGGCCATTTTAATAATCCTCACTAATTCTAGCCATACAGGGCTCTGGAGGTAGTGGAGGTGCTGAACTATTGTGCTGCTTTCAGTGCTTCTCTGATCATGTTTTGTCACAGTGGTCTGGAGATGTTTTGTCTCCTCATTCCCTTTCTGGTCCATACATCAACTGCTGGTGGCACAGGAGTGTAGTTATATCATTCTTTGCAACTCCAGCTTGCTCCCTTTCATCTATTTTCACAACTACATTTTCAAATTATTAAAAGAATTGATATATATTTCACTTGAGTGTAACATTTTAATGTTTTCTTTACTTTGCTGTTAGGTTTTGTATGGTATATTCAGAAGTACCCAACTTTAGTGAACCAAATCCAGACTACCTCAACCAGCTGAACCAAACAAACAAAGTTGTAAGTGGCATTAGGACTGTTGAAAGCATGTTTTCTTGGCATAATGGTCCTCATTTCTTAACTTTAAAAATATGGGGGATATTAATTTAATTCAATGTATAATCAACTTTTTATTGTGGAGCTTTTATTCCTCATTGTCTCTATGATACTGTTCTTTCATTTAATATTTAAATGTTTTATCAAGGCACAAAGTGAACATAGAAACAATTCTCCTCCTAGTCAGCTGGCTACAAATGGACAGATGCAAACAGGTAAGCTGGTAATGCAGATCACTCTTGAATAAAACGGACATACTTGTGTATGATCACTGCAGTGTCCATGCTTGTTCATTTCCTCTTTCAGCCTGTCATTCTCTGAATTTTAAACAGAACAGAGGCAATGAGTGATTGTGACCTGTTCTGCAGGAAGGCTTTCCATCTGTGCTAAAATGCATATTTTTGCTCCTAAAATATTTATTCTTGGTAAACAAAGCAATGGAAAGTATATCTTAACGTAACTTCTACTTATTAAAATATTTAATAGAATTTTTTGAAGGGGAAGGAATGGAGGTTGTCTATGGATTTTAAAGTTTGTCAAAGCACATGAAAAGCTATTGAACAAAGTTGAGGCACATTGAATCGGGTCAGAGTCAGCTTGGATAAAAGAATTAAGGACTGAAAACACAAGTTATAGTAAATGGTGGTTTTTCAGACTAGAAAATGGTAGATTGTCATGTTTTCCAATTAAGTGTTTGGACCAATGCTTTTTTTGATATGAATAAATAAATGATGGATATTTGAAAACAGTAAAATTTCAGAATTTGCTGGTGATACTAAACTTGGAAGTGTGGCTGACAGTGAAGAGCATACCTGTCGACTGCAACAGGACATCGGCTAGCTGAATGGGCAGATAAGAGGCAGATGGAATTTAATAGAGAAGTGTGAGGTAATGTATTTTGGCAGAAGGGATAGGGAGAGGCAATATAGACTGTTTTAAAGTGTGCAGGGACAGAGGGAACTGGAATTTCATGTGTCTAAATCTTTCAATGTGACAGGGCATATTAAGAGAGTAGTTAGCTAAGCATATGAGACCTTGGCTGTCTTAAATAGAGGCATCGAGTATAAAAGTAGGGAAGTTCTGCTAGACATTGATAAAGCTCTGGTTTGGCAGCAAAAAGCAAATTGTGCCCAGTTCTGGTTGTCTTGCTTTAGGAGGGATGTGGGGCTTCTTGAGAAGGTGCAGAGGAGATTTACCAGAATGATTTTGGGGATTTTAGTTAGAGAAGCTGGGGTTGTTTTCCTTAGAGCAAATGGGGTTGAGGGGAGATTGATAGAGGTGTACAAAATTGTAAGGTTTAGATCTGGTAGACAAGCTGTTCCTGTTAGCTGATGGTACACAGACTTAAGGTTCTGTGCAAGAGATACTGGGGGGTGGGGGGTGGGGGAGAGGAAATGTGAGGAAGACTTTATGCAGCTAGTGGTAATGATCTGGAACTTGCTGCCTAATGGAGATGAAAGGTTTGGAAAGGAATTTGGAACTTTAGGGACTTGCAAGGTTATGGGGGCAGAGTGGGGGAAATGGAACTAATTGAAGACCCCAATTGTCTGACTAACTTGGTTAAGTTATTTGATTCAAATAAGTTGATTGCTGAAGGTAGTGTAGTATGTGTTGAGGAAATAAATGGGATACTTAACTTTGTAAATGGGGGCATTGAATACAGAAACGGGAAGTTATGCTAAATCTTTAGCTGAAGCTTAACAAGTGAGCTAGAGTATGGTCCAATTTTGGGCATCACACCTTGGGAAGGGTGTTAAAGCTCTGGAGAGGTTACAGAGGAAGTTTATCAGGATGGTGCCCAGCATGAGGGAGTTCAGTTGTATGGGTGAGACTGGAGAAACTAGGATTGTTCTCCTTGGTTAAGGGGATAAGGGCATTCAAAATTGTGGGGTTTTGGTAGAGCAAGTCAGGAGAACTATTTCCTCTTGCAAGTGGGTTGTTAACTAGAGGGCACAGATTTGAAATAATTGGCAAAAACTAGAGGGGAAATGACAAATTGCCTTGATTGTTTTGAGATGGGGGGAAAAGGTGTGTGGGATTAAATTGGATGCCTCAATGACTCAATTCTGATCCTGTTCCTAAATCTAAACAAGAGGATTAGATTTAGTTGTGATGCCCTCTTTATTCAAGCATGCTGCTTGCTGATGACTTTAAACAAGTGTCTTGGGAGTGGGTGGGGAGAAATGAGTCAGTGCATTGCATTTGGGCTTCTGGAGCATCCCATGGAAATTCAGTTCACAAATGCTCACTGTCCTGAGCTGTGAAAAGATTAAATACATTTTGTACATAAATTTTGAAATTATGTAAAATTGCCCAAGGCCAGTGAACATTTGGTAGCCACAGTAGCTGACATTTCATAAACATGATTTCTGCAGCTGTCCCTGAATCGATGCCATGAGATAAATACTTGGAGTCATTCCCTGCCCCCTGTTAATTTTTAAATGACACAAGTTTATTCCAATCTCCTGCCATAACTTTGAAAGATCAAAGGAAACCAAAGGTGTATTATTTGACTTCAGCTTCCACCAAAGTGACAACAAGAATGTTGTAGAAACCCTGCTGCACTGTTTTGGTTGTATGGTAAACTTTAATGCTTTGTCTACTGATTGTGAAGCTTTCAGATAGACTAGCCCCTGGTCTCATGGTCCTGGTCACTGAACCTTAGGATCTGTAGAGTTCACTTTTAATGACATTTAATCAACCGGTTTAGGTAAAGCTTTATGAAAGAGTCATGTAAATGACTTGCTATGGAAAATAACACATTTGACAATTTTTAATAATGCCAAAGCTAGGACAGTTAAAGAAGCCTTCAGATTGTTACTGCCATGGGAAGGAGGAGAGTACAAACTTGGTAGGTTGTCCTATTATCAGGAGTTGAGGTAAATTTTTGTGTACCATGACTGTCCTCTGTTCAGTGCCATTAAAGTAGAACAGTGATACTTGAAGTGTTTTGTGACCACTAAAACTACCTGAATTTAAGTGGGGACAAGACAGAGCAATCTGTCATGTAAGCTCAATTTTTCCTCCTCCTGCCAAGGTGCATGGAGTACTCTCACCTCTTGAGTCACAATATTGTGGGTACAAGTACCACTTCAGGATTTGAGCACAAAAATCAAGGCTGACGCCCCGTGCAGTGCTGAGTAAGTGCTGCAATGTTGCCTTTCAGATGAGACGTTAAACTGAGGCCTTGGGTGTAAAAGATCCCTTGGCAATGCTTTGACAGAAGTGGAGGGTTACCCCCCTGACTAATATTTATTCCTCTGTCAACATCACAAAATTATCTGGTCATTATTACATTGTTGTTTGTGGGTGCATGCTGTGCAGAAATTGGCTGCTGTATTTCCTGCGTTACAACAATTATGACACTTTTTAAAAAAAAAGTAATCCATTGACTGTAAAACACTTTGGACAACCTGTAGTTGTGCTAACTTGAAGCTGTTGAGATTCTGTTAGGTATTTGTTTGCCTGCATATAAAACAGTATAATTTTGTTCTGTACAACATTTGGTTTGTCAGGTTGGATGTGGTAAGTTTTATATAACATTAACAAGTGAACATTTTCTTGATGCTGCCAATGCCCTCTTCATAATATGTTAAACTGTTTAATTGTGAAAATGTAATTCTCCTTGAAATCACTCAACCATTGCTTCACTTTTGTAGTGACAAACATGAGTAGAATGTATGTATTTAGTAACATAATATATGCTATTAAAGTGCAAATAGGTTCCATGGCCTATCAAGCCTGCTCTGTCATTCAATAAGTTCATGACCTTCTACATCAACTCCACTTTCCCGCTGTCCCCATATCCTTAGTGCCCAAAAATCTTATCTCAGTCTTTTGAATATACTCATCAATTGAGTATCCACAGTACTCTGGGGTAGAGAATTCCAAAGACTTTCAACCCTTTGAATGAATGAATGAATAAATGTATCCTCATCTCAGTCCTAAATGCCTTACCCCTTAACCTGAAATTAAGTCCCCTAGTTCTAGACTCTCCAGCCTGGGAGAACAGCCTTTCAGCATCTTCCCTTATTTTGCTTTTCTTACCAGAAATGGATGATTTCATATTTCCTCACATTCTACTGTCTGCCACCTTGTTCATCACTAAACCAATCTATAGCCCTTTGCAGTCTGTCTTCCCCCCACAGATTTGTATTGTCAGCAAACTTGGATATATTGCACTTGTTCCCCTCATCTAAGTCATGGATATAGATTGTAAATAGCTGAGGCCCCAGCACCGATCCTTGCATCATCCCACTACTTATACCCTGCCATCTCAAATGACCTACTTCTGCTGTTCTGTCATTAACCAGTCCTTAGTCTATGCTAGTATATTACCTCCAATGTTGTGGAATAAGCTTGTGTGCAGCACTTCATTGAATGCCTTCTGAATATCCAGATATACTACATCCACTGGTTTATCCTTCTAGTTACATCCTCAAAATAACCAATAGATTTGTCAGTCAAGCTTTTCTTTCATAAAAGTGCCTGTCTAAACATATTGTGATTTTTTTTTTTTCCCCCAAGTGCCCAGCTATCATGTCCTTAGTATACCTATATGACATGGGAGCTTGTTCTTTTAATGTTGAATTGAATTGTTTAAAATGTACAGTATTTTCAAGCATTAATGTCAAGGATTTTGTTAATCATTTTTGTTTAGGAAATGGCTCACAAAGTGGGCCATTGCAAGGGGGACTTCCCCCATCAAGCAATAATCATCAGCAGCAACAGAACCCTAACTTTGTAGGTGGTGGAAGAAGCAATGGACGGGGACCAATAAGTCAGCCACAGATGACTCTAGCTCAAGGATCTGCAGCTGTCGGCACTGTTAGCAATGGAAGAGACCCACGTAGAGCATTCAAAAGATGATATGTGCCATATGTATATACCAGCCTTGTTCAACTCTACACCCTACTTGAACCCACTTGATGCACTTTTATTTTTACATAACTGAGTTTGTATGTATTGTTTTGTTTTAGCCCTGTTCTTCATTTAAGGTGGGGTTTTGAACTGTAAAACATTGCCTCAATAGCTGAGGTGTCTTGCAGTGTTCAACCTGCACAAAACTTTATGGTCTGAAAATGAGTTGTGAAAGTAGAGGTGATTGTGTTGAGAGCAGTGGGGGATAAGTTAATTTTAGGTTAAAAATGTCAATAAAATCATTAAATTACTGATAGCATGTAGTGAAAGGTATTATGTCACCTTTACTGTCATCAGGAGTGTTAAGTTGAATCTTGCTCATGTATCCTATACTAAATTTACAAAGGATTGTTTCTTCAAGTGCTTTATAATGGCATTGCAGGAAGTTGTCATGAGGCTACAATGAGATTGAAAAAGCTGTTGCCTCATTCTTTACAGTTCATTTCTAGCGAGCAATCTCAGGTTTCACCTTTAGCCTCTAATCCAGCCAGAGTGGCAGTCTGATGATACAACTGGTTTGTTTCCCCGGCTTAGAGAGGGAAAAATTACAGGCCTCCTGCTCCTGGCTGCTGAGCAATGACTCTTGCTGGAGGAGTACGGGATGGAGCTTGGTTGGAATATCCTGTCCAACTGTGCTTCATTGAGTAGCTTGCAGCAATAAATTGAGGAATGGTCACTTAAGAACACAAGGTAGCTGGCATCTGTTACCTTATCTATAATAAATCCCTTTTTAATATGTTGGGGAGGGGATGGTTCAGAGGAAATGCCACTGGTTGGGGTGGCGGGGGTTGGTGGTTGTGGAGAATAGCCATAGTTCAAAGCACAAAAGGAAAGGTATTCTGAAACTTCATTTTCTCTTTTGGGCATCTTTTATAACATGGAGCAATATACTGCAGTAATAGGTGCCTATGCAGTCTAACATTGGACCTGAACTGACAGGAAGGTTCTTACTATTATTGCCTCAAATGTTTGTCACTGAATGTGTAACTGCTCATTTTCTAGGTCAGATTTAACATGCCTATTTTCACATTTTAAACTTGTGTCCAAGCAGGCATCAATGAAGATGCAAAATGTACTATGCTTAGACATTACAGCATGCTTAGCTAAGAAATTTATTTTTTCCTTCCAATCCAAGCTGCCTGTCTCACTGCCTTCATTCTGCCCAGTTTTAAGCTATGATCCAAGCCCTACTCTAGATAGTGTAATCATGTGTTCAAACTACTGCTGGAGTATCCTGATTGCTACAGTCTTTCAGCTGAGATGTTAAATTGAGGTCAAGACTGTCTCCCTTGGGTGAATGTAAAAATCCCTGTTGCACCATTTTTGAAGAGGAGCAGAAAAGTTATTCCAGTGTCCTATCCAGCATTTGTCTCACACCAGCATTTCATTGTCTGTCTGTAGGATCTTTACTGTGAATTAGCTACCACACTTGCCTAAATTACAATTGCAACCACAGTTCAAAAGTACCTCATTGGCTGTCCTGAAAATGCAAAAGGTATTATGCAAGTTCAGGCTTGTTCTTTTGTACCTATTTGCACAGAAGTATGCATCAAACCTCAAGTGTGTTATTTTACTTATCAATCTGTAGTTCTGGGTTAATAAAAATCCTTCACTTAGTGCTGTACAGGGACTAGTAACAGCCTTTTCAGACTGCTCATAATATCCATATCAACAAATGTTAAATGTAGAGCAGCTGAAGTCTACAGCAAGGATGGTGGAAATAATTTTCAATGGAAGTTGTGGAACATCTGGTGGGGTGGTTGGGGAAATTGGCATGATGGAAAAGCCAACAGTTGAAATTGCTTAAAAGTTAGATTTGGGTGAATTTTTAGTGTTTTCCTTTTTAAAAACTAATTAATCTGTTATACTGATGCATTACAGCAAATTGACTTTCTGAATTGCTGTAGTGATCAGAAATGAAAATTCTAATATGACTTGATAAATAACTATTGTGCATTCTTCATAAGCAAAAGTTTAAGTGCTGGCTAATATGTACCAGCTTGATTTTTAACACTTAAATGATTAGCATTTTGCTTTACAATGTAGGTTTAGTCAGGAAGCCCCTCAAAGTAAATATATTGTAGTGCCCAATTAATTCAGAATTACTAAGTTATAGTGCTTAAGGCATGGAGGTTTAGATGTTATATGGTGTATATTAATTTCCATTTCTGCTGCTCTGCACTGAGTTTGGTGCTATGGCTTCTGCTACCTTCCCCAACTGGCTGTTCTGCATACCTAGCAAACAGCTTAATTCTACACACTGCTGACTTCCATCAGGGCTGCTAGACTGTACTTGGGAGTAGGATATGTAGCAGTTTTGTCTTTTATGATCAGCCTTATCCAAAACTGTTAAGATGCCTTGTCATGCTCCAGTTCTTGCTGTATCTGAAATCTGTGATTTGGGAGTGGGAATCAAAGCTTGGGCTTCTTCTGGTCAATATGTGTCACTGGACTAGTAATCCAGAGGCCCAGGCTAATGCTCTGGGGAGATGGATTCAAATCCCACCACAGCAGCTGGTGGAATTTAAATTCAATTAATAAATCTGGAATTAAAAACTAGTTTCAGTAATGGTGACCATGAAATCATTGTTGACTGTTGTAAAAACTCATCTGGTTCACTAATGTCCTACATGTGGCTGCAGTCCCACAGCAATGTAGTTGACTCTTAACTGTCCTCTGAAATGGCCTAGCAAACCACTCCACTTAGTTCAAGGGAAATTAGGGATGGGCAACAAATGCCGGCCTTGCCAGTGATGTCCACATCTCATGAATAAAAAATATATTTCAGCTCACTGAATCAATTGGGGAGGCTTTCTGTATTTGTAATATCTTTAATGCACTTTTGCTAGGAGTTGACAAAGGCACTTGTGCAAATTATGGATGGTGCTTTTTTTTAAAAAAAATGTTGCTATAATTATACCATACATAACAAAGCAAGCACTATGATCACTTCTGGAAGTTGGGGAAACTGACTGAAACCAGGTTTGGAATGTTTCAGGAGAATTGTCCTACCTATTACAATATGTATGTGACATTAAGATGTATGTGGGATACAGAGGACTATGTGAAGCAGAAAGTATGTGTTGTGGATGTATATAGATCTGCCAGTATGTGTGCAAACTGCTGATATTTTTTGAGATGCTGATGAATCTAATATAATGTATTCTGGGTTTGTAAAAAAAAAACAACTTTTTATCATTTGTGTGTAGGGGCTAGTGCCTTTATTCATATTCAGGATACGAATGGAACAAATTTCAGGAAGTGATAGTGTAGTCATTCAAATGAAATGACTGTAGATGGTAGTTTATGCAAAGATTTGAAGAACTGGTTCCATTTTGTTTCCATATATAATGGTCTTTAATTCAATACTACTTGAAGATCCTTGGATGGAGTATTGCAGCATCTTCCTATTTGAAGGGCCTGGATTATAGGTTCAAATTGTTAACGATTAATAAGGGGACATCACTGGCCAAAGTACAATGAATGTGAACAATATGGAGTCAATATATCCTACTGTAAGAAATGAAAGCATTTCATACTTTAGCTGCTCTGAGTTGGGTTGAAGTGCAATATTATTAGCAACAGAATGCGCACTCTTCTATGGAGCTGATCTTGAAAGGGTACAGATAGTAATGCTGAAGTCATTAGTTACTGCTAGATGTCTCCTACCCTGTTGTGAATTTATAAATACAAAGCACCCACTTTTTTTTAACTGTTTCCTCACCACCACCCCCCACCCATTCCACAATACATATGCCAGTTTTACTAATGAATTGCTTCTTCCTCTAAGTTGAGGGAAGTGTAATGATGAGTGAACAGCAGCTGACATGCATATTCAGTGTGTGTTCTTCTAAAGTAAAGATGCTTCCATCTGAGCATGCCCCTGTTTGTTCTCAGAATTCCACATTGGTCCCAAGCCCCGAATCCTCCCTCGGGAGCTGGTACTTCCCAACCTGAGCCGCTTCGTGGAAATGTTCCCTGTGCCTTTTAGCATAGCGCGGAGGGGTTTCCTGTATGGGCTGCTGCACACCCTTCACTTCCTTGCCCACTGCCTGGACGCTCCCTGGCGTGCCTTGTTGCCATCCAGCAGCAGAGGACCCCTCCCGCTTTCCATCGGGGACCTGGGGTGGAGGGTGTTAGATGCAGCAGTCCCACACAATTGTAGGATGTGTCAGTTGACGGACTCCCAATATACCTGCCCTTTTTGCAGTCTTGTGGAGTCCGTGGACCATATTTACATAGGGTGTTGTAGGCTGCATTCCCTTTTCAGTTATTTAAAGAACCTTTTATTAATGTTTTGTTTGCACTTCCGTCCCACGCTCCTGATCTACAGGCAGCCGGGGTGGGGAGGGAGGAGGACCTCCTTGTGAACCTGCTCCTGGGCCTGGCCAAGTTGGCCATTAACAGGTCCAGGCAGCGGGCAATCAAGGGGGTCGTCTGACCCGACTGCCTGCCTCTCTTCTGCGGCTACATTCGCGGCCGGGTGTCCCTGGAAAGGGAGCACGTGGTGTCTGCTGGCATCGTCGAGGCCTTCTGTGACCGGTGGGCACCGCGGGGACTGGGGTGCTTTATTGACCCTCTTAATCACATTTTGGTTTGATGTTTGTAAGTTTCCTTTAAATTTTGTCTTTGGCTTTTTCAGTTACCCTAATTTAGGGGCTGTGTTTATTTTATCCCTCATTTTGTTAATTTAGTTTATTTGGTGGACTCTAAAAGAGTTAAAATAAAGTTGTCATTTTGAAGCAAAACCGGAAATAGCTTGATGGCCAACCTAGGGGTGGGTTCGGTGACGTTTGGGACGGAGCCTCGACCCGCAATCTGTGTTGTGCCCAGTAGATGGCGGCTGAGCTGCTGGGCATTTGCAACGTTTCTTTCCCGCCCCAATCATCTATGCATTTATTCCATCCACGTAGCTGTTACCTCGCTATCCTAGTTTGATTCTGTTGTGCTCAGTGAGAGCATTGCAGGTGGTCACTGAAAGTTGCATCAGTTTTTGCAAAAACCGTCGGAACTGCGGCCATGCAAAAAACTGAAATACCCTCACATTGCTTAGCGGATGCCGTTTTCTTTCTGGAATATTTAACCTGTGTTTTTCTTTTTTTACAGTTGGACGTGTCATTAAAACTTTGTATAGGGACTATTATTCCTTAAATACGACACACAGTACATCCAAAAGGTGTTGGTGGATCGGCAGTCATTGCTTCACGGTTCTTGATGAAAATGCCTTTTTTTTTTCAACCTGCGCCTCGTGATTGGCACAAACCCAAGAGGCCGATGATCTTTACTGTCAGTTCACGCGTCTTTACAATAGCGACAACCTTACAGGCAACGTCAATTAGCGTCTCACTTTTGTCTCCCCCCGTGGTTTTTTTTTAAATGGTAATCTTGGCCATTGATTTTCTATATCTCTGTTTATTATATAGCGTCTTTACATGAGTAAAGTGCCCTAAGGCCCTTCACAGGAGCATTATAGGACCAAATTTGGCACTGATCCATTTAAGGCGTTATTAAGATAGATGAACAAAAACTTAAGTGAAGGAGGTAGAATTTAAGTAGGGTTTTAAAAGAGGTGCGAGGCGGGCATTTTAGGGAGGGAATCCGAGACCTTGAGGCCTCGGCAGCTGAACGCATAGCTTGCCCGTGGCGGAGCAGTGAAAATTGGGCATGTTTAACGGGCCAGAATTGGAGGTATCTGGTGATCTCTGGAGGACTGTAGAGCTGGAGAAGGTTGTAGAGAGGGAAGTGTGAAGCTGTGGATACATAATTAACATCTAGTGTTTAAGGCTCAGCATTAGATCTCTACAGACTGAAATTCCAATGTTTGAACCTTTAGCAATTCTGTCCAAAATAATCATTGGCGCCAAATTTCTTAAACCTGGTACTCATACACTGGGTGGAAACTATGCTGCAGGGATAGAGGCAATCATCCCTTTTCTTTCCTGACCCTTTACTCACTTCACCGCCTCTCTTTGCTTTGAAAATATTTAACCCAAGATAGTTCAATCAAATTATAATTAAAGGACTGGATGGCTAAAGTACAATTATCAGGGGACGATGCAGCTCTTGAAGTAACATTTGCCCTTGAATGAGAACTAGTCCTTCACCATTGGTGGTGAACTCCCTGCAGTTTTTTTCCAAGCTTTTGCAGGTGAGAGTTTTGGGACACAGGCTGGAGCTAAGGAGGCCAAATGGAGTTGAGGTACGAATGATCTAATTGAATGGCAGAGCAGATTTGGGGGGGCTGAATGGCCTACGTTAATGTTAAACGTTTTACCTTCCCCTTTCTTGGTCATATTAAACTCCATTTCTTTGCCCTTGCTTCTCATGGAAAATACCCACTTTTCCATCCCTTCGCCTTGGGAAGTACTCTTTTCACCTAACGAGCGCTAGATAAATGCAAGTTTGATACAATGGGATTTAGGGCTCAGCATTAGATCTGAATATGCTGAAATTCCGGGGCCTGGACCTTAAAAAAAAACTATATTCAAAATATACCGCCGTAAGTTTCTAGCTAAGAGATCTCGACTGTATTTGAAAACGGGTTCCCTTGACCCTGCGGGTGTCTGAGGTTTACCAAGGGGTGCGTGAGGCTGGAACGTGAAATAACAGTTCCGTTGCGTATTCGTAACTCGCAGTCTCATTATAATACAAGATAATCTGGGTGGGTGTAATGTTACAATGTGGGAGCTTCAATTGATTTTACTGGAGGGCAGCGTGCCACCAAATATTGTGCATCACAACTCATTCTGTCTCGACTTTTTTGACAGATGGACTGAAAATGTATGACCAGTGATAAGATGCAGAGCAAAAAACATCAAATATGTGCATTTTCTGTTGTCAATGCGTTACCACCGCCAATTATAAGAAAGACTGAGGCAGTATTGATTCCAACAGCACCTGAGACAAGACCGAACTTTTCGGTTTTCCCTCATGTCTATTGGACACTGTGTTCTGTTTCAATATGAAAATGTTTACGATAGTGATAGCGAGGCAGATCGTGTTGTCTTTTGAGTGATTTGGGACACGGTGTGCAAATAAATTTCCAGTTTTCTTTCAGAAGTTTTAGGATTGAAAATTCACTGGCTTAAATTCTCAACCCTCCTGCCCGAAGCCAGCGTGCTTCGAACGAACACAACAGAAGAGTATTCTCTTCTCACGCCATTCTCAAGAAAAATAAGTGACCTGATTCTTATTTTTTTATTTTCTTTCTCTCATTTGCTCCGCTTTTACTGGTAGCCACCAGAGCACTTTAAATCCCTTGGTTGTTTTATTGTGGGCGTTTTCTCTCAAAAGTATTTACATTTTATTTCAACATATATTTAATGGTTTGATTTTTAAATCCTCTTTCACTCAATATATACCCGTTACTTTTGAATTCACCTTAATTTCGAGCCCATGTAACTCCAGATATCGGACTGTCAGTGTTTGAATTCCAGCTTTAATGACTTTTGAACTAGATTTCCTCAATAAAGGTGTCATGCAGTAGAGATGCCTGTCCACTGGGAAGTCTACAATTCAATCAAGCCTTGCAGGCAGGCATTGAAAGCGATACCTGCTTCCATTTGTGATTAGAAGAATGGATACAAAATTACTTAAGGGACAGAAAACAGAGCATTGGTGAAAGGTTGCTTTACAAGCTGGAGGGAAGTATGCAGTGGGTGTTCACATAAGTCTGTATTAGGACTGCTGTTTTTGATATATATATATATATATAATATATGTGATATATTCCACCCTCAGCTATCCAGAATGTTCAATTATACTTATCTCTCCAAGGGCACTTCCATTTTGAGGTGCTCACAAGATCTGCTAGCTACTTCAACGAGCTAAGGTAATGAGTTCATAAAGCTCAGAAATGTAGTTAACAGTAAGGAGTATAGGAACAGACTCCAGGAGAACACAAAGAGATGGAATTAAAAGACATAAGGCACAAAAATTTTAACACAAGCGTGATGTGATAAATTTTGATCAGAAAATGGGGTGAGGCAATATTAAAATGCTATAATTTTAAAGGAGGCAGGAACAGAGACCTGATTTCAGGTGTACGCACACAAATTATTGAAAGTGACAGTGGCAAGTTGAGAAGGCTGTTTAAAAACATGGGATACCTGGTTTTATTAATAGAGGCATTGAGTACAAAAGCAAAGAATGCTAAACCTTTACAAAATACTGGTTAGTCTTCAGCTGGTGTATTGTGTTCAATTCCAAGCACTGCACTTTAGGAAGGATGTCAAGGATTTAGAGAGGGCGCACAGAGATTTACTGAAACAATGCCAGAGATGAGGAACTTTAGTTATTTGGAGAGATGGAAGAAACTGGGTTTGTTCTCCTTAGTGCAGAGAAGATTTGATAGAGGTGTGTAAAATCACAAAGGGTTTTGTAAGTAAGGGGAAACTGTTTCCAGTGGCAGAAAGGGAAATAAAGAGAGGGCACAAATTTAAGGTGATTGGCAGAACCAGCAGTGATATGAAGAAACATTTTGCACTCAGCGAGTTATCATATCCCGGAATCTGCTGCCTGAAAGGGTGGTGAAAGCAAATTCAGCAACAACTTCCAAAAAACAATTGGATAAATGCTTAAAAAAAACAAAACGGGGCTATGGGTGATGGAATTAGTTGGATAGCTTCACTAAAGGGTGAGCAAGGGAATGTTGGAGTGAATGATTTCCTCTGCTGTATGATTCTATGAATCACAATCTTTACAGTGCAGAAGGAGGCCATTCGGTCCATCGAGTTTGCACTGGCTTTCTGTAAGAGCATTCCTCACATCACTTTTACTCCTTTTGCCAATTATTTTGAATCTGTGCCCTCTAGTTCTTGATGCTCCCTTGAGTGGGAGCAGTTTCTCACTATTTACCCTGTCCATACCCTTCAGGGTCTTGAATACCTCTATCAAGTCTCCTCTCAGCCTTCTTTTCTCCAAGGAAAACAGTTCCAACCTCTCCAATCTATCCTCATAGCTACAGTTCTTCATCTCTGGATTCACTCTTGTGAATCTCCTCTGTGCTCTCTCCAATGCCTTTACATCATTCCTCAAGTACGGTGCCCAGGACTGGACGCAGTGCTTCAGATAAGGCCTAACTAGTGTCTTATACAAGTTCATTTGACCTCCTTAATCTTGTACTCAATGCCCCTATTAATAAAGCCGAAGATGTTATATGCTTTATTAACTGCTCTTTCAACATGCCCTGCTATCTTCAATGACTTACGTACATATACACTGAGGTCCCTCTGTTCCTGCACCTCCTTTATAGTTTCTCTCTTTATTTTATACTGTCTCTCCATATTCTTCCTGCCAAAATGCATCACCTCACACTCTCTGCATTGAACTTCATCTGCCACTTGTCTGCCCAATCCACCAACATGTCTATGCCCTTTGGAAGTTCAAGACTATCCTCATCACAGGTGACAATGTTTCCAATCTTCGTATCATCTGCAAATTTTGAAATCATGCCCTAAACTCCAGCTTAGGTTATTAATATATATCAGGAAGAGCAAGGGTCCCAACACTGACCCCTGGGGAATTCCACTACAAACCTCCCTCCAATTTGAAGAACATCCATTAACCGCTACTCTGTTTCCTGTTACTCAGCCGATTTCTTATCCAAATGTCTACTCTCCCTTTTAATCCATGAGCTAGAATTTTGCTCACAAGTCTGTTGTGTGGCACTGTATCAAATACTGTTCGGAAATCCATATATACCACATCAACAGTGTTGCCCTTATCAACCTTCTCTGTTACCTCCTCAAAAAACTCCAGCAAGCTAGTTAAACATGATTTTCCCTTAATGAATCCATGATGACTTTCTTTAATTATCCTGCAATTGTCTAAATGACTATTGATTTTGTCCCAAACTACAGTTTCCAGAAATTTTCCTACCACTGAAGTCAAACTGACTGGTCTGTAGTTGCCAGCTTTATCCTTGCACCACTTTTTGAACAACAGTGTAACGTTCACAATTCTCCAGCCCTCTGGCACCACCCCTGTGTATAAGGAAGACTGGAGGATTATCACTAGTGCCTCTACAATTTCCACTCTCACTTCCCTCAGTATCCTTGGATGCATCTCATCTGGTCCTGGTACCTTTTCAATTTTAAGTAAAGATTGCCATTCTAAAACCTTCCCCTCCTCAATTGTAAATTCTTCTAGTGTACCAGTTACCCCCTCTCTCACCTCAGCCTGGGTACCATCTTCTTCCTTTGTAAAGACAGATGCAAAGTACTCATTTAATATCCCTGCTATTTCTCTTGCCTCCACGTGCAAGTCCCCTTTTTTACCCCTAATTGGCCTTATTCTTTCTTTTACCATCCTTTTATTATTTATACGCTTATAGAAGATCTTGAGATTCCCTTTCATGTTAGCTGCCAGTCTCTTTTCATTCTCTCTCCTTGCTTATTAATTTTTTCACTTCCCCTCTGGTCCTTCTATTTTCAGCCTGATTCTCCATTGTATTTTCTACCTGAAATCTGTCGTTTACATACTTTTTCCTTTTCATCTTCACCTCTATCTCTCTTGTCATCAAGGCACTCTGGATTTATTTGTCCTATTTTTCCCCTTCAAGGGAATATACCTTGACATTGCCTGCAATATGTTTTCTTTGGAGATAGCCCAACATTTGATTCCAACTCACATGACTCAGATGCATTCTCATCCCATCAAAGTTGGCTCTCCCCCAGTAAATTATCTCTGCTTTGGATTGTTCCTTGTCTTTTTCCATGGCCAACCTAAATGTTATGATACAATGGTCACTGTCCCCTAAATGCTCTCCCAACTGATATTTGGTCCACTTGGGCCAACTGATATTTGGTCCACTTGGGCCAACTGATTCCCCAGAACCAGGACCAACAGTGCCTTCTCTCTCATTGGACCGGAAACATACTGCTGCAGAAAATTAACTTGAACACATTCCAGGAATTCTCAACCCTCTTGTCCCTTTGCACTATTCCTATCCAAGTCTATATTTGGATAATTGAAGTCCCCCATTATAATTACTCTATAATTCTTGCACCTATCTGTAATTTTTTTGCAGATTTGTTTCTCGTTGGTGGTCTATACACTATATCGATCGATGTTATTGCACCTTTTTCATTCCTTACCTCCAGCCAGAGAGATTCCACCTTGACCCCTCTGGAAGATCCACTCTCTCCAGTACTGTAATGCCATCTTTAATTAATACTGCCACTGCCCACCCTTTTCTGTCTCTCCTCACAACCTTATACCCAGGCAGATTCAATACCCAGTTCTGCCCTTCGTTGAGCCAGATCTCTGTTATAGCAATAATATCATAATTCCATTTGTCAACCAGGGCCTGTAGTCCTGAATCCCAGAGGACCTGGATCAAAAACGTTGTAAAAAGGACTTATTTTGAAGGAATCCCAAAAGTATCTATATTTTGGAGACGCAGGATGATAAGATAATAAAACTTGATGTCCGTTTTCTTGATATGTCTCTGTAAAGCACCTTGGGACATTCACTGTGTTACAGGTGCCTTATAGATGCATGTTGTTATTGGCCAGTTGATCATAGCAAGCGTCAGTGCTGCATAACTTTGCATTAGATCCACAAAACTTAGAATCTCTTAAAGAGAAAGAAGTACTTTTGAGTGGGATCAGTACCTTTGACCTTACTTTGCTCAGTGATAATGTTTTTCTTCCACAAAATAGAGAGAAATTGAACTTTTAAAGTTAAATTTGGGTAAGATTGTTAATTCATGATCATCCCTTGTTTCATCACACTTCCCAACATTTATTACTCCAGGCTACTCCTAATCTGATGCATTATGTATGTGAAATCACAGGAAAGTTTCCATTTCTGCTATTCCAGACTCTGTAAGAAAATGGCCTGGAATTGCAGTAGTAACAGTAAGGATGTCAATGCTTGCTCTCATTACTGTGTAAAACTGACAGCAACTTCTGGCAGTTTAAGGTGGAAACCCAATAGTTGTTGTCAGTGGTACCTTGCTCCTCCATGTTGTGTGTTGCAGTCTTTGCAGATGGAATCAACACCGAATCACAGATTTGACATGAACGTCAATTATTTATGCAATATTCTTGCTGTAAAAAAACAAATAAAATGTTAAACCACATTTAGTCAGGAGTAACTGAGTTTTTAATGATGTACAAAGTCATAATTATTGCTAACAGTCTCTTTGGCCCTGAAAAACAAATTTTTACAAATGCAAAGTCTCATCCCTTCAGGAAGAATATTTAAAAATCACAGATTTTTAAAAAGGAAAACAAGAAATTTTAATTTTTTACAGTTTGTTTTGGAATATTTAAACTTCTCTCAATCCAACGCGTACATTCCAATCTTTATTTTGATTTATGTACAATGATTTAAATGTAATTCAGATTCCCTGTTGTTTACTTCCTGCTTCACTAGCAGTGAGAATTATTCAATCTGATTGGCCGATTGGTCTACTTGCTGCTTGCCCTGTTCCTGGATGTCACCTGTTGATGGCGCCAATTTGAAACTAATGGAGAAGAGGAAATCTACACCCTCGAGCCTGCTAAATCTTTGTGGGTGGCTTTTCTCAAAGTCAGCAGTCAGTTGGACTATTAACCGTGACCCATTTGAGGCCTCCCTGTTCCAAAATGGGTAAATTGGGAGGTCAGGTACAAGCCTGGTTTTCTCCATTCAATAGAAACATATATTTGTTCTCCAAAGCAGTGATTGGTCAGATTTCCAATAGAAAACTAAGTAAATCGAAAGAAACCCACATCAACTTCTATGAACAAAGCACTTTTAGTGTAATATAACATCCCAAAGTGATACACAGAGGCATTATAAAATATGGTACAGATATTAGGGCAGCTAACCAAAGGTTTGGTGAAATTTTAAGGAGTGTTTTAAAGGAGTGAGATAGAGATGTAGATTTAGAAAGGGAAGTCCAAAGATTAGGGCCTAGGCAGCTGAAGTCATGGCAACCAATGATGGAGTGATTAGAATTGGGGACACTCAAGAGACTGGAATTAGAGGAGTGCAGGTATCTTGGAGGTTTGTAATGGAGAACATTACAGAGATAAGGAGGACGAGACCAAAGAAGGATTTGAAGACAAGGACACGAGTTTTAAAATCGAGCCATTGCTTAACAGGGAGTCAGTGTAGGTCAGTGAATAAGAGTGACGTGGGTACGGAACTTGTTATAAATTAGAACACGGGCAGCAGAGTTTAGGATGACCTCAAGTTTATGAAGAGTGGAATATGGGAGACCAGCCAGGAGTTCATTAGAATAGATCAACCTGGAGCTAACAAGGCATGAATGAGGGTTTCAGCAGCAGAAAAGTTGAAAAAGTGCTGAAGTTGGGTGATGTTATGGAGATTGAAATAGGAGGTCTTAATGACAGCGGAGCTATGTGGTTGAAAGCTCATCTCAGAGTCAAATATGACAATGAGGTTGCAAACAGTCTGGTTCAGGCCCAGGCAGTGGCTAGGGAGAGGGATGGAATCCCTTGCGAGGAAATGGAGTTTGTGACAGTGACCAAAGGCCAATATTCAGTTTTCAGTTGGGAGAAAATTTGTTCATCCAATACTGGATGTCAGACAAGCAGTCTGATAACAGAGATAGTGGAGTGGTCAAAGAGGTGCTGGTGTAGGAAAGCTGGATGTCATCAGGATACATGAGGAAACTGATGTTGTATCTGGATGATGTTGCCGAGGGGCAGTATGTAGATGAGAAATAGGAATGAGACAAGGTTAGACCCTTGGGGTATATGAGTTAACTATGTGGGAATAGGAAGAGTAACCATTGATGCTAATTTTCTGGCTAAAATTAAATAAATAAGACTGGGACCAGGAGAGTGCAGTCCCACCCAGATGGATAATGGCGGAGAAGCATTAGAGGCAGGCAGGTCAAAAAGGACGAGGGGGATAGTTTACCTTTGTCACAGTCGCATAGGATGCCATTTGTGACTTTAGTAAGAGCTGTTTCAGTAATGAAGCAAGAGTGGAAACTTGATTAGAGTTCTGGGAAGATGGGCATGAATTTGGGAGGTGACAACACATTCAAGAACTTTGGAAAGGAAGATTGGAGATGGGGCGGTAGATTGCAATGACTGAGGGGTCAAGTCACTTAACTATGTTTTGTTACAAGATTGAGGGGTATGAAGCTGACCTGGGGAAATCTGATTTACAAATAAAACACCAGACTCCATACAGAATGATTTTGTACAAGTAGCATGGAGCTTCAAGTATCGCTGTTGGTACAGTGTAGTTCAGTCAGTAGGTGGCACTCTTACTCTGTACGAGAAGAGCTTTGCATTAATTGATATAATTGAATCTTTAAAATGCTGTGATTTGACAATGAATTGCCCTTTATCATAACCCTTCTGGAGGCAGTTACTTATTAAAAGTGGCTTGTAGCACACAGTGTTATAAATTAAACACTGCCAGCAATAATCTGGATTGATCTGCCACACTTACAGTAGCTTCATGTCATTTTTCTTTATCCTTTTACGGGATGTGGGCACCACTGGCTAGGCCAGCATTTATTGCCCATCCCTAATTGCCCTTGAGATGGGCAATTATAATCTTATTTCCTCTGATCACAGTTCTTCTTCACCCAACACTAATCCTGCTAACCTATCAGTCCTGTCCGTATTAGCTCCAGGTCACCGAACCTCTCCAATTTTAAATTCACATCCTAGAAATCCATTGATGGACTAATTTCTTAACCATCTCCAGCCTACAACCTCCCCAGAACTCTCGAGTTACTTTTTGGCCTATTGTGCATCCACCTCTTGTCACAAAGCTATACCCTTTATTTTTGAAATATGATTTTCAAACCTTCAACTGACTGGAAATGTTGCAATTTGAAATGAGACAGAACAAACTACTTTAAAATGTGAGGCCACCTGCCAAGGTGAAGGTGAGAAAAGCAAACATGACCTTCCCCACCCCTAAAGGGCATGTGAAGAGAGTGATAGTTCTGGTGATTTACAGATCCATCGAAATTCATCTTCAAGGAAGAGATATTAAAGTGCAAAGTGCTGGATTTTAATAAACTATAATCTTATTAAGACAATGGGGGACTGCTAGCCAGCCAGGGTATGCAACTTGCACTCACTCAAGTGGGTACAGGCACCCAAACCCCATTGTGGAGTGTGAAAGACCCCCATCCCCTGTTGGCTTTCGCTATCTTGAAATGCTTCAAAAGTTTCTGAGATAAGACATCAAAAATGGGATTACCTGTCCTACAACACAGTGACTACAGCAGACACGGTAATCAAATTCCTCTGGAATATACAGCCAGCAGGACTTTAAGAACTGGCCAGAGGCAGGTCATCAGAGCAGAGACTTTTGCAAGAGACTTTAGCAGAAGAGAAAGGCTGAAGAGCTCTTTTCTTGGAACAAGAAACTGGTTTGAGAAGTCAACATATGAGAAAGCTACCAACGAACTGAGGTCTCTTAAGAATAAGAACATAATAGGAACAGGAGTACAATATTTGGCCCCTCGAGCCTGCTCCGCCATTCAATAAGATCATGGCTGATGATCTTGTGTTTTGCTTTGCACATTTCCCATCTAACCCCAATAACCTTTGATTCCCTTGTCTAACAAGAATATATCTACTTCTGCCTTAAAAATATTCAATGACCCCACTTCCATCACATTCTGTGGCAGAGAATTCCAAAGTCGCACAACCCTCAGAAAAAAATTCTCATCTCTGTCCTAAAAGGGCGACCCCTAATTTTAAAGAATTGCAATATCTTCTACAGCTGACTGCATCCAAGAATCCAGCTAACCTAAATCAGCTGCAAAATTTAACAATCTATGCCTCAAAGACAATCAAAGGAAACTTAAGCATATACTCTTGTTTTTTTTCTTATTGGACTCTAACTTTTCTTATTTCTGATACTGGTGTATGAGACATCGCATTTTTATTATCCCAATCCACCCCCTTGACTTATGAAAACCTTGTTTGATTGGCTCTTTATTAAATGGTAAATAAATTTGGATTTGGAATAAGCATATCCTTGTGGAAAAGAAGTTTAAACCTTTGTTGTGACCAATCTAGGAGGCTGAATTGAGGGGAGCCAGTTCAACCCATCTCACCTTGCCATAACACTCTCCTTATTACTGCAATGAAGTTCCCTTCAATTCTCTAAGGCCCTGGGATCCCCTCCTTTCCAAAACCCACATCTTTTACCAGGCTATTAGTAACCCCTCCTAAGAACTCATTCTTTAATTTTCCAGCACTTCCACCTCTGTGAAGGCCTGGAGACATTTTTCTAGATTAAAGGTTGTAAATAAATACAAATTGTTTTTGTTTAACACAAAGGTAGAGCACATTTCCTTATCCATAATGATGTAATCACAATGTTACCTACAAAAGGAAGGGGGCAAAAAAATGTAAAGCTCATTAATAGCCATATGTGGCCCTAGTTATTCAGAATCTACAATGCTGATCTAGCAGTTTTATAATGAAACTCATGGTCAAATTTCAGCTTTTACTGACACGTAGAGGAATACAGTTCTGATTAATGTGTGGTCCTTCAGGAAATGGTACCTTGTTTTGACAATCACTGCTCGTCAACACAGCCTCCTTCGTTACATGGAAATTCTGTCAAATAAACAGTATTTTACACGATCCACTTCTTGAAGATGTGCATCAGTGCCCAAACTGTCACTGGGACGTATGCTTAAGTATTCTGCTGCTCGTCACCATCAGACTCACTGCACTTGAAACGATAGTCAATTAATCTGGCTGACAAGCATAACCACCTAAAGGAATTAAGCATGAATGTAGGAAGATATATATTCTATACAGTACACAATATCATGCTATTAGTGGTTGATTATCATAATGTTAGTAGCAAGGAATAACAGGCAGGAATCCACTTTTAATTCTTTTTTATTTAGATATTTAATTAGGATTATAAAACATTTTGGCTTTCATTTTGTTTAATAGCAAACTGAAAATAACAGAACAAAAATAATGTTCACCAAGCAATATATTACATGTGAAAATAATTAGCTTATGTATTTATCATGGCAATTTATCTCAGAAAAGCTTTCCTCAATCAGCAATAAGGTGAAAGAAGCTAGAATTCATCTACATTACACAGGCCATGAAAACGGCACCAGGGTAGCTGAACTGCTTACATTTATACAGGGAGTGATGATACAGTACTATTTCCTTTTCAGTCAGTTTCTTTGGGTTCAGTGTTAAGCACAATTCTTTTAGGAAATTGGCATCTATCTAAAGAGCTTGCAGCTATGAATCAAAATTAGAGTATTTGTATGTACGAAACAGATGCATTTCAAATAATTAAAACATAAATTGGCTTGGTGTCTGTTTTACGACTTTTATTCAGGCCTACAATATTAAACCCAAATAACTCAAACTTTGCCGAAAAGGTTTCAAAACCATTTTTGCTTCCACACCAAATACGCAATTGTATAAACATAGCCCAGCACCATTTGTTCATATCTGTTTCTCTCTTACCATTTACCTCTCATCTTCCCCCCCTACAACATACTTCAGTCCCTCTCACACTCCTCGTAGGGTTACAGTAGCTAATAATAACTATCGTAAGCATGATTTTTGTATACAAACAGAGGTTCATTGATCCGCTCTCCAGGGGTTTAGGCTGTTTGCTTTATCTGCAGAACAGCGGGCTCATCTGGCTCCTCAATGTGCAGCTCTATATTCGGCCCTATGTATTTTTCTTGGTCTTCTTCTTCTTGTTGGTCTTTGGGCAGAGTCTCCAGCAGTATCTCGGCCTCCTCTGTGCTTTCCGCTTTCATCACAATGCCCCGGTTGTTACTGCTTCCCATCACTAATTCTGCCTCTTTCATTTCCTCCTCTGCACTTTCTGCCAGCTCTTTAACCTCTTCAGATGCTAAAGTGTTGGGGCCCAGGTGCACTTCGGGGAACTCGCTGTCTTCAGGGGAACCTGATGGATCGGCTTCCAGCGTAACGACTGTGTCACTGGGGCTCTGTGGAGGGGTCTCCCCGTTCCTAACCTTTTTCACCTTGAAAGTCATGGGCGTTACTTTGAAGCTGGAGGACTTCGCTGAGTGTGGCTTCTGCTGACTCGGGGTCAGTGACTTCTTAATCTTCTCTCGTCTTTCAGGCGAAACAATCTTTGTACCAAACTTATTCATCCTTTTCTCAATGTTCTCCCGGGAAAATGCCTTCTTGATGCTATCGACTTTCTTCATGCTGGATTTCTTGATTTTGGCAGCCCTGGATTGCTCCAGTTTTTCAGCCTTTTCCCCATCGTGTATCTCGTCATTGTCTTCACCTTCGTGGATGTCTTCATCCGAGGACAGCTCCAGCGATGGAGGGGTGTCTTCCACTGCTTTGTTCTCATCCACACATCCTTCCGCTGCCACATCTTCTTTTGGTTTTTCAACAAAAATGTTGGCTGGAATCTCTGCTTCTTCCTGCAATGATTCACCAAGTATAAAATCAACAGTTGCTCAGTACCCCATAAATTTAAACAAAACTATGGCTGCTTTTAAAAAAGCAAAATGACAGAACAAAACTGCTCCTCCTTAGCTTTTCAACATCTTGCTTCTTTTTGAAACACCCAGCTATCTTCAAATTTATTGTTTCAAGATTTTCGGCATGAAAAAGGCAATTGAACAGCTTAATAACTGATTTAAAAACTACACAGACACACAACGGTAAACAGAGTGATGAGCACATCAGCCTGGGGATATGTGTAAGCTTCAGAGTAAGGCTAGTATAAACTTTATTTTAGCAATTAAAGCACATCGGAAGACATCAACAAGTTAAGAGTACAATGATAAGCGCTAAAAAGTGACTGAGTTTGCGGAACACAAAAGTCTGTTCAGTCTACAGAATTAGAAGAACTCAGAATTGTGCCAAGAATGAAAGAAAACATTAGCTGTCATTTATTGTGCTTACTTTTCATTTAAAATTTGGTTCTGTTGACTTCATATCTCTCTACCCCTGCATTTCCAAACACTCATTTCTGGTTGAGATTCCTAATTGCTTGACAGTAATTCAAATAACCTAAGTAATTAAAACCTAATTATTTACCTTCAGGCATTGATTACATTATAAATTAAAGCCCTACTGATTAAAAACATGCTTGAAAGACATATACAGCTCACAATGCAAGTTGGCTGCTAATCCTTGTACAGTATTTTAGTCTAACTTCTCTTCAAAATCAGACCTAGAGGGTTAGAGATAGAAGCTATCAAGGTCCAAGAAATCAAAAGCAAAATACCACGGTTGCTGTATAAACAAACATCGCCCCGCAATTACTTTAAATTGGAAAAAATGTCCGTGTTGTGACTCATTCTCCTAAAATCCCGGTCAAATGGATAGTGGAAACTTGCACTAGCATGTGAAATTTCAAACAGGTCAACTTCACAAACGCCAAATTAATTCTACACATTTGGAATGTGTTTTAAAAACAGTTCGGAGGTTTATAGTTTCAGCCAGACGATTATACACTTCACTGCTTTGCATTCCAACCTCCTCCCACTCTTACCGGAAAAAAAGAGGCAGAGCACTGGTCCCGGGCCACTGGGGTCCCGGGGTGACAGCAGCGCACAGACACAAGCACGGCCTTGCCTTATAACCCCAAAAAAGGTTTTCACTACAGATTGCCTGACACACCCCATCTGCTCACATACCAAAACCGAGATTAGTCCGCCATATCAGCAAAATGAAAAAGCACCGCTTTAATGCCACCAGGTTTGATGAGATAGGGTGGGGATGGTGATGATTAGTGTTAACATTTCAAACATGTATCATGTGAGCGCAAACTGCTTTCTTGCGAAACAGAAGCGCCCGAAAGAAGCTTTTACCGAGCTGGTTGAAAGAGTTTAAAGGCCCTACAGTGCGTTATGTTTATCACTTGTAATTCTTTCTTTAAAAAAAGTTTGTAGCCAGCTCAGATGGAGCGATTCGTAAACAACTCTCAACTCTAAAGCAGGGTTCATTTCTGAAATGTACATAAGCTGTAACTGACAGCATTGAGGTTCCCCCAGTCTATGGGCTGATGTTGCCACCAATCAGCGTTCACTTTCGGTGTGTTCTGGCCATCTGTTTACTGGTGAGCATCAGTGTAAAAACTGCAAAGTGACTCATGCCCCCACCCACCCCACCCCACCGCACAGTCTTACCTGGAAGATCAGCACTCTGAAGTTGTTTTTCTTCAGGAGCTGCGCCTGGTTGGTTTCCAGTTTCTTCACCTGCACCGCCTGTTTGTCCAGGCGCTCCCGCATCTCCTTCACGTTGTTGCTGACCTTTCGCGATTTGTCCAGTAGCTTGTTGACGGTGTTGCTGGTCGTGCTGTGACTCTTGGAGAGTTTGGTGATGTCGCTCTGGATGCCTTTCACCGAGCTCTCCACCCCGATCTGTCGGTGCTCCATCTTTTTCTGGTTGTCCTGCACTGTGTCCAGCATGTTGACCAGCTTGTCCAGGAGAGCCAGCACGGTGATGGCGTTAACCTGCGTGCCGTCCCGCAGCAACTCGGCCGGGATGGGGCCGGGAGCCGGGCTGGGGGGCGAGCTGGACTCCAGGCTCGGGCTGGGGGGCGGGCTGGGCTCCGTGGCTCCCTGCACGGCCTGGGCGCTACTTTTCTCGGCTTGCACTCCGTCTTCTCCCATCTTCACGGTCCCCGCCAACTTCTTTCTGCTCCTCCTTGCTCAGTCTCGGCTGTGCAATCCTTGGTTCGGTTTCCTTCTGGGAGAAGAGAGTCACAAACTGCAGCCCTCTCTCTCTCAGCTCGGTCCAGCCTGGCTCCCTCCTTCCCCTGGGGCTGTTGATTGTAACTTCCCACAGCCGCTTGCCTGCAGCGACCGAGTTATGGAAAACTCCCAAGGTCCAGTGCTATAGTGTCCGCCCAGTAACTGTGCCTTGTTACAGGCGGGGTTTGAGCTCCCCCCCGAGATTATTTTTTTCCATAAATGCCATAACATTTTTGCAAAGTATCTGGATCCTGTGAAAGCAAATCACCAGGAGCTTGGCCCCGGTCCCACTGCTGCTATTGGCTGCAGAGGCGGGGGGAGCGCCGATGGGCTGGGGTGGGTTTTCCTGGACGCTGCTCCCATGTTCTAACTTAAATTGGGCAAATGTAGCCGCTCCGTAGGCATTGCACACATCACTGACCTTTATATACACTGTGCATACCCCACGCTGCAAAGCCAGCTTGCAATATCTGCTTTTTAAAAAAAAAAATCAAAAACGCCACTAAATGCAATCGTCTGTTATTAAGTATGAACTGAAAATAAATCCCGGGAGTCGGTGTTTCTGCTGAGAACTTCCAGTCCTCGGTGGGAAGTTCAGACCGATCCAGGGTGACTTTCATGTGATTGAAGTTTCTTCCTGCAGGTGGCAGCAAACCTCTTGCGGTGAAAACGTGGAAAGTGAAGGAGGGGCTGGGAGATATTTCGCCTCTGATGTAATGTGCTCGGAATTATTTACCAAAATACCTTTAGTTTTCAGCACCCCATACACTCAGGCGCGTGCCTTCCGTTTCATGCTCAGCGTTCATCGATGACCAACTTCTTTTTGTGCGCAAATACTTTTGCACTCCTCAATGTGAACCCACAATTTTAGTTACGACAGCACGGATCCTCCTCCCAAATAGATGCTTAGCAAAGTCCCCACGTCCTCCCACATACATTCCGCATGTCAATAAAACAAAACAAAAACCTGCCGATGTTGGAAATCAGGAATGAAGCAGAAATATTCAACAGCTCAAGCAGCATCTGTGGAGAGAGAAACAGAGTTGAGCTTTTTAACTTGGTGCCGTTATAAGGAAAGGGCATGGACCTATCTATAACTGTTTCTCTCTCCAGAGGTGTTGCCCGATGGATGTTTCCAGCATTTTTTGGTTTTTATTCCACACGTCACTGTTACATTGATCCAGGACACTCAGCAAGTCAGAGGCAGCATTTTTGGAAAGAGGAATCAAGAGTTAACCTTTCAGATCTGTGACCTTGGGTCGGAACCTGGAGATGTTAGAAGTGCTGGCCTGAGCTGGGGAGATTTTTTTTGTTAACAGCCACTTTCGACCAGTATAAGACTTCGCATCTGATTATTATCGCTGTTGGGAATAATCACTATGAAACTGAGGGTTATTGGAACAAGATGGAAGTTAACTTCATTAAACTGATTATATATGTTATCCAGCCAGCAATAGTCCATATCCCGCTCCTAGACAAATACAAGCGTTTAAATTTACGCACTTGCTTGTGTTTACACAACTGGTTTCCGTGTATTGTGGTTGTCAGAAAGTAGAGAAATAGTTGGAAGCAGGATTCTCTTCAGCAGCCCACGTGTTTGGATGATTCATTACTTCACAGCACAACCCTGCAGTTAATTCCTATATTAACTAATTGTTAACCAATTTTTAACTCCTATGCTTGGCCAATTGTTCTTGACATTTTTCGAGCTACGTAAACAAACTTATATTTGAAGAACACAACTTTTTAACAGATGGAGATCTTTTAAGGTGGTTTGACAGGTCTCGCCATATTTTGTCATCAACGCTGAAGTATTAATTCTTTGGAGTTATCAACAGTCACAGATTGCAACTCTTTTGAGTACAATCACAGTTCTTGGTTTCCGGGAGTGGTACATGAACCCACAACCCTCTAATTCAAAGGCGAGGGTGCTATGAACTGAGCCACAGCCGAACCTCAGATGGACTCGTTCCAGCCAAGAGTGAATGAAAGCTTTCTCAGCTGCCAATCACGTTTACACAGCCATTGTATGTTTGCATATTTGCCTGCCTGCTTGTCCCTTCAATGATTATGTATATGTGTGTCTCAGTTATTGTGTGTGAGTATGCCTGCCTGTCTATCCCTGTCATTGGTTGTGTGCATGGTTATCTGCCTCTGCCATTCATTGTGTGTATGTTTGTGTCTGTTCCTGTCATTGATTGTGTGTGGTGTCTGCTTGTCACTGTCATTCTTTTGTATATCTGCTTGCCTGACAATCTTGATTTTGTGTGTCTGCCTGCTTCTCTATCATTGGTTGTGTGTGTCTGCTTGTCCCTGTCATTGATTGTGTGTGTGCCTGTCTCTGATTAGATGTGGTTGTGTGTGTCTGCCTGACTGTGTGTTGCCTGACTGTCCCTGATTGTGTGTGTGTGTCTGCCTGTCCCCGATTAGGCATGGGTGTGTGACTACCTACCCCTCATTGTGTTTGTGTGTGTGTGTGTCTGTCTGTCCCTGATTGTGTGTGTGTGTATTTTTCTGCCTGTCCTTGGTTTTGTGTGTGTCTGCCTGTCCCTGATTGTATGTGTGGGCCTGTTGCAGATTTTGTGTGTGTGTGTGTGTGTGTGTACCTATCTCTGATGTATGTGTGTGCCTGTCGCTGATTTTGTGTGTATGTATATCTGTGCACGTGCCTGCCTGGATTGTGTACGTGTCTCTACCTGCCCTGATTGTGGGCAGAATCTAGTGAAGCTCTCAGGAACAGGAAATGAGGTGAGTGAGGAAACAATTGTGTTACTTTACTGATGAAAGTTGGGAAGTAAGCTGGTGGGGGTTCCAGACTACGGGAACATATTTTTAATGCATTAGCATGTCATGCATACTGATTAAAATACATGGTCACGAGATCAAATTGTACCTTTGTGATTAAGTCAGCAGCAAATGGGAAACACGTGTCTTCAGGTTTGCAAGTGATTAAAGGTGGCATGCAGCAAGCAAAGTAATAGTTCTGGTGGATTTGGAGTAAATAAGAGCTGCTTTTCTTGCATGGGGAACTTTGTTGGACCAGGGGGGTGGAGGCTAAGCTGTTGTATTGAGTTTGGGTGATGGCTGTCTGAGGGAGGGAGGTCTGGTCATGGTGGCCCTAGGAAGGGTCATGGGGGACAGGAGGAGGGAGCTGGATAACAGAAAGAAGGTCAATATTTATTGAAGGCAGCAAAAGCATGGTAGACGGGAGATCAAGGTTGAGTGAGGGCAGGTCAGTGGTGAGGCTGGGAGAATCAAGAGTAACCGAAGGCAGGTCAAACATGGTAGTGGGAGGGTCGAAAATGAGGTTTGGCAGGTCAGGGTGATGGTGACAGGTTTGACAGTGCCAGGGGCAGCTTGATGATGATGGAGGGAGCAGCTCTAGGTTGACAGTTAATCAGGGGTGATGGTGGGTGGCTCGAGGGCCACAGAAGGCAGGTATAGGGTGATGGAGGGAGGGTTGAGGGTGATAGAAGGAAGGTCAAAGGCGACTGAGAGATGTTGCTAGGTGATGGCTTGCAGCTCCAGGGATCCAAATGTGGCAGTTTAGGGGGGTGGGGGAATGGGTTGTGGTGTTGGCAGCTGTTCAAATTCTAAATTCTCCCCTGAGGCTGGCAGAATGATGCTCCTGGCTTGCAGGGAGTGGTAGCCTGTGCAGCTATCGGTTAAATATGGCGCACGGACCTTTCACTGCAGTGAGTTAACAGGGGAGTTGGCAACTTGCTGCCCGTCCCCGCACAGTTAGTCAGGCTCCTCGACTGTCCATGTGTAACTGACTGGCTGCTGCATGATTGCACGTGGTCAGGCTACTTGTCTTAGGGTGGAAGTCCCGCCCGCTCACTCCCCCCCCTCCCGCCCACCCCACCATCCGCGCCGTCAGGACACTCGCAGCTGCAGCAAGATTCACCCTCATGCGAGATTTTCATTATGAAAAAACCTGGACTGCAACTGACATTGATGGAATTGCAGTTTCTATGTTCCTCCAGTGTAACTTATATAGGGACACAACCCTATGAGCGCAAGTTGCAGCCTGGCACTCTTCCTAAATGACTGTTCATTATATGTTAGTTTAGGTAGTGAGAACAGGTTGGTTATTTGATCATGGGTGAAGGGCAACACAACTGAGCCGAATGCTGTCTTCACCTGTTCTCCTTACACATTTGTTTTCCAGCAATGGCCAAAGGAAGTAACCAAGAACAATAATATGGGACAATTTTCTCCTCCCTCCGACTTGGGAATATTGTAGCAGAGCAACTGTTGCCTCAAAGATATTTTTGTTCACCTATATTAAGGGCAGAGTTTTTAGCTTGGTGGGCGGGCGCGCGCCTGACCCGCTCGAACGCTAAATAAAGCGCGTTGATGTCGGCCGAGTGTGCAGACGTCAATGCGCACTCTCATGATATGTCGCTAGGCAAGCACATAATGGAGATGGAGGTGTGTCCGCCATTAATTAAGTGGCCAATTAAGGCCCTTGAGACACCAATTGTCTCTGACTTTACGTAGCCCGTGCAATTTTTAAGCCGTCGCAAGGGCAAAACTGGCAGGCGGGCAGGTCACAATTAGCAAAACCTCATCCATGGGCAGGATAAGAGGGGTCAGTGGCCTTGACAATGTGATTACTGAGGAGTGCAGGCTATCACTTGCTGCTGGTTGCTTCTGTGAACAGGAGAGCTTCAGTTCACTTCAGAGCTGCATTCAGAGAATTTCAGTTCAGGAATCAGCTATTTTCCAGGCCCCGGTGGATTCACACCGTGTGGGGTCTTCCAGGTATCAGACAGCCTTCCCTTTACCCTGGTAATGGGGATTATGGTCTCCATTGGAGGCACCTCCTCTGAGGAGGAAGAGGGGGCCAGAAGGGGGAGGAGGCCAGGAGTCCAGATTTGTGACTCTGGAGGTGCAAGGCACTCAGTCCAAGCAGACAGGGCTCACCCCCTTGGCCAGCTCCTGCCTCATTGACATTTGGCATTCACACTCTAACACCTCTGAAGTCTATTGGGGGATGGGCAGCTCTTAACTGCTCTGCAAAGTGACCCATGCCAACATGGTACTCACCCTTCCCGATCGCAGCAGATCATTGAAGTGCTTCCGGCACTGCATCCATGTGCGCCTCACTACATCGTGGCTGCTGACCCTGGATGCCACCTCCTCCCAGGCCTTTTTGGTGAGGTGAGGGGGCGGGGGGGGGGGGCCTCCGCCTCCCATCCCTGGGGACATGGGTTTCTCTCCTCGCTGCCACCTCCTCTTGGAGGGCTGCGACTCACTCATCCCCACCGGCCTGCCCTCCTACCTGCGGTGTCCACCCGCTACGGTTTCCATTCACAACACTTCAGTGTCCTTTGGTGGCAGCCTTCCAGGGGCTGCCGAGGCCGCAGTTGAAGCAGCCGCTGGGTCATCATTGGGCCTGGCGGACATCATGCCCCCGCCCAGCCCTTCGCGCACATTCAAGGCCGCGTATTACGCGTAAAATCGCGGAGTGCTGCCGATCACGGGTGGTGGTCAGCTTCCCGATTGCACCTGCCGATCCCACACACCAAGGGTAAAACTCTGCCCTAAGTTTTAGATCTTAATCTAATACGTGTTACTTAACACAACTACAGATGCAACAATACGGAGACAGAAGCTGTAGCTTGAGAACAGGTTGGTGACTTATGAAAACAATGTCATTTCAGTTGCACAAACTTCAATTAATTTTTATACATAAATTTGGTTTTTAGTTTAGCAACAAAATAATTTTTTGATTATGGTTTTATGAAACAAAAAGATGTTGGTTATCATTATAGTTAATTAAAACATACTTGCACGCATGTCCTTTAATGCCCCATTTGCCCTGCAGCACCACGTGTTGTGATAATACTGCTCCAGCAATAAACATCGCCTGATCAAAAACATTGATTAGATATCATACAAAATACTTTGTGAAAGGGCTCCAAAAGAAGTGTTTTTCTCTTGTAAATTTATACATATTTTTGTCATATCTCTTAAAATTAAAAGTTTGCTTGAAATGCAAAATTACTTGTGTAGGGAAATTGCGCAAGGTAGGATTAGTCAGTACAGTAACACTAATTGTTACAAACTGCTATAACTCAGTCTTAATGGACTGGATTTTGCTCTCAGCAGAGAAAGAATGCCACCATCCATTCATTTCAGTCACACTCGCTCACAGACTTTCTTGGGCTTTTGCACTGTAACTTGGGGCTCATCCATCTTGTGATTAGAAGACTATTTTGGCATAGCATCTTCTACAGGGGATTTGTCTGAATGGGGCAAACAAGCGTGTATTTTCCAAACCAGTCAGTCTGAAGAATCATAAATGAGCAGGACAGAATCTGAACCAGGAAGTGTAAATAAAGATAGCTCATTAATTGCCAAATCAACAACAACAATTTACATTTATATAGCACAAGGTCTTTTGGCTCATATATAGCGCCATTGCCTCCGAGATAGAAGCCCTGGGTTCAAGTCCCACTCCAGGACTTGTTTTGGTGAGGTTCAATAGGTTGATAATCAGCCTGCTAATCCTTCCATCACTTCCCCACAATTCCCAAAGGGAAAGGTGAGTGAAGATATGAAACAAATAATCTATATAACACCTTTAATTTAATAGATGTCCCAAAATGTTTTACAGATGTATTATATAACAAAGTATGACATTGAACCAGTAAAGAAGATATTAGGTTAGATGACAAAAAGGTTAGTCAAGGAGCTAGGTTTTATTTGACTCAAAGGAGGAAAGGGAGATAGAGGCAAAGAAGTGTACAGAGGGAATTCAAGAGCTTTGGGTCTATGCAGCTGAAGGCACAGCCACCAATGGTGGAGTGATTAAGATCAGGGAGACTCATGAGGCCAAAATTAGAGGAGTGCAGATACTTTAAAGAGTTGTGGGGCTACAGGAGATTATGGAGATAAGGGAGAGGCCAAAGAGGGATTTGAAAATAACGATAAGCATTTTAAATAAAGGCATTGCTTGACTGGGAGCCAATGCAAGTCAGCAAGCACAGGGGAACAGGACTTGGTGAGATTAAGACATGGGCAGAGAGTTTTGGATGATCTCAAGTTAATGGAGGGTAGAATGTGGGAGACCAGCCAGGAGTGCGTTAGAATAGTCAAAAGGTACCCAACGCATGAATGATGGTTTCATCAGCGGATAGGTTGAGACAGGGTGAAATTATAGCGGTTGAAATAGGTTGTCTTAGCAATGGTGCAAGTATGTGATTAGAAGTTCATCTCTGGATCAAATAAATCAGGTACATAAAGTGAAATAAAAAAAAGATAAAGGAAGATGACAAGATGAGAAAAAATACAAAAAGAAAGTTTTTTAAAAAGTTAAAATCATAGCAACAATAATTAAAATATTAAAGGATGGGGGTCCTCACTTGTAAAAGTTAGTTTTCAGTGCCAGAGTGGTTGTTTGACAGTAATTAAGATTTATCACATTGTTAAATTGTTACTTATAATGGAATGGACCTTTGCTTGGTGAATTTAGTGTGTATCAATCACACAAGTACAGCATCTTCATGTATTTGAATGCTGAGTCTTTTGGCAAGATACTATTACAGTGAAACTTCAGGAGGAACTGGTAGCCCCCCTCTACCAGTTTATATTTCATCTCATTGCTATATTTATTTGTTCTGGTGAAGGGTCATTCGGACTCAAAACGTCAACTGTGTCCCTCTCCGCAGATGCTGTCAGACCTGCTGAGTTTTTCCAGGTATTTTTGTTTTTGTTCTAGATTTCCAGCATCCGCAGTATTTTGCTTTTAGCTCAGGCAATTTCTTGGTTTCTGGTTTTAACTACACATTTGTGGTGCTGGAAGTTACCGTCAGATTTATTTTAATAATGGTGAGCGCCATTAGCCTCACCATTATTTCTACAGCAAAATCTGAGGCATAATTTTATCAGTAAACTTGACCACCCAAAGTACTTTTAATGTATATGTACATAAGATTAAAAGGTACACATACTTCCAAGCTCAGGGCCAGTATAGTTATCTTGCCTTCCTTACACATGACTCATGTAGGAAATATTGCTTGATCCCTTTGTTAGAGGAGATCTGATTCATGCTTGCCCTCGTGTAATATGTCGGGATTCTTCAACATACACCAGGGTATGTGTTACTTGTGGTTAAGCCCTGCTCAGACTGTGCTAGATCAAAACGTAATCTAGTTGGGTGTATTTGTTCAGTAAATGATGTCTAATCCTGAAGATGCAATTCATGTTTCCAATTTTTAGGCTCAGACCAAGTCCAGGATAAGGAAAAACATTGTTAAGTGACAGTAAAAAGAGACTAAGAAAACAATTCAAAACTCCCTATTGCTGAAGTAATATTTTTATTTTTGTCATCTTATTATGAAACGTTAGCACTGGAAATGTATATTTCAAATGAGGATCCATAACAGAGCAAAACAATGCCCTAACTATCCTTTGTCATTATCAAAAAGTACATGTGTGATCCTCTAGTTACTACCACTTTGGTCAATGCAACACATTTAAACCATTGTTTTTGACTAACCAGCCTGGGTGACCTGTAACCAATTGGTAAAAATTGCTTATAATGTATGTTCCTGTGTTTATGTAAAAGGTGCATTTTGAGTTATGCTAGTGCAAAAGCACACACAATATAAAATAGGATACTTCACTAATGACACTTATTATAGTTTATCTGTCTAAACCGAGAGAGCCTTGTTGACTGAGTTCTTTTGTTATGGTGTGTTACACTGTCATGTATACAATACTACTGAATTCAGATAAATAGCATTGCCCTTATAAAGCTCACCGCCCTTGGTAACAAGTGAGTAAAAAAATTATGGTAGAACCTCTGGTCATTAACCCACAGCTTCCCAAAATTAATTTTCAATTAACAGCATAGAATCCTTATTTTCTTTACTTAACATTGGTAATATCTGACTGAGCATTACAAATTGCTTGCTTTTAAAAAAAAATCCAAAGCACGATTCATCTTTAAAAAATTCAGAAACATCACAGAAGTATTTATTCTCCATTAGTCCAGCTTTATAGTACTTCATGTGCAAATTAAATCGATATTGTGATATAAATCGTTAACCATTTATTTTTATTACTGAAAAACACATCAAGACAGTATATACTATTTGAAATATATCCAGACATAGTCAAATATAACTGTAGTATATGTATTCATTGGTGTAGTATACCACAAATGCAAGGCAACATGTGTTGTTCCATTTTGTATGATAATAGTCCAAACTGTGTCTAATTATTTTTGCAGCTGTACAATCATGCTTTTTTTTAAATTAATCTTGTTGATGCTCTTGTTGTGTTGTCGGAACTGTAATGTGTTGCATTTTGCTTCTGTCTTTGAATTCTGTTGCCCCGAGGACATTTTCTGCAGATATGAATAATATTACTAATTCATAGCATAGGAAAATTATCTTTTACTTCAAAGCAATTTATTCATTTCTTCAACACATTTCCAACTGAAAATAAATGGCTAAGAACCACTGTGAATCTTTTAATATACACATGATTGTTTTGATAGATATATATATATATATATTTAAAATCTGATGCTTTATGGTTTCCATCTTTGATCAATGGTTTAAATGAACAGAGCAGGAAATTTAGCCTGTTCAGCTAAATTTCAATAATTGGAACCTAGGTGAAAAACCAAGGCCTATAGTGTAGCACACCATCAGCAGTCCACTGGCACCTTGCCCTACTGCTGATCCTCCACGTATGAGCCTCAGGAGTGAGTGTTAATCATCACATCCAAGTTCAAACTTGCTCTCACCACAATGCACAAACATGCAGGTTTTGCAGCTGGAATCACTGCATGATAATGAGGAGTACAATTTTTGGCTAACTATTCCTATCCTGTGAGCTGAATTTTCCAAGCCTGTTGGTGATGGGCTGGCAATATGGAGGGGTAGTGCCGGGAGGAGAGCCTGACGTCTTCCTGTCACAATGGCATATTGCCAGCAGCAGGCACCTTAGCAGCATAGCTGCCCATTGGGCAGCCAATCGAGTCATTGATATAGCTATTTAAGTGCCACTTCCTGCCCCACAGAAATTTTACCTGCATTGGGACGGCCTGCTGCCATGTGTGGAGACCACCCAGGAGGCTCTGGGGCAGGGGCCCTCCTTGCTGGGACTCCATGGCCCATGGAAGGACCTTTTTGGCGCCAATAGCCACCTCTGCAGCAATAGCCATACCAGTGCACCACAAGCCCGAACCCTGATCATCAGGACCTGACTGCCTGGCCCTGGCTCCGCTCAACCAAACTCACCTCTTCGAGGGTGCCTCACCATTGATGCGCCCTCTGCCAGGTGCTGCAGCATCAGTGATGGCCAATGCCAGGGGTGGTACTCTTGAGCTGTCGGCTTTCTGATTGGGTTGGCAGCTCTAGGGGGCATGGCATCGTCCTTATTTGGACAGTGGCAAAATGCGACCCAAGGGTCCCGCTGTCTGCTGGAGTGGAGTTAGCTCCAGTTTTTGGTCCTGGTGGCAGGAGAGTTCAAGAGGAGGACCCCGAGCCAGGCAGTCAGCAGATCTAGAAGAGAGTGTGAGAGGAGGACCCTGGGACAGGCAGTCAGCAGCATCTAGAGGATCTAGTTTATCTAGAGGATCTAGCATCTAGTCTATACTTGAGTAGGTGTAAGAGTAAAATAAAAGCAAGGGTCCATATTCTACTTAGTTAAGGTATGTCTGGGGAGCATATCCTGCGCTATGTGGGAAATCTTAGACGCTCTTGGCGGTCTGGATGACCATTTGTGCAGTAGGTGCCTCTGACTGGAACAACTTGAGCTTCGGGTTTTGGAGCTTGAGCGGCAGGTGGGGGCACACTATGCATTCACAAGGCTGAAGGGTTCATGGATAGCACATTTCAGGACATGGTCACCCTGCAGCTTATGGAAGTGCAAGCAGAGAGTGAATGGGTGACAGCCAGACAGAAGAAGGGACCAGGTAGATAGTGAGGGACCCCCCTCCCCCGAGGGAATCTTGCTCGAAAACCGTTTTTTTGGCCTTGGAAAATGGTGAGAGTGATGGTTTCTCTGTGGAGGCCAACCAGAGCCAAGGCCATGGCATGGGGATGGTCCAGCTGCTCAGGGTGGGAGGAAGAAGTGTGGAAGGGCAATAATGATAGGAGGTTTGTTAATGAGGGGAACAGACAGGCACTTCTGCGGCTGTGGGTGTGACTCCAGGATGTATGTTGCCTCCAAGGTGCCAGGGTCAAGGATGTCACAGAACGGCTGCAGAGCATTCTGAAAGGGTCGGGTGAACAGGCAGAGGTCATGGTCCATGTTGGGACCAATGACATAGAAAGAAAGAGAAATTAGGTCCTGCAAGCAAACTTTAGGGAGTTAGGTAGGAAATTGAAAAGCAGGACTTCAAAGGTAGTAATCTCTGGATTACTCCTGGTGCCACGCAGTAGTGAGTATAGGAATAGAAGGATAGAGCAGATGAATGCGTGGCTGGAGAGATGGTGCAGGAGGGAAGGCTTTAGATTCCTGGGGCACTGGGACCGTTTCTGGGGGAGGTGGGACCTGTACAAGTTGGATGGGTTACATCTGAACAGGAACAGGACCAACATCCTCACAGGGAGGTTTGCTAATGCTATTGGGGCGATTTGAACTAAATTGGCAGGGGGATGAGATCCTGAAAAGTAGTTCAGAGGGGAGAGAAGCTGAGAAAGAATTAAAAGTTAAAATGCTAGTAAGTGAGTCTGGAAGGCAGAGGAAACATAGGCTAGATAAGAAAGAAGTGAGTTTAGCAAAGCTAAATGGAATATATTTTAATGCAAGGAGCCTGAGGAATAAGACAGATGAGCTGAGGGCACAGATAGGCACTTGATATCATAGCTATAACTGAGGCTTGGCTAAAAGAAGGCCAGGATTGGCAGCTCAACATTCTTGGTTATAGGGTATTCAGACAAGATAGAGAGGGATAGAAGAGGGGGGGGGGGGGTCACAATATTGATCAAGGAGTCAATTATAGGAGTGAGGGGGGATGATATCTTGGAAGGATCATCAAATGAGGCCATATGGGTAGAAGTAAAAAACACAAAAGGGGCAGTCATGCTGCTGAGTGTGTACTAAAGGCCCCAAACAGTCAGGGAGAGATAGAGGATCAAATATGTAATCAAATTTCAGAGAAGTGTAAGAATAATAAGGCAGTAATAGTAGGGGATTTTAACTACCCAAATATTAACTGGGATAGTTTTAGTGTGCAAGGTAAGGAGGGAGCAAAATTCTTAAGTTGCATCCAGGAGAACTTTTTTAGCCAGTACATAGAAAGCCCAACAAGGGAGGGGGCAGTTCTGAGCCTAATATTCGGAAATGAGCCCAGGCAGGTGGAAGGCGTATCAGTAGGGGAGCATTTTGGAGATAGCGATCATAACTCAGTTAGGTTTAAGATACTTATGGAAAAGGATGCGGATGGGCTGGGAATAAAAGTTCTTAACTGGGGAAAGGCTAATTTTACTAAGATGAGATACGATTTGGCCCAAGTGGACTGGGAACAGCTACTTGCAGATAAAACTATGTCAGAGCAGTGGGAGGCTTTCAAGGAGGAAATAGCAAGAGTACAGGGGGAAATATGTTCCCGTAAAGACAAAGGGAGGGACCAAGTCTGGAGAACCCTGGATGTTAAGGAACATAAAGGTTAGGATTAAGAAAAAAAGAGAAGCTTATGGCAGATAACAAGGACTCAATACGGCATAGTCCCTAGAGGAGTATAAAAAGTACAGACGGGAACTTAAAAAGAAAATTAGAAAAGCTAAGAGAATGCAAGAGAAAGCGTTGATGGGTAGAATAAAGGAAAACCCAAAGAGGTTTTTTAAATACATAAAGAGCAAGAGAATAACTAGGGAAAGAGCAGGGCCAATTGGGGACCATAGAGGTAATCTGTGTGTGGACCTGAAAGGTGTGGATACAGTCCTCAATGAATACTTTGCGTTGGTCTTCACAATGGAAAAGGATGACGCAGGTATAGACATCAGGGTGGAGGACTATGAAATGTTAGAGGAAATACTAGCGGGTTTAGCGGCCTTAAAAGTGGATAAATCCATAGGCCTGGATGAGATGTATCCCAGGTTGTTGAGGGAGGCAAGGGAAGAGATATCAGGGGTCCTGGCAGTAATTTTCAATTCCTCTCTGGCCACAGGTGAGGTGCCAGAGGACTGGAGGACGGCTAACGTTGTCCCGTTATTAAAAAAGGGAGGAAGGGATAGGCTAGGAAATTACAGGCCAGTCAGTCTAACCTCAGTAGTGAAGAAATTACTAGAAAGAATTCTGAGGGACAGAATATATCTGCACTTGGAGAGACACGGATTAATCAGGGATAGTCAGCATGGATTTGTTAAGGGAAGGTTGTGTTTGACAAATTTGACTGAATTTTTTGTGGAGGTAACCAGGAGTGTTGATGAGGGTAATGCATTTGATGTGGTCTACATGGACTATAGTAAGGCTTTTGATAAGGTTCCTCATGGTAGACTGGTCAAGAAAGTAAGAGCCCATGGGATCCATGGCAAAGTGGCACATTGGAGGCAAAATTGGCTGAGAGGCAGGAAGCAGAGGGTGATGGTAGAGGGATGTTTCTTATGACTGGAAGTCTGTTCCCAGTGGGGTTCCGCAGGGCTCGGTGCTGGGGCCCTTTCTGTTTGTGGTGTACATAAATGACTTAAATGTAGGGGGTATGATCAAGAAGTTTGCGGATGACACAAAAATTGGTAGGGTGGTAAATAGTGAGGACGATAGATAAACTGCAGGAACGTATCAATGGACTGGTCAGGTGGGCAGAACAATGGCAAATGGAATTCAACCCAGAAAAGTGTGAGGTTATACGCTTGGGGAGGGCTAACAAGGCAAGGGACTACACTATGAATGGTCGGACCCTGGAAAGTACTGAAGATCAGAGGGACCTTGGTGTGCATATCCACAGATCCCTGAAGGTAGCAGGGCAGGTAGGTAAGGTGGTTAAGAAGGCATATGGGATACTTGTCTTTATTAGTCAGGGCGTAGAATCTAAGAGCAGAGAGGTTGTGCTGGAACTGTATAAAACGCTGGCCACAACTGGAGTACTGCGTGCAGTTCTGGTCACCACATTTTAAGAAGGATGTGATTGCACTGGTGAGGGTGCAGAGGAGATTTACCAGGAAGCTGCCTGGGCTGGAAGGTTTGAGCTATGAGGAAAGATTGGATAGGCTTGGTTTGTTTTCCTTAAAGCAGTGAAGGTTGAGAGGGGACCTGATAGAGGTGCATAAGATTATGAGGGGCATAGATAGAAGGCACTTTTTCCATTAGTAGAGGGGTCAATAACAAGGGGCATAGGTTTAAGGTAAGAGGTAGAAGGTTAAGAGGGGAGCTGAGGAGAATTTTTTTCACCCAAAAGGTGATGGGAGTCTGGAACTCACTGCCTGCAAGGGTGATTGAGTCAGAAACTCTCATAACATTTAAGAAGTATTCAGATATTCACTTGCATTGCCATTGCCTCCAGGGCTATGGACCAAGCACTGGAAAATGGGATTAGTGTAGTCAGATCTTTGTTGACCGGCATGGACACGATGGATCGAATGGCCTCCTTTTGTGGTGTAAATGTCTATGAGTCTATGAGACTTGACCATCAGCAAAGTAATTCAACCCTGTATGTATATTACATAAACTAGTAGTAAACAGCTGAAGTAAACAATGATCTTTTTTCAATGAGTCTCAAATCAGCCACTATATATAAAACAGGAAAGACAGGTCCTTCGACATACTGCTTGGTTTATATAAGAACCAGTTCTCATTGCCATGCAAATACACCCTAGTTTTAATTGCATCAACGTAAATTTCAATGAGAGTCTAAGTTTCATTAAGTGAAGTTTCACTTCCCTAAAATGTTGGTCATTTTCATAAGAATAAATTTGCAAGAAGTCCCAAACTTTAGTCATTGAACTGTAAATAATCAGAAACAATAGAACTGCAAATCAGTAGCCTATGGGCGGAATTTTCCGCTCCCATTGGTGGCAGACTTGTTTGGTGACATGGGCGGACAATATTGCGTGAAGTCCAAAAATCGCTTTTACACCGCTGTGAAACCACTTTGCGATCGTCCACTCCACCCATCAATGGCAGGCTCGTTCCCATCACCGCACATCGGGAACCTAATTTCAATACTTCAGCATCTCATTATAAGCCCTGCTCACCAGAATCATCCCTCCATGCTGGATCATCCAGGCATATTGGTGTGATTGCACGCCAACGTGTTTCACAACTGTACATAAGCAACGTGCATTGGTGAGGTGCACTTCACTCAGGATTTTGAGGTTTGTTTGCAAACCTTGCTTTGGACAGCACTTGCGGTCATCACCGCTACCTGGGACAATTCTACCCTATGTTTGCAGTCAAAGCAGCAGTTTTTTTTTTATTCATGGGATGTGACCATTGTCGGCAAGCCCAGCATTTATAGTCCATCCCTAATTGCCCTTGAAAAGGTCATGGTGAGCTGCCTTCTTGAATCACTGCAGTCCCTGTGGTGTAGCTACACCCAGTGTTATTAGGGAGTTCCTGAGACTTGGAGTGGAATGTGCAAATACTAGTGTTTTGATGTGCCGACTGCCCTTGTTTTTTTGGGTGTTAGAGATCATAGTTTTGGAAGGTGTTGTCAATGGAGCCTTCGTGAGTTGCTGCAGTGCATCTTGTAAATGGTACACATTACAGTCATTGTGCACCCATGGTGGAGGGAGTGAATTTTTAAGGTGGTGGTTGGGGTGCTAATTAAGTGGACTGCTTTGTCCTGGATGGTGTTAAGCTTCTTGAGTATTGTTGAGAGTTGCACTCATCCAGCCAAGTGGGGAGTGTTCCGTCACACTCCTGAATTGTGTCTTGTAGAAGGTGGACAGGTTTTGGGGAGCCAGGATGTGAATTAACCACTGCAGAATTCCCAATCATTGACTTGCTCTTGCAGGTACCTTATTTATATGGCTGGTCCAGTTAAGTTTCTGATCCATGGTAACCCCCAGAATGTTTATGATGGTAATGCTGTTGAATAGCATGTGTGAGGCACAAACATTAAGTTCACTTATCAGCCCAAGCCTGAATGTTGTTCAAGTCTTGCAGCACACAGGCACAGACTGCTTCATTATCTGAGGAGTTGTGAATCGAACTGAACACTGCAATCATCAGTGAGCATTACCACTTCTGGCCTTAGGATAGAGGGAAGGTCATTGACGTAACTGCTGAAGAAGACTTCCTGCAATGATGTCCTTGTGCTGAGTTGATTGACCTTCAACTGCTGCAACCATCTTCCTTTGTGCTAGGTATAACTCCAGCAATGGAGAACTTTCCTCCATATTCCCATTGACTTCAATTTTACTTGTGTTCTTTGATGCCAGACTCAGTCAAGTGCTGCTTTGATGTGAAGGGAAGTCACTTTCACCTCACCTCTGGAATTCAGCTCTTTTGATCATCTTTCGGCCAAAACTGTATTCAGGTCTAGAGCCGAGTGGTCCTGGCAAAACCCAAACTAAGCATTGGTTTGCAGAATATTGCTATGTAACTGTTGCTTGATAGCACTATCAATGACACCTTCCATCAGTTTGCTGATAATTGAGCATAGGACTTCTGGACGTTGATTGGCCATACTGGATTTGTCCTGTCTATTGTAGACAAACATACCTGGCCAATTTTTCACTTTGTCAAGTAGATGCCACTGTTGTACATGTACTGGAACAGCTTGGCTAGGGGCACAGCTAGTTATGGAGCTCAAGCCTTCAGCACTACAGGTGGGATCTTGCCAGGGCAAATAGCCTTTGTGGCTATTGCTATCTAGTGCATTCAGCCGTTTCTTGATATCACATGGAGTGAATTGAATTGACTGGAAACTGGCATCTATCATGATGGGAACCTCAGGTGGAGGTGCTTTGCACTGACATGATGGTTTCCATTATCATTGAGGGTGGGAATGTTTTTGGAGTTTCCTCCTTCCATTACTTGGTTAATTGTCCATCACCATTCAAGACTGGACATGTTAGGACTGCAGAGCTTTGATCCGATTTATTAGTTTGGGACTGCTTAACTCTGGGTGGTAGGTGGTAATCAGTAAGAGGTTTCCTTGCCCAGGTTTGACCTGGGCGATGAGACTTCATTGGGTCCAGGGTTGATGCTGAGGACTCCTAGGGCCACTCCCTCTTGCTTGTATACCACTATCTCTTTACCTCTGCTGGTGGAGCAGGGCATACCAAAGGATGGTGATGGTGGAATGTGGGACATTTGTTGTAAGGTATGATTTGGTGAGTATGACTATGTCAGGCAGTTGTTTGCCTTGTCTGTGGTATAAGCTCCAGATGGTAGTGAGGCAGGATCAACTGGACAAAGTATGCCTATGTTGTGTCTGGTGCCAAGGTTCACACCAGATGGTATGTCCGCCTTTATTCTTATTCAACTTTGCTGTTGCGGTTTGATACAAGTGAGTGGGCAATTAACAGTCAATCACATTGCCATGGGTGGGGAGTCACATGCAGGCCAGACTGGGTAAGGAGAGCAGATTTCCTCTGCTGAAGGGCATTAGTGCACCAGATAGGTTTTTAACAACAATCCAGTAGTTTCATGGCCATCATGACTGAGACTAACTTTACATTCTGTTCAATTAATTAATTTTAAATTCTCTCCAGTTGATGTGGCGGAATATGAACCCATATCTCCGGAGTATTTGTCTAGGCCTCTGGGTTATTAGTCCTGTAACACCACTATTCTACCATCCCCCTTCAAATTCAAATTTCCAATGCTCTGTGGAAACATGTAAAATTTCTTCAAACTACTGATTTTAATGTGGGCATACACTGTTGTTGCAGGTACGGATAACTCCCTTGGAGCCTTGCTTTTCCTGGTGGTGGCGTAGTGTATTGTCACGATCCCAGGCACCCTTACGAAATTCTCTGGGGGCCTGAGTTCGAAACTCACAATGTCAGATGGCGGAAATTATATTCAATAAACATCTGGATTTAAAAGTCTGAAGATTACCATGACATACATTGCTGTTGAAAACCCATCTCGAACACGACTGCCCTTTAGGGAAGGAAATCTGCTGTCTTTATTACTCAAAAGAGTTACAAGCCAGACCCCGGTCTCTCTCAGATTAATAACATTGCAGAGCACTTGCTCCTGCTGCCAATCAGGATTTGCAAGAGTGCTTAATGAGGAGCCCAGGTGTCTGAAATGAGACAGTGCTTCTCAAGACTAACATTACCCACTTAGATAGCACAAGATGACAGTGGAGACCAGAGAAATGCTTAATTATCATACTCATTAATAATTGGTCAAGTCATTTGATTGAGATTACCTTGTTATGCAAAGAACTACAATCAAAATGATGGCCACCTGCACAGCTCCAATGATGGATGCTATTAAGACATACTGAAGTTTTCCAGCTCCAGGAACTACGTACAAAACATTAAACTCTTTTTGTTCACAGCGTGGTCCTTTAAAACCTGCTTCGCAGCTGCAAAATAAGAATAATTGGATAGAAAATGAATTGATACAATACTGAAATAAGGGATGTTTACAATGAGATCACAAAACTTTGACTAGTTACTGTATTGTCTAAACATTACCTGCAAGATGGTTCCTGTTTATTAATCAAGTATTCACATTTTCCATGTAGACAAAGATTATCCAAGTGATTGGGACATGGGATATATAGTCCCCGGGCAGGTTTTTCTAATTTATTGGCATTTTTTTCTGGTAATATAAAATGTAAAGTAGGAGATAAATAAAAGGTAATGAAAGACTGGAGTTTAAAGAAGAATTCTTTATGAGTCAGAACAAGTTGGGTTCTCTATGAACCTCATCTTAAAAAGCACAACATCAAGATTAGATTGATCACAGCACAAGTATAATAAATTGTAGCGAAGGCACTTCAGAGAGACATACCAGTAGAACAAGATCTAACTTATGAAACTGAGATCACAAAAGCAATTTAGCTTTAATGTTCTTGGCCAGTAACTTCGTGTACTGCTATCCCATAGGTGCTGCATCATGCTATGTGTTAACTCCACAGATGCTAGTTCTCCTCCACCATCTCATCCAAGTGGCTATTTTTAATGTAGACCTAGTCGGTGAATTTTGGCAGACTTATTCAACTGTGGAGGGCATTACATCTGAACCCGATCTTGTCTTCACCCTTTCCAGAAAGAGTCACTGTATCGCTATTAGAAGTGAGAATCCTACAGATATTTCTTCCTTTCTAGCTTGTGCAAGCATTTGGGGTTACCCTTTTCACATTTGGGACACCTGTCAAAGATGCTACGTCCCCCCCACTTTGTTCCCCCAACCTCCTCCCCAGGCTGCCCAATCTCTCCATACCCTAAAAGCCCAGGTTTATCTGGATCTGGGATTCATTGCAGCTCTTTGTGGGACTGCTTGCAGTCCCGGCAGCGCCCACTACTCAGTTCTAGCACTGCTGGGAATACCCTCAGGAACAGGACTTTCTCCCACTGAGGGGCGGAAGACCCATTCTCAGCCCGTTTAGCCTGCCAGAAGCACGATATTGCTGCAGGGCGGGCTTTTTATGTTAAGTTCATTGGTTGTTGGCTGACTCTTGCAACAGTGGGCGGGGGGGGTGGGGGGGTGGGGGGGGGGGCGGTGGGGGTGGCAGGTGCGAGCAATACACCCCTCCCCTTCCCCTGTAAAATTCAGCCCATTGAGTCATGAAAACATCACAATAAGTGATATTTTGTAATGGTTTTCAGAAAGCGTAAAGAACCTCAGATGTCTCTTAGCTCCTAAGATTATTGGAAAATAACCTCAAAACTTCAAGCATTTTGTTTTAACATTTTTTGCTGAAAAAAAGCAACTGTATCCCTCAAAAGGGTTAGATATTGAAATGGGTACCTGTGTAATCAGTTCTTGCATAAAGCCCATCTTCAGTTTTTGTACCAGTGGTCACATTTTCTGTTCAAAGAAAGTTGGAAATTTGACTTAGAGACACTGTAGCTACCGCGATAACCTGCATGATAACAACACATTTCTGTCTTGTGACTCTTTCCATTAGCTCTCTCTACAAGTAAACAGTTGGAAAGTAAGTTATACATGTTTCCTGTTAAAACCACCAGGGAATAAGCAGCATTTTATTTAACTCAATGTGTTAATTAAACATTTGCACAAAGGCATTTCATTTTAAGCCTCATTCTTGAATTAATTATCTTGATATGCAATGTGCTGCCCTGTGGGTCATGTGCAAATTAGTAAGATTAGAGTTGCTAGTTTACAGAAGGTAATTTTCCAGAACAATTTTCCCTGATAAAGATGGGCCATTAACTACAAATAAAGGATGCCATGCACGTTTGGAGGCTTTATGTGTTAAGTTTAATGGTAGCTATTTTAAAATGGTATTTCCTTCTTGCAGGTTAGTTCCACATTATCCTCTGTTGATCAGGAAGACTTGAGAATTTATGGGTGTCTCCATTGATAGAGTAAATGATTGATTCTCTATCACCGTCCATGTCTGGCTTTCCTCCCTATTCCAAGTAACTTCACATTTACTCCTGTAGAATTCTTAGCATAAAAGGATTTCTTAAAAAAATGTCTTTTACTTAAAATATAACACAGGTATGACACTGAATACTGTTGCTTGTCACGATCATATTGTTTATACTTCATGTATTGAAAGACACTGTAATCTGAGTTGAGGAGTAGTTTAAGTTATCCTGTATATATTCTGACAAAATCTCTCTTTGGAAGTTATGGGATATATATGGTTTCATTACAATAAATATTACAATAAACCTTTTATTTAGTAAAAAATAACAACATTGCCATATTCCATATTTACTTTACATCCTGGTCAAACTACCAAACAAGTGTAACTGCGTTAAGCATCATCAGGATCAGTAATTTTGGGACAAGTGCAAGTAATTCAACAGTGATTATTTTTTGTTCCTGATCTTCTAATCCCTCAAATTCCTGCTGAATTGGGGGATGGTGGAGAACATCAATCTCTGCTAATATCTCTAAGGATAGTGTCAATATACTCCCTGGTTTAGCGAATATGGGCATACTTGAATGCTATTGACTTGAATGCTACAGAAATGAAAAAGCAACCTTGTAGACAAAACCAGGGAATGATTTCCAGCCAAAACTAAGTGCTGCACATGGGTCTCCTAATCTGCAGTGACAGTGTCATAGCCTATGGTTTGCCAGTAAAAAAACTAATCTTACAGTTTATACAACTTTACAGCTCTTCCAACTTTTCTGTTCCATTATGCTCTTAACTCAGGTGATGCCCTCAAAGCAGACATTGATAAATTCTAGAGTAATGGAGAGTAGTGTATACACACCGTTATGCAGGTTGTTGGGGGATGGAATGATGGCAGGTGAGTGGGCGGGGGTGGCGGGGGGGTGTTATCTGTTCCAGAATGACTGCTATCTAGACTGATTTACAAAACTGCAAAATACACACAGGTTCACCCGAATCTTGATAAGAGTAATACACTTGATTCAAAACTATTCTTATTGTATAATGCTATTAGAAAGCAGAGTTGTCACTGCGAATGATGAAACCCCTACTTTCTTTGTCTTATATTAGAAAGGATTTACCATTGTTATTCATATCATGCGATTGATCCCAGAAATTTATACAAAATTTGTTATAAATTTTCGAACATGCTACAATCTCTATATTTTAGCATGCTGCACAGATGATGTGTTGTAAGATCATAATACATTCAGGAGTTTTGTAACCCAGCAAGCAGACTGCGCTCTCAGTGATGAACTTTCTTCCTGTCAGTTGAGAAAACCACATACTTCATTTTGTAGTTAAAAAAGTAAACAAATACAAGTCACACTGTCTAATAATATTAACTTATAAACTTTGTGTCACAATATGTGCATGTGCATTATAGGACCTAAAAAGAGTAAGAGAAAACAATAATAGTGGAAAATGTCAAAATAAAGTTCAACTGGTTTACCTTGGAAATGGAAAAACAAAGATGCATACAGTGATTACAACATATTCAGAGCCTCCATGTAGGTACATTTCAGCGCGCAGATCAGTTATAGTGGTTTACAACATTAACTGGCTCTCTATATTATGCTCACTTTTGCATGGTTTATAATAAGATGACATCAGGACTTCAAGATTTGGTTCTGGTCATTCAGCATCACTCAATGGAAACAGTTCATTGTATTACTGAATATTTGGGGTTGTATTACTAGCTTTGTATGATCTTAGCAGCTGAAGTTGAACAGAAGGTGTAGGTCACAGATGGTCAACTTTTCAAGAGGTGAAAAAATAGTTTGTGTGCTGTCAAGAGGCTACAGATTTTAAATTGATGGGAAGACTGTATATTTCCATGCTCTCACTGAGGAGTGGCACTTGCAGGGAGCACACAGTGAGAAATTTGTGCATAAAGCCCATTATTTTTCATCGGTTAAAACGAATGGCTACAAAGTCACAAGTTGTGCATCCACAATTTCCCATAATTCTCTCCTGGTCAACACCAGTCGCTGCTGAGTGTGGAATCAATCTTATAATGCATGTCATTATGCTAGCTAATATTCTCATTGTAACTAAGGCATACGAGTCATTTTGAAACTTAATTCATCAATGTGGCAGTTAAATTATGCTTTGTTTCCACAGTTATTTGATATCTGGATTTCTCCCTCTTATTTTCACTCTGTCTCTACCTTCTCTCCCTCATTCCATCTCTTCTCCAACACCCCTCTCTCATATTCACTTTTTTTGCCCTCTATTTAAATCACATTCCCTCTTCCCCACTTCCCTCTACCTCTCATCTCTTTCATTCTCTCATTCTGGCTTTCCCTCTTCATTTCTTGCCTTCTTTCTTTCATTACCTATAATTCATGTCCTATCTCCTTGTTTTTTTCTCATTGCTTCTCTTTTTGTTTTTCACTCAACATTCCAGCCATTCTCCCATCCCCGTCCCCTTTTGTTCTCCCTATTTTTGACCTCTTTATCCCTCTCATTCCATGTCTGTAATTTTCTATTCAGTACATGAGATTCTGTTAAAGTTTGGAAAATGTGACTAATTCGTTCTTCCCTGTCCTTGTCCTTCAGTGCAGTGGAACAACAGCCAGGGAGGGTTTCTGCCTGAACTTAAGGAGAAGCTCAGTGTTGCCATGTCATTCTTCTTCAGCTCCATCAATGTCTGTGTCATGTATGCTATGATCAGCAGTTAAGGGCCCAGCATGCTGCACCTTTTAATTGAAAAAAACCATGCGGCACAATCTATCTGATGGTAAACCAGCAGCAGCTCTTTCAGTCCAGCTGCCTTGGTTCCTGCTAGAGAGTTCGGTATTGTGCTGCCACTTCACCAATGGGCTCTGGGTGAGATTTGCATGAAGTGACACAAATAAGTAAAAAGTCACACTTCACCAACAGGAGAACTATTCGAGAAGTTGGCTACCCCTGATATAGGTGTTGTCAAGTTGGTTCATTTTGCTTTATAAATGCAGGTAGTCATTCAGTAATTTCATTATACTTTTTGATTGCTACACAGACAAAACTGATTATGGAATTTCGTCACAAAGATTAAACATCAGATGCACTAGAATAAAATCATGGTGTTGTATCAGGAAAAGTCATAATTGTTTTGTAAGTTTACTGATCCTGTACTTTTGAGTGTGGGTCAGAGATACAACTGTAACACCGCAGCCCTAATCCTCCAACCTATGTCCTCTTCACGCACTTTAGTGCAGGATCAGTGAATTTACCCTCATCAGACACTACAATAGTGTGAACTTTGACAGAATATTCACAGGGCTCTGCAGAGATAAAATCATGACTAAAATCACACATTTTAAGTACCAAATGGAACAATCAAATTGTTCAAGTTACCTGGACATCTTCCCAAATGGGTAACTTCTATGAATTCCTGATTCTGGCAAGATGCCTCTTTAACCTGACAAGGGTTATCATAGGATTTACCATCAGAAGCACACACAGGGTTGAAACTGATGCGGGAACAGTCAATGTTGCACACACACCTAGACAAGAAAAATAAACTTTATTTAAATCTTTGGATCATTCCACCATCTTGAGCTCTAAGCAAGGAGCTGCTTTCATATGGAGGGCAGGATGAAGAATTGCTTTAACAATACTATAGTGCTATGCCTGTCCTGCTTTCCCTGTCATTGGGAACCTGCACTGTGGGCTCAGAAGAAAGCAATTATCCCTTAAAATAATCTCCTGGATGCAGAGTGCTTAGCAATAAATATACACAATAGTAATATGCAGCAATTGGTAGTTATTTCCTATTGAAAATATTAATGAAATTCATCATGGCAAGCTTTCATGTTTGAAGAAAGCTATTATGTGAATTGTAGACATTTAAAATGTAACAGTGATATTCAGAATCTTTGGTGACAGTAACTACACAGTATAATTATCACAAGGCCAATTTTAACTCCAGGTGGACTGCAATCCCACGCCGGAGTGAAGTTGGAGTCAGAGTTTCAATTGAATCCAGTCTGTGAGCAGTTTCTGGTGGTAGCTGACAGCAAGGTAAATCTAGGATGGGGGATGTTTGCAGAGTCACAAGGCTGGGAAGGGTTGAGATGGGTTGTGATCTAGTGAGGGGGAAGCCAGAGGCTCAGGCTTTGCTAGTGGGGCCTGGAGGAACACTCCTGTTCCTCCCAGGCTCACTAAGGAAAGATTTAGAAATTCATCCAAGCATACATTGCTGGTTTCTAGGCAGGTTAATCTAGTGGAACGTCCACAATAGGCGCCCTGGTCAGTAGCCAGTTAAAATTCCAGTGAGTTCCCATGTACATCACATAACCCTGATTACATAAGGCCGCCACCAGAGCCCAGTGAGAGTCTTATCCTTCACCAAAACTAGTCACTTAAATGCAGATCAGCGGGAACAGAGCAGAAAATGGAACTCCTCACTTGAACTGCCCCGGGCCCCTCCATTACCACGGATCAGGGATAACTGAATTGCCCCATGATCTTATGCAGTAACATTTAGCTGAGGATTACAATCAGAATCAATATTCTATATGAGAGTACCCTCAGGAATTCTGCAATATGCTGCATCATGGAATGATGAGGTGTAGGTCTGATTCTTTGTTCAAGTGAAAGCCAGGCACTTCACCCCCTCAGAAGGAAGTGTTTTAAAAAAAGCAAGGCCAATAGTTGTATTAAAATAGTCCTATGATAATTGTATCCTTTCACTCCTTGGATGGAGCCCAGTAGTGATACCCTGATGCTATTTTGCTGTCTTCATTTTCTGAGAGCAAGAAAAAGAGGCAAAACAGCAAAGGATCACTACCAACAATACCTCAGAGCCAGACAGGCCACAAATGGAAGCCTAGAAGCACAAGGAGCAGCAAATCCACCAAAGCTGCAGTTCAAGAATATGCTCAGGACATAAGGTCCTGGATTGTATAACAAATACAATTGCTAGAGTGCAATATTGGTTTAAAACAGAGAGCACTAGGCTTTATTTCTAGAGGGATGGAATTGAAAAGTAGGGAAATTATGCTAAACCTGTGTCAAACCTTGGTTAGTCCACATTTAAGAGAACTGTGTGCAGTTATGGTCACCATATAAAAATGATAGAGGCACTGGAGGGGCTGCAAAGAAAATTCACAAGGATGCTACCAGAAATGGTTGCATATACATATCAGGAAAGGACTAACAGGTTAGTTCTCTTTTCTCTTGAAAAAAAGGATAAGGCGTGGCCTAGAGCAGAATTTTCCATGCCTACTGGTGTTGGGTGTCATGGCGGGCCTGAGCGGACAATATGGCTGGAAGGCAAAAAATTAGTTTCACACCATCGTGAAACATGTTTGCAATTGTTTGCTCCACCCGTCAATGGCGGGCCGCGTTTCCCATTTCCGGATGTTGGGAACTTCATTGTAATACATCTGCATATCATTATAAGTCCAGCTCGCCAGAATCATCCCCCCAACATCAAATTTATCGACTACATCGTGGGGGAAAACACGCCGGTGCAGAACACATCTTGACAAGTGGATGTGCAGAAGTCGGGACTTACCGCTGGGGCCTTGCTCACATCGCGGACATCCGAGGAGCAGAAGATGCTGGAGCCCGACAGCAACGGGACCCTGAAGGAATGTCCATTGCTGGGTGCACATGGCCATGTTGCAAAGCAGCTCGCGGAAGTTGGCAAGTCAACATTGAGGGTCTGCTTCGGGACTTCAGCGTCTTGGCCATGGTCTGCTATGGGTGATCATCGAAGGGGTGGAGAGGAATGTCCAGCTGTGAGTGGGAGAGGAAGGTGTTTCGGGGGGTAGGAGAGGAAGGCCTAGGTTTGACTGGGGGAGGAAGTTCTGTCGAGGGGCGAGATTAGGGGGACGGATGGTAATATGGCAACTGGAGAGGTTGGTGTAAGGGGGAGGAAGGTGTAAAGCAAGGAGTTCGGAGGGGTTAAGAAGTTCGGAGGGGAGAAGGAGTTCCAAGGGGGTCAGGACTTCAGGGGGAGGAAGGAGTCTGGAAGGGGCAAGGAGTCCAGGCAAGGGGGGAAGGAGTCCAGGCAAAGGGGGAAGGAGTCCAGGGAGGGGGAAGGAGTCAGGGAGAGGAAAGGAGCTCTGAGGGGGTAAGGAGTAAGGGAGGTAAGGAGGAAGGGGGGAGGTAAGGGGTAAGGGGGGGACAAGGAGTAAGGGGGGGGGGGCGAAGGAGTAAGAGGAGTAAGGGAGGGAAGGAATGGGGGGGAAGGAGTAAGGGGGGAAGGAGTAAGGGGGGAAAGAGTAAGGGGGTAAAGAGTAAGCTGGGGAAGGGGTAAAGGAGGGGGGGAGGGGGGTGATGTCCAGGTGAACATGCAAGGGAGGGGATGCAGATCAGCAAGGATGGACAACTGAAAGCGAACCCCAGTAAGCAGCATTGAAAATGCTCAGGACATTGAGATGAGTGTGATGGAGTATGGATCCACGTGTGTGGGAGAGTGCTTGCACGAGGTTCCGAAAGGACCTGCCACACACACACTTCATCCTCTAGAATCACTGGTGGGCCAGCTGCCTGCAGCTGAACTGCTAATGGGAGGGATGCAGTGGGACAACTCATGAAGCCTGTCAGTGAAGGTGAAAGACTCCATTACACATTATTCAGTGAAAGTGAATATATTTTCAGATTATAAAGTGACAAAACGTGTTCACCTGTGCAACCAACTGTGATCAGAATTTCTTAACTTTTCTAGGCCTTCTAACACTTCTAGGTGCTGCCCTGATATCTGCGTTCGGGTGGAGACAGCCTGTGCAATGGCTGGCCCTGTTGCCTCTGATGTCTTTGACCTAGGTGCTCTGGAAAGCAAAGGCCACCAGGAGGGATGTTGAGGTGCCCTGTTTCCCGCTCACATTGCCACTGCAGGAACTCACCAGTGGCTACCGCTATGGAGTGCAGGTCTGCGTGCATCCCCGCCTTCTGCTGACTCTCCACAATGATTTGGAAGGCCTCGTCATTGGGCCTCACAGATGCCTCTTCCCCAGCACTCCTTCGAGTGCTGGAGAGCTCGGCTAAACCTGCCTTCTCCTGCTGCATGTCTGTATGGTGACTACCAGATTGTGAACCTGAGCCTGTTCTAGATCTAAGTCCCACTGGGGTGTGTGTCTCTGTGCTGGTGGAGGGTGTGATGGATCTTCCAGTCTGCTTATTTCCAGCTCTTCAATGGAGGAGGTGTCCTCTTAGCTGGAGATGAGGACCTGGATGGAGCTGAGTGACTGGCTGGCTGAGGGTGTCAGTCGCTTGACAGAGCTCCCTGTGAACCAAAGTAGAGATAGTTAGTGCATGGCAGCAGAGTCAAAAGCAGGAGAGAGAGCATTCACTTTTGTGTTGAGAGAGGGATCAATTGGTGCAGGATCCTCACATGGGTGTTCACTGCCGACCTCACCATCACCTCAGGCGTGGTCCATGTCCTCACGAGTCAGTGCAATAGCACGCTCCTCAAAGTGAGTGAGGGGCCGAATGTGGGTCACTTCACCCCAAGTCTGGGACCTCTCCCTGCTGCTTTGAGCCAGCTTCTCCTGCATGAAAACAGATGGAGAGAGTGTGAGTAGGACACATGGCACAGCGTGGAATGTTTGTGTGGTGAGCAGAGCTATGGATGGGATGAGATGCGAGCTTGAGAAGATATGAGCCTGATGGAGATGTGAGGGTGTGTGTGAGAGTAAGTGGTGTTGTCCTTTGAGGCGTGAGATCCCGTGGATGTGTGATGGGTTTGTGAGTGTGAGTTGAGAGTGACTTACCCTGGTGGAATGGATGAGACCATTCATCCTTTTGCAGCACTGGGTGGCTGTCCTCTTTTATAAGGCGTTGGCACTGACCATCACCTCCCATGCTGGACTGGTGACCTTGCTTGCCAGTTCTGGCCAGAGCGAGGGTAGAGGACATTGCGGTGGGCCTCTGCTCCATCCAAAAAGGCGTTCCAGGGACATGTCACTGAATCGGGGGGCTGCAATCTTCTTGCCTTTCAGGGGCATGTCTTCTGGGCAGCAGTCCTGGGCTGGAAGCACTGAGAAGTGCGTGTGCGGCTTAAATATGGCATCAGGTGTGAAGAAGCGGCGAGGTGACAGTGTGGCGGGCAAATCGGAGGCTGCCCGCCATCGAAATGGCGTGTTAACCGTGAATGCATGATTAATGAGGCGGGATTCAGACAATACGACATGGTATGGTAAAACATTCTTTTTCCTGCCCACTACCGCACTTAGTGCAAACCTGGGATGATCCCACCCCTAATTGAGACCTTTAAAATTATGAAAGGGTAAAGCTTTCCACTTGCCTGGAAGAGCATAACTAGAAGCCATCAATATAGGATAGTCACCAAGAAATCCAATAGGGAATTCAGAAGAAACTTATTTACCCAAAGAGTGGTGAGAATGTGGAACTCATTAGCAGAAGTGAATAATACAGATGGATTTAAGGGGAAGATAGACAAGCATACGAGGGGAAAGGGAAGAAGATTAGATTTAGTTGAAGAAAGACGGGAAGAAGCTCAAGTGGAGCATCAATGTCGACATAGACTAGTTGGGCTGAATGGCCTTTTTCTGTGCTGTATACCCTACGTAACATATATATGTATATGTTTTTAAGCACCTTAAATGATTTATATTGAATTGCTAGTGTGCTACAAAGATTTGCAATTGGCTGCTTTCTCTGCAGTTCACAGAATCATGATCTGAACAAAACTCTGATCTAAGCACAGCATTTCCTAGCAAGCAGAATTGTATGAACAAACAATGAAACAGGCAATGCATAGGGGAGTTAATTAACTAGCAGGGATTTGGAGTAATGTACTCATTTAGATAAATAATCGATCTGTTACATAACAACAACAACTTGCATCTGTATCGCGCACTTAATGAAATAAACATCCAAAGGTACTTTACAGGGGTATTATTAAACAATTTTTGATACCAAGACACATAAGAAGATACTAGGAAAAATGAGGTCAATGATGCAGTTTTTGAGGAGTGCCTTAAAGGAGGAAGGAAAGATGCTGAAGGCAAAGCTGCCAATGATGGAACAAATAAAATTGGGGATGCTTAAGAGGTTAGAATTGGAGGATCACAGATATGGTGGAAGTTTGTAGGGCTGGAGGAGGTTAGAGAGATAGGGAAAGGTTTGAAAATGAAGATTTGAAATTGAGGCTTTGCCAGACTGGGAGCAAATGTAGGCCAGTGAACATAGGGTTGATAGGTGAATGGGATTTGGTGCTAGATAAGATGCAGGCAGCTATGCGTTGAATTGCCTTAAGTCCTTGGAGGGAGAAATATGGGAGGCAAGGCAGGAGTGCATTGAAATAGTTAAGTCTAGGGGTAATGAGGGAATGGATGAGAGACTCAGCAACAGATGAACTGAAGCAGGGGCAGAGTAGGGTGATGTTACAGAAGTGGAAATAGGTGTTCTTTCTGATCGTGCAGATATGCGGTTAGCAGCTCAACCCGGGGTCAAATGCGGCACTAATGTTGTGAACCGTCTGGTTCAATCTCAGAGTTGCCAGAAAGATGGCTAGAGTTGGTGGCTAGGGAAGGGGGTTTGTGGCGGGGACCAAAGACAGTACCCTATACAGCTAGCTTTAAAATGTCTTTACCTACCTTCATTTAAAACATTATTAAACAATAATGACATTCTTTAGGTAAATGTGCATTTAGCAAATCATAATTTCATTAAACTTAAATAAGTTATCAAGATATCAGTCAGTTTACTGCAGCTCATAGCCCAGTTACAAGAGATGAGACTGTCTTAGAACATTGGAAAATGCGAAAATGTAGATGAAGAAACAACATGTCTGTATGTGTTTTTATATATTATATGAATGTATTTTTGTAGATAAACACTTATGATAACAGGTTGCTGTACATGGACTTTTATATTTACATTATCAAATTACTATTCAAATGCATCATCACCATTAATACATGAATACTGTTGAGTAAAGATAGATCTGGCAGTGTTATTTAGTATTCAAGACAGGGAGGTGAGATTCAGTATGGGAAAAGCAGTGTACAGTGATATGTTTTTCAAATTCGTGATCTTAACTGTTTGTTCTGCATTTAAATTTATTATGGAAAGCATACTTTGATGAGGTCTATAAATAGTACTTTGGAAAAAATTTACAAAGATGTATTTGGGGGGAAAATGATGGAACAGAATTGAGTAATTGATTTGGGTCCTCAAGAAAGAAGTGGCTTGAGGTTTAGAACATTTTAATCCTGCCTTTATAATGATCAGAGTATTTCTGCATCTTCTAACATCTTCCTATGCTGGGATAGCTATTCAAACATTTTATACAGATACCACAGACAAAATGTAAATACGAATAAAGTTAAGGATTTTGGTGCTGGTAAAGACAGGTAGGCAGGAAGGCTGCAGGGATAGTATACTGTTCAGGAAGCTCAGATGTACAGGTTTCCTGCAGGTCTTACTGAATTTAATGGCAGGACCTGATTTTTTTTAAAAGAACCATTTCCTGGCTGCAGCCAGCCAAATTGAAGGCTGGCTGGCTGTCAGGTCGCTCTAAGCCAGAGGTAGGCATTGGTTGTTGGCAGGGGTTCTGGCATCGGGAAGGGATGAGTTATCAGGAGCGGGTCAGACTGATTGCCAGATGGAGGTCTGAGGGACAGATGGTGGGTACACATTTTCCTACTCCTTCTGGCCTACAAGTAGTACAGGCACCTATATCATCCAGCCCTCATGCCTCCGTTCAGCTACTGGGTTTCCCGAAGCCTGGGTAACCTGGCCTGCAGGTGTTAAAAATAAAAGCGATGTTAAAGTGGATGCATGCAGCCTCCTTAAAATGATTTGAGGATCCAACCACCACATGACAGCGGGTTGGTCTCCCGTTGCCATTAAAACCAGAAGTAGTTTGGAGGTGAACTGCCCTTTCTAAAAAATTGTAACTGCTATGAGTGGAGGAGTTTAAAATTACCCCCGATGATAGTGTGCTTTACAGCAGTTAAAAATGTTCGCAGGTATTGGTACTTTGTGTGCAATCCCAAAAGTCTTTGTTAAAATACTCTGATCTTGAAGTGTAGGCACTGGTATGTGTGAAGTACTGTATTAGAGTGATTATTTATAGTTACAGACCAGTTGGATCAAGTCAGGTCATATTAAGTTGTTTCTGGACGCATGTCTTTTTGGTCAGCTTGGCTAATCTCAAGTGCTTTGAGGGTAAACTTTGAATGAAAATGCTGGGTGTTAATACTCAGACAGGTTCTATATAAGCCTATGACTTACAGAATTAGGGTAAAGACTAGCTTTGTGATTTTTGCATCCAAATACACTCATGTAATTCCTTTGTCTGCTGTCTTAACAAGGACATGATGTGTTCATATACTAACATTTCATTGATTTTCCACCAAATTGATTTTTAAATAGTTAACTTAAAATTCATTAAAGTCAAAACAATTCACAGCAATGAATGCCCTATTTATTGTATGCAGATTTTTTTTCAAACAGCTACAATTCAGTTTGACTTGAATGCTTTGATTTGTGTTATTGTATCCTACAGTGACTAGAATGTAATGTCAAACCAGCAGTAGGAAACACGTCAGTCAGCGTAATGCAAATTTCAAAGAGCACAGTGAACTCACTAATCAACTTCCAGTTTAAACACCATCTCACACCAGTTGGAATTTGCTATGAGCACATGCAATGACCTTTTTAATTCTTGGTCAACACTGTGCTGATCAAGGGTGCTGGGGAAAAAAAACACCACTTTACATTTGATTTCAGTAGCAAGCACTCTTTGGCCAGGTACAGAACAGATCAGGTATGGGGTAAAACCTCCTAAAGGCCTCCCCATAATTTCAGAAAAGTATCCCAACTGCATCAATATGACATCCCCACCTCCCCCAACAATCAATTTTGGAATTAAGATTAAACATATTTGGATGCAGGTTAGGACACTTACTGAGAATGGAGGCCACACTCCTTTGAGGATTCTGCCCAATTTCTTTTAATTCTCAGAGTTGCTAGATAGAAGGGACTTTCATCCCATTGGACTGGGCTGGATTTAAATCCAGGTCCCAAAGGCAAGAGCCCCAGTTGACGCTCTATAAGAATTTCTAATTTAATACAGTGTGCCAGTGATGGAGTTGCATTTATAGTTTGTGGATATTAGCAAATATTAATATTTGCTGTTAATTAACACTGGAGAATTTACCAAACATCTTCTGCGTCTTCATCACATTCTGCTCCAAATTGGCAGATATCACATGATGAGGTTTTCTTCGGAATGGTTTCTCCAGAACCTTCATTTCCTGCAGGTCACAGAATTCACAAATAAAAATCATGCAAAATACTACTAGGACTTTGTGATTTTATTTTTATTTTCTGATGCACATTAGAAACTATTAAAAGGCATTTTTAAATTGTTTCAGTCACCTGACAATCTAGCCAACAAGGAATTAAGGTCCATAACTCTAACCCAGCCCTTATGTTTGACTTTGACAAGGTGAAGCCATTCTTCAAATTACTACTTTTGTCCATTTAACCACTGTAAATATTTCATAGTCCTATCTTATTCTCAAGTCAGAGGAGTGTCATAGAAAATGTCAAAGCAATCACCTTTCTCAAAATGTGACTGCATACTTGAAGTCTTTTTAAACCCTTCCCTCCCTCATATCATTTTTATTTAAATGAAACTAATCTCAGTCAAGACAGGCTTCAGTGGAACTATCACGACCAGTTGCAAAATTTACCAACAATCCTTTGCGGGAATATACATCATGGTAACCCATATCCACTAAATAAGTCAGCATAGAATATTCTGACAAGAAGAAACAGCTGAGTCGCATTCACAGTAATCACATGAAGAAATAGAATGAATGCACCGCACTGCAGTATATAACGATTGAAGGACCATAGAGGAATATGAAATTTTTTTTAAAACTGTGTGAAATAGCACTTAAAATGGAAATATTCAAAACAGTTTATTCCACCCAGAAATACCATTCTTTGTCAAAAATATGTAATTTTAAAAAAGTTTAAACCAAGATTTCATTTCTACTAATCAGATTCTAAAAACTTGTTGGAGACCTTAACCAAGTGACCGGACCTTGAATGATACATTGCTGGTGTAATCAATTGCAACATATGCCATTACTGTATGCATATACCATGCATTGTTTTTATTTTATATGGAGCTGGGTCACGGTCAGGGTGATCCGGTTTTCTGAACCCAGAGTTTATGTTCTGAATTAACTTAAGCATAGACTGAATCTAGGCAGCTGATGGCTCAGTTGTTCTCTGCAATGCCCACTATGGAAATGAGCAGTATAAACCCTGGAAGGTTCAAGGTTTGACTTCAGCCTATGCCAAGCTGACTGATTTTTTTTAGATATGCAAATTGTCCCTGGACTGCAGGTTAGACATTAAAGTCATGTTCAAGAATAGAGAGGAAACCCTGTTCAAGGAGGGAGAGGACATTGAACAAATATAGTCTGGTTAATCTAAAGGCTAAAGAAATAACTTACATTTACACAGCACATCCTTAGGACATCCCAACATGCTTCACAGCCAATAAATTATCTTTGAAGTGTACTCACTGCTGTAATGTAAGAAAACTTGGCAGCTAATTTGCTCACAGAAAGCATCCACATACAGCAATGAACAAAATGACAAATGAATGTTTTTATTAAGTGTTGGTTGGGGGATAATTGCTGACCAGGCCACCGGGAAAAATTATTTACACTTCCTACAATAGTGCCATGAGGTATTTTATGCCCACATGGGCAAGTAAGTACCTTACCCAGAACACAGCACCTTCAACAATATAGTATTCCCTCAGTACTGCACTGAAGTGTTCACCTAGATTATGGACAGAATTTTCCATTCTGGAGACTAAGTGCGGTGGCATGTTGGAAAGTTGATGTTATTCCCACTGGGCAGCAGGTTGGATTAATCCGTGTGATTACTTATGCATCATTGAGGAGCTCGTTGAATCTCATGACGTGGAGGCCAGGGATTCGTCCGCCATGCCATTACCTAGGGTCGAAGGTCCTGGCGCCATATTTAAATGGCATACGCACAGACATTCACTCTCTGCAGACCTGGTGTGTTGTTTCATTCTGCTTCTCAATGGTGCCTAAAAGAACCAAACCCTCCACTCCATGGTTCAATGAGGCCTCCCTTGGGATTCTCCTCCAGGCTGACCAGGAATGGCAGATGTCCTCTTTCCTTGGGGTGGGAGCTGGAAGTCCTCTCACCTCACCACACCAGCCTGGGAGGAGGTCGCTAGGGAGGTCAGTGCCAATGGCCAAGAAAAAAAGGACTGCCGGGAAAGGATGAATGGTCTGATGTGCTTTACAAGGGTAATTGAAACTTCTACTCACTCCAAACTCTCTCTCATAGGGCCATCAGGCAGTCTAAGAGCTAAAGTCAACAGGGATGTCACACACTATCAGCAGATGGGACATCAGCATTGAATGTCTGCCAGCTACTTTAAGCCCACCATCTCATGTAAATTCTTCCACAAATGACATCTTAATCCCTTACTGGGAAGGGCTTATGCAGCAGGCACGCATGCTTCTGAACTGCTCTTTCATCCATAGTGCTCACAGTCAATTCATCTTTCTTTATGCAGGACAACATTTCCCACAACAAAAAAGGGAGAGAAACAAGACCGGACGAGGGACCTCAGAGTTGAGGACACTCTCCACCCTGGAGGAACAGGTGGCAGAGCTCTCTGGAGAGAATAGTGATGATTCCTGCATGGAAGGAGAGATTGGCCTCCCCCAAAAAGTCAGTGAGGGTCCATCCAGTATACATCAGCCACATGTGGACAATGACTATGAGTGTCCTATAATGTTTGGAGCCTGCCTAGTCAATCACTAATTATCTCTTCTCTCTATTCAGATACCAGCAAGAAAAGGTGAAGGCTGTCTTCAAGCAAGCCCCTCAGCACCAGCCACCAGACCATCTCAGAAGAGGATGCTGAACACCCATCTGATGAAGATCCGTCACTGCATTCACCTGCACCATCCACCAGCGCAGATGCACACACCTCAGTGGGACCTAATTCTAGAGTAGGCTTGGGTTCACAATCTGATGATCACCTCACCGACAAAGGTCCATAGCAGGAGGAGGCAGTGACAGCTGAGGTCTCTAACACTCGGAGGACTGCTGAAGACCAGGCCACTGGCTGAGTCAGAGTCCGATGATGAGTCTCTGCAATCGGCCCTGAGGGAAATATTGGAGATGCAGAGACATTAGGGGAACATCAGGCAGAGTTGTCGGAGGCTGTCAGCAGACTGGAATGAAGGATGGAGGAGTATATCCATGTTCTATCTGACGTCATGGCTCCGGCATGCGAGCGCATCGAAATTTCCATGGAAAGAGTGGTGGCCACATTGAAGACAGGTCCAGCAGTTTCTGCCAGGTTTGCGCTCAGACTTGCACACCATCACACTAGCCATGGATGCGTTCTAGCAGTGGCTAGGCGAGAGAGGGACAAGGCACCTTGACCTCCCTCCAAATGCCCCTTCTCCTCAAGGAGTCAGGGAGGGACCTCAGGCACCCAAAGGGAGGATAAGCCCCAGCTAGACACCCTGGAGGCATCCACCCAGGGCACTCCAAAGGTGTCCTGTCACTCCACTCCAAATCTCCTCTGCCTGTGACCCCATCAAATCCAACAGGTCAGGCTGAGGAGGGTGCACCTGCCCAGAGCATGAGATCCTTAGCAGGCTGGGCCCCCTAGACCTCAGACCACCAGAAGTAATCACCAAAGTAATCTCAGATAACAGGGCATAGCAGTCAACAGGCTGCCTCCACCTCTGCTGCAGATGTTGGGGTTGCATCCAGACGTAGCAGTAGGGTTAGAAAATTAAGAAGTTTTGAATGCAGGATGGTTGCATGGGTGTTCATTCACAGCATATACTCCTCACTATTGCAAATATAGTTCGCATTTATCCCTCTCCAAGTCTCAGGTATTCAATGGCTAGTTGTTGTGATGCAAGGTCCCACATTCATTCAAAATGTACCCCCCCGCCTCCCCCCAGTTAGCTCCCATCTGGATCCTCAGTTCTATTAACTCTCACTCAATCCCATCACAGTGATTTGCCTTTATTTCCACGTCTGTGATATTAACAAAAGTACTTCATATGTGAGAAAAATGGCTGGACAATACATGTGTGACCCTTGGATTATTATTTTGCCTCAGGAGTAATGCTCATCAAGGTTAGTGATTATCCTGATGCTGTTGCACTGAAGTCTGTAGTTTGTGGATGTAACAACTATTTGTCATGACCAATGTTAGATTCTTTTCTCCCAAGTGTACTTTGTACTGGCGTTTATTTTACGACAGTAAGTTTTTGGGAAAAGTAGTGTTCATTGTCGAGCACCACAGCCTTTCATGTCTCCCTGCAATGTGTTTTTGTCTCTGCATTTAAGGCTGAGCATTAGTCCTTTCTTAGTTCCCACTCTCCCTGTGCATAACAGTGAACGATGGAAGTAGGTTTCACTCAGTAACATTAGAAATGTCTGCTAGAGGGGAATGAACGTGTGGTGTCAGAGGTGTGCACTCATCCCGATGAAGCCGTCTACTTACTTGTGAGGATCTTACTTTGCTCTGGAATGGCTGCCTAGTGGTGCTTTATGGAATCCTCCATAAAGGCACAGTAAGTGACTCGAAATGAAATTCGTTGCTTGACTGTGCACTCAGACTTAGGGTAGAAAGAAAGGATTGGCCTTTGTGAGATGGAGAATGTCGAGGACTGGAATGCTATGAAAGCAATATTTTGGCACATGTCCTGAGTCCTCAGCAGGATCTATGAAGGGAAGAAGCTGTCATTGACTGCTGTGTCAATACTGACTGGGCCACATCGCCCCCAAATGCCAAGGCAATGCAGGATGCAGGACATAGACTTGACAGGCTTCCGGCAAATGCAGGGTAATGAGTGTTTGTAAATAATCAAATGATGGTCCTGCTGAGCCACTCTCTGTGAGGACAATTCCAACAAAACTTGCAGTTTGGGTGCATGCTGTAGAGTAACAGGTCACCTGTGTCCTGATGACCAAAGGCATATTGGGGCTTAGTAGCAAGATGAGGCCTCTGCATTATTCATCCATGACAGTTGACATTTGGAGAGATGGTGCTGTCCAGATGTATCTCCCTCTTGAGATGGTCAAGCACTAACCACCGACGAATGCTTTTCCTGTTAGAGCCGCTTAGTGTTTCAGCCACTTGAAGGCTTCCATGCCCACTGACCTATTGATGCCACGGGTGAAACGACTGCACTATGTAATTTCTTAAGGAGGTGCACTAGTGGAGTGCTAATCACATTCCACAGCAGCCACATGTTCCCTAGGCTACTGCGCCTTCCAAAGATGACTCCATCGTTAGGGATGAAGGTGACTTATGCTGCTTCTGTGATCACTGTGAGATTGATGATCTTTATGGTGACACTGAGAATGAAGATTTTGTTGTGTACCCTGCATTGAAGCCTGAAGATAACTTTGATCATGAAAACTTGTCTTCATCTTATTCCACTTGAAATCTTGTAGCTATGAGGTTGTCACGGGCACGTCTGCCACATCGTGCCCGTGCAATGGCATCTTTTTGTGGCTTGTCTGAATCCACGCACTCTCCACATTCATCCTCTTCCAAGACCTCCTCATCTGAGGAGACATCTAACTCCTCATTGTCTTCCTCTGGCAACACATCCCCCCTTTGCAGCACCAGGTTGTGCAGGGCGCAACAAACAACAATGATATGGGGCACCTTGCAGTAAGCATTGGGGTGCCCTGACTGACCAGTCCAAACTTCGGAAATGCATCTTTAACAGGCCAATAGTTTGTTCTATTAAGGATCCTGTGGTGGAATGTGCAGCATTGTATCTCTTCTCAGATGCACTCTGTGGCTGACGAACAGGCGTCATTAGCCATGTCTACTCTGGGTACCCCTTATCACAGAGGAGCTAACTCTCCAAGGGCTGAGCTACCCCAAATATCTCTGGCACCTGGGAGTGACTCAAAAAGTAAGAGTCATGTGAGCTCCCTTGGTACCTAGCACAAACATGTTGGATCTGCTTTCTGTGATCGCAAATGAGCTCGACATTCAGAGAGTGAAATCCTTTCCTATTAATGAATCTCACAGGTTGTTGTCAGAGAGCTCTCAGGGCCACATGTGCACAGTCAATGGAGGAAAGCCTGAGACTGTAGCAAATCCCACAGCTCTGGCAGCCTGGCTTGCTTCATCCACGCGGAACTCATGGTGAGCTTTAATGAAAAGGGCGCCTGTCATCTCCCTTATGTATTTCTATGTCGCCAATTGTGAGATTTCACACAGGTCCCCAGTGGAGCCCTGAAAGGACCCGCTGGCAAAGTAGTTCAGTGTAGCAGTAACCTTCAGAACAACCGGCATTGGATGCCCTCCGTTGGTGTGGCATGAGTTCCTCACGGAGAATGTGGCAAATGTGAGCTACCACATTCTTAGACAAGTGAAGGCATCTATGGCACTGTCTTTTGCTCATCTCCATATATGAGCTCCATCTTCTGAAGACCTTTGGTCCTGCCAAATGTCTTTGTGGATTTGGCCCCTCCTCATAAACATCTGGGATTTCCTGGGGTCCTGCTGGCTCTTGATCCTCAGGGCGATGGTCTTCCTTGAGCTGCATTAATCGGCGACAGGTCCTTCTCCTATTCTAATCATAGCTCTCAACCAAGATCAACATTACCTGCAGTCTGCATTCTCCACTCCTCCTTGTATCTGTGAACGGCTACAATTGAGCAATCAATGATAGTTCCTTGGTGCTCTCAGTCGGTATATTGCATACCAAGGCCACCCCTTGCAGGATGATATCATCCTGGAGGCCAACAGGTGGTTGAGCTTTCCCCTCAGAACTGCACATTCACAACGAGGATCCTAATTAGGGTAAAAAGACCCATGCCCTATAACACAGTAAGACTTCTGGTGGTTGTCTTCCAGTGGCACGTATGTCACAACTGTAAGCATGGTGCCTTGAATGCCATGACCAGTGCACTGGGAACATGGAGGCTTGTAGGGTCCTTGCTGTCTCTGCACAGCAGACATGGCCCTTGATTTTTTGACTCAACATCCATTCTAACATGCCTCTGTAAAGATCAAATGCCAATTAAGACCAAATGCAACACAGCACCTAAACTTAATGGATTCTCGCCTGAATGTGAGTAAAGGAGTTAGTAAATTAGTAAAGGAGCCAAGCTCATTCATTGTGCTTTAGACCCTCGAGTCCAGCACTCAGCTGAGCCATGCTTTCCATGGTTTGTCCAGGAAATTTATAGGGTGCCCCGTCAATCGGCCAAAAATTGCTGTGCTGAACATCCCCCACACGTCCAGAAACCCATCGCCGACTGATTTTCTTCTGGCTTGTTTTTCAAACTCCATCATTCTTAGGTGAAAATGAAAATGGTGCTGCTAACTTTCATTCATGACACCAGTTTCCAACCTCCCCTATCACCCACCAAGTTCCTCACATCCACCTCCACCACCACACTCACCACCTCCTAATTCCCATTCCTCCTGTCACTATCCAGCCTCCCCTTGTTACCCTTGACCCCATCATTGTTCATGTGGATATTCCTGTTCCCCCCACTGAACCCTTTAATGTTGATGTCCTGTTGCAGTTTATTTGCCTGATCCCACCCTTCATGGTCACATGCACCCTTACTTTACAGGACGCCCTCTATGAGACCATCCAATATTTCTTCCGCCCCCATGATTTTTCAGCTACCAACTTACAGGATCCAGATGCCTTCCCTGATCGCTACTGTGCCCTCTGCCTCACAATACCATGACTCGACCCCTCAAGGTCGAATGCATTAGGTGTGCATGATCATCACTGCCCAGATAGACCTTCCTCTGCCCAAAACTGGGACCAAGACATGCATGCCATGCCATGCCATGCAGAATCGTCTGCATGGCCCATATAGCAGACAGAAGAGGACAGCCTCTTCAATATGGTCCTGACAGCGAGGCCTCAGTCCCAGGACGGTCTCTTCAATATGCCTCTGACAGCATAGCCTCAGCCCCAAGACAGTTTCTGACTCTTCCCTGGACAGTCTCATAACTCTTGCCCCAGGAGTCTTTCACAACTCCTCTCTGTTCTTTGACCACCCCAATCATGCCTCTATCTTCCCCCCAACTCTCTTGTTTCCCCCTGCTTAGTCCTGCCTCCGTCTTCCCCCTTCCATCTAATATTCTGCACCCACCCCTCCCTCACCTATGTCCTGCTTCCGTCTCACCCCTCCTTGCTGGTCTTGCCTTGCGTGCCCAGCCTTTGCGCAGCTTGTGCTACAGGCACCTGATATTTCACAGCTATGGTCTTAAAGGAAAGTGAATGCAGCATCTACTGACCTCCAAGTTGTTGATGAACTGAAGCTGTCCAGGTGCATGCCACTTATATACAATTCTGAAACAGACTGTTCTAATTGTCTGCTGGCAGGATACTTAATTTGGAGAGGGAACGCAATTCTGGCAAGTTGGCCTTTTAAGGAGCATTCATGAAATGCAGATGAATGGAAATGTGGTTCCTGATATTGATCAGTGGGAAACTCAACCCGCCTATAACCCGTCATTGAAGCTGGGAGACCAAACTAATTTTCTGCTGGCGGGAAACTGACTTTTTCCGTCATGCCAAATTTAGTGCCCTTGCCTGCCTCAATTCCCGTCGATGGTGGGAGCAGACAGTTCTGTTCACATTTCTGGACTGGATCTAAATCCACTATCTTCTGAATCAGTCGGGAGTGATGTACACCTCACTGGGGTACCCTGCATCGGCTTGTTTGAGGTCCTTACACGTGGTGCTGTAGGTCAAAATGCCACTAAAAAGGCCAACAATAATTTTGATTTTATGAATAGAGGCATGGAGTATAAGTGTAAAAGGATTACTTGGACAAGGCAATGGTTATGGCAGAGTCCATGTAGCTTATGGTAACCCATTTTAGAAAGCTACAGAGTATGTACAGTGTAGTTTCAGCAGGATGATACCAACTAGTTATTAAGTGAGACTTACCATCCTAGGAATATTTCCCATGGAATAAAGAATGTTAAGAAAAGAATTTTAAAAAAGTTTTAATTAGGTGAATAGGGAAATTCTATTTCTACTGGCTGGGGAATCAGTAAAAGAGAGTGAAGAGAGCAGTTTGAAGAAGATAACAGAGAGCTGTTTTTGCCACAGGGAACGGTTCAGGTAAAAACCATTGCGATTTTCAAAGGATGGATAGATAAACACATGAAGCAAAGGGAGATAAAGGATTACAGCAATGAGCAAAGCAGTTTAGATTAGTAATAAAATTAGGAAATACTCAGCGGTGGCTTATTGGTCACGTACTTAGTGCATACAGGTTGAGTGGGCACGGGAGAGATGAGGGACCATGGGAGGGTAGGTGGGGGGGTGAGAGGTGAGGTTCTAACAACCATGAATACAACTGGGCTGATGTCCCAGAAAAAGGAGGTGGGCCTTCTAACCTGCCGGTCTTGCCAACTGCCTGCCTCTGTTCCTGCATTGGGCCTTCCTCCAGAGGTGGCGGACCTATCTCCAGCCCATGTCCATCACCCAGGCGTGAAAGTAAGACTGGCAGGCTCCTCCAGAATGGAGATAGGATCACAAAGTTGAGAATTTTCCCCCGTTTCCATCTCCTTGATGAAAATATGGCCCTTGGTGTTCATTTTATGAGTATCCCTAAGGACTGAATTTTTAGGCCCTGTTGGGTGCAAGCATGGAGGCAGGCAGGTACAGAATTTCACCCCATTGGCTGGCATGCTGGTTTCCTGGCACCAATCCTCTCCTGGGACATTGGGTAGCCAATTAAGAGCTGTTTAAAGGCCTATTATCAGAGGCCAATTGGAATCTTCCTGTTAGTGACCAGGACCACAGCTGCGTGGTGGCGGCCTCTCAGGGGCATGTTGAGAGGCCAGCACTCCAGACAGGCTTTGAGGCTCTCCCCACCTTCCTGGCTTCAAATACAGCTGATGGTTGCCCTTTGAAGGGGTTCTCCCTCCACAATGGTGGCCTGGCTGCCAAGGGGATTTTTTTTATTTTAAAGTTGAAAATGTTGGTGAGAAGGTGTCTCCATCTTGGAATGCCCTCTCTCACTTGCCTGAAAAGGCAGCCTGTTGCTTCTTCAGTGGTGGGAGGCCTCCTATTTGCCCTCCAGCTTAGAAAGCCACCATCCTCAATTGAATGGCGAGCCTGCCCTCTGGCTATTAATTGGCCAATTCAGAGAAAATCAGAGGAGAAAATCTCCACACAGTGCAGACTTTTGACCTTCATGTGACCCTGATGCCAGGGTCCTGAAACCCGCAGGGAAAATCCTGCCCCAGGTCTCTCTGAACATCAACATTTAAAAGTTTCACATCTTTTAAAAAATATTCTGCTTTTTTATTCTCATGACCAAAGTGAATAATCTAATACTTCCCCACATTTTACACCATCTGCCACCTTGTTGCCCACTCACAAGCTGTCTATATCTCTTTGCAGCCTCCTTTTTTGTGTCCTCCTCACAGCTTACACACCCACCTACAGAGGAAACCTTGTTTGCTATATATAATTATCAAAGTAAGAGTCCACTTTACAGTCACTCATTTTAGCAGCTTTGCTTCTTTGCAGTGCACCAACAACACGTACCATTACTGCAGACTTTGACAAAAAAAGAACAAAAATAATTCATTGGTTTGAAGCTCTTTAGTATATCCTGATGTTGTGAATAGGTGCTATATAAATGCTGACTGCCGTTGTGCATCTCAGAATGATCACAAATTTAAATTTGAATAATATGGATTCTAAGAGTTTTCCCATAAATGACTCTGGAGACCAGCTAGCTTATCTGACATAGAAATAAGGGCAATTCCAGGCTCAGAAGTTTGTTCTATTCATAAAATATTAACCATTGCTGTGTGACAGGAAAGGTTTTATGTTGACCCAGATTTTGCTGTAATAATAATGGCAAGGTTAACATTGTGTGCTATTATCACAGGGTAAACCTAACAGCATCCACATACAACACAGTTAAGCGCAGGATCTGGATGTTGCTGTTAGAAATACCCTGCTCAGCCAGAGGGTGCGCTGTTGCAGTCCTTGCTGATGGATTCAGCATTGAAATTACTGCAATGTATGAACTTACTGCACTTGCCCACTTGTTCCACGCTGAAAACAGTTTTCAATGGCATAATAAATCATAATAGCTGAATTACGTATCTCACATTGAAAAATTAAATTTACAATGTAAAAACTCATTTCCTCAGAAGAAAATTAATGTTGATTTAAAAAAAGTTTGTTTTTCCTCTCTGTCCCTAAACTCCCTCCTTTAATATCATCCGTACTTCCCAATATTTATTTTCCTCCTTGTGCACAATTTAAATACAATTTATATTTCCATCTTTACACTTTATGGTTTGAACTCTGTAGACTAGAAATTCAAGTGTCCCTGTTTCTTTGGCGCGGGAGTCGTAATTTGCTACCTATCTACCTGTGTTCTGATTGAGATGGGCAGCATGCAAATTTGGTACATCCACCTCATTGACATAACTGCAGCATCTGGCCAAGTGGTCCCACACTGCTTTCCTCTTCACACCGCAGGGCACCTCTCTGCTCAGCAAGGGGACAAGCAATGTTGTGCAGCCAGCCTGCTCCTAAGAGCATGCTGACCTGTTAAAAGTGAAGCTGCGCTGAATAATATTGGTGGAATTTAAATGATGGAAAATTGAACACTAGGCCAGGCAGTGCGGGGGGAGTTGAGACTGACGATACAGTGCTGGAAGCATTGGTGGTGGAGACGGGCAGGAGGAGAGATGCTGTGGTTTTGCAGAGACCCTCAGAACGGAGTGGGAGGTGGTAATCAGGGAAGTCAATTCCAGAGTCTGGACCCAAGAACTTGGCAGCAATGCCACAAGAAGTCTAATGACTGCATGTGGGAGGTCAAGGTTAGTGAATGTATCTTCAAATGACACCTCCTACCCACCACATGACCAACCTCTGGACTAGGGCTGGTGGGGTCAAGATGCCTGTATCTCCTGAGCCCCATGGAGGAAATGGCTCTTGCCAGCAGGGTCAGAGCCAGTGTCATTGAGCATTGCTGAGAACATCAAGGATGGTAGTGTGTTTCTGCCTTATGCCTCTCTCAATCCCCAGCTCATCCTCATCCTGCTATCTGACATGATGTGAAAACTTCAGATGCAGTGGCCATGGATCTTCTGCTTCCCTCATATCAAGATTTCTCTAATGATTTCCTGCTTTTGGACACCCAAGAATTTCTGTCTGTTCAGCCACAGGAGCTTGTAACAATTTTGAGGTTTATAAGGTTGTTATGTTTGGGACTGTGTCTTTAATTTAAGGCAAAAATTGAAGGAGGTTTTGTGACCTGGTCTGAAGTCTGCCTGACAGCAAGCCTGGGTGGTTTGATTATTAGAGATTAAAGGGGGCCCACATTGTTTCACCGGGAAGACAGTGCAAGGTGCTTATAACAGGAGACAATGGCAGTTGCCTGGATAGATTGCAAGTCTCCCAAGCCCCAGAAAAGCATCAAGAATGTTGGGTGCTTACAACAGGAGACGATGGCAGTTGCCTGGATAGATTGCGAGTCTCCAAAGTCCCAGAAAAGCATCAAGAATGCTGGGCTGTAAACAGTTGTGCTTTAAACTGTCCATTTACTTCCAAAATAAAAGAGAGTTGGCGTCTCAAGGATAGTTAATCAGCACTTTTACCGGGATACAAGGCCTGTGTGATTCACATGGCCACGGAGATGGGCTTTGATAAAGGAAGGGTCTAAGATATCCCTGAAAACTTACAGACAAGCTTTGTCTGCCCGGATCTGGGAGAGGCACACGATGCTGTGATTCACCATGCAGGAATGCGGGTGCGAGCTCACGCTTGGATTGAAAAGACCAAATTCATGAGGAATTAAAACAAGCCTGGAAGTTTCACCTGGCTTGCGCTCTGGGGAAGACACCTCACTGTGGAAGACAGTTCGGAGATTAAATGTTCCTAGAGTAAGAAAGGAAAATAACATAAATAAATTCTTGGGAGCTAAGAATCACCTTGGACCTGTTCTGGGAGAACTGAATGGCTAGATAAAGGGCAGCGTACAGTATGTCTGTGAAGCACGTTTCGGATTTGCTAAAAGAAAAAGGGGAATGTTCTGTTTTGTCGTTTAAAGTATAAGTTGCCTACAAAGATAGTGTTTCGTCAATAGAGCTTTTAGTCTTGTTACAGTAAAGCCTTAAAAAGTAAAATCTTGTCATGTCATCCTTTCAGCTCTTATTTGGAAGTTTGAATTTCTTTTTAAAAGTTATTAGTTTCCACAGAGATCATAACAAGCCCTAGGAGGAGAAAAGTGAGCAGCAGCACAGCACCAGGAGGCCCTGTCACTTGATCGGACACTTACAGCCACCATCTCAGATACTGGCATTGTATGCACCTTGGGAGCTAATAAAGATTTGGGATCAGTATATGGTAAGTCATGTAGGCATAAGTGGGTTGCTGCCAAACCAGGAGTAAAGGATTGCTTGTTTGCCATCTCCCTAGAGGGGCAGGGATTCTACTATAAAGGACTCAGGTGAGGAGCTAGACGGGATGCATACAGGAGATCACTAACGGATATACATACTGAGATGTTGCGTGCATTGCCTGACCAGCCAGATGCTTTTCCTCTCAGGGTACAGCAACACTCTCTGGCAAATCCAAGGACACATCACAGCAGCTCCAAAAACAATCCTGAGTATTTCAGACACTCTGCAATAACAGAAGTTCTTAAAAATGATCTTACCTACAATAAATGACCTGTCTTGCATCTCTGTGCTGATTTTTTTGTATTTGTTGCCCGAACTGGCTTACTCAAATTAGGTATCCTGGCATCGCATCAGCCAGTTGGGCTGTGTGACTTCAGGATAGCGCTGCTTTACATGCTTCCAACACATGTTGGGATGCCCACATAGTTTTGAAGAGGCCGGGCTGCAGCACTGCATGCCCCAGCAAGGTGGTGCTAGGCCTCTGTAACACATGGATGAATTTCCCACCTTGTACGTCTCAAGGATGATTATTTAAGCTGATTGGTTGAAGAGTCTTGCTGTTTCTTGGCCTGTTCATAGATGCCATAGATCACCTGTAGAGGGTGCAGCATTGAACCAGAAGCTGGATTAGTGGATATCCCTGCTGACAAGCCTCTGACAAGTCTGCAGGCAGTTGTCAATGAGGTGAATGGTGAAAGCCTTTCCTTCACTGCTGTGAGAAAAATCTGTGCAGTTATATTCCCAGAAATTACACAGTACAGGGCAATTCTATGAGTCTACGCTACTATTGGGAGAATTATCAATGATTGCATATATTGGAATTTCACGTATGCGCTGGTCAGTACATGTCCAAATTTCCAACCTGAGATGCTGGTGAAGCTGTTGTCAGCAGCAGAGACTTTTAAAACTTGCATATGTTTAAAGGGAAATCACAGATTACTTATCTGTTTCTCAAGCTCAGCTTCCAATGTCCAGTTCCTCATAGATGAGTGGTGTTTAAACCGCATTGATCATTTTCTAAAGGCTCCTGTACCCAAAAGCAGGACCTTTCGGGGACTGGGGCAGAATGGCTGACTCAATGTAATTTAAATGCATGATGCATGGAACACTTAACACGTATGATAAGCGACTGTAGTGGAACAGACCTGAGCATGATGTTTTTAGGCAAAAAGTTATACCTGCACTGGGATGAAATCACCCACCGTACAGACACATTGGCTACATGTTCCTTTATCTGCTATTTTAATGAAAATGTGTGTTAAGATCCCAGTTAAAATATGAGCCAAAAACATGTGAACATGTTGGTGTGGTCGTGTCACAATGTGTGATTTCACCCCAGATTCTTTAAGAAATAAAATATAATCTTAAATTGAGTCCACCATTAATATTCTAATTACAAAGGAAACAGTAAGCTTCTCAATGGTTCAAAAGTCTCATACATTGAGCATGTGACCATAGATACCAAGGAGGTCACATGTTTGATTCTAGGCCTGTGTTGGGTTAGTTGCTCTAAGACAAAGTATTGGTGAGTGTACTATAATTGGCCTCAGTGCCCCTGGGTCAGGGAGAGAAAATCAGCCAGGATTCCCACCTGATTGCTAGCCAGAGGCCCATGCTTGAAGAACATGTGCACTGAATCGATGAAAAGCAGGTTTAGACTCGCTTGCAACGACCCTTGTAATTGAATAGGCTGCCAATAACAGCTACAAGGTTCACAGATGAAGAGTAGCCGCTTGCTTAACGAGCATGCATTAGACCAGCAAGAGATCAATGCCTTCAGCAGTAAAAAGGCAAGAAAGAGAGGTTAATAAAAAAGGCAACATAAAACTTCTAATCCTCACACCTTGGAGTCAATGATCTGTGCCACATGATGTGGAGTGACAGCAAAGAGAGATCAGACTCTAATCAATGTGGAGGAAAGGCATCTGGAAATTTGCTCCTGGCCAATACAGGCTGTCCAGCTCTGACCACCATCGGCAAAATCTTGGAATTTCAACCCTAATTTATTTGGGGTTACAATGCTAACCAACCTTTGCACACCGTTCCCTCACACTTTCAGTATCTTGTGCCTCCACTCCATTACTGTCACAAATATCTAGCTCATAATTCATTTGTTTTAGAATATAACTTTTAGTTTTAGGAATTAAAATTTTAACTGTAGAAAATAGGGGTATCTAGTTGAGAAACTGGTGAAGGCAGCCTTGAAGCAAATACAATTCAAACAAGCTTGGAGTTTATTACACTTAAAAAATTGGGCCATGTTGACTTGAGAGGTTACCAGCTAGAAATGCAAGATCATATAACGGCAGGTGTCTTACTTAGCTAACAACTGGAGACGTGATGTTTGCAGTTATTCCAGTAAAGGATGTTTTCCATGTGGTTTCCTAGAATTAAGGAAAGCTTTGGAATTAAATAGTTAATTTGTGTTTTTATCTGGGAACAGGCCGTGTGTGTCACATTGCCATGGGGAAAGGTGGAGCTTAGTGAGATTCTTTGTTTTGAGTTTATCTCTGTGAATTCAGTTAGGGCAAAACCAGCAGGCAAGACTGGCTAATGTTTGGAAAAGCAGCTAAGAGATTGTGTTAATGTTGGGTCTTTTGTTGCTTGATGCTCCTTGGAAGCAGAAAGAGAAAGCCAGATCTACACCTGGAGTAAATGCCAGATCTATCATCCATGACACAGTCTGCGATTGGGAGCTGTTATTCCGTATAAGACAAGTTGTTAAGTGGAGTCCTGGGCCTGAATTTTCATTCACGTCAGGTGCACAGAGTCTGGAAAATTCCCAACTCCTGAAACCTGACTCGGGAGAAACTTCCCTGAATGGCTTAATATTCGCTGTGGGGCATGATGGAGTCTGGTCCCGTTGACCCTGGAAGCAATGGAGTTACGGAGGCGTGCCCAGTGTGGGTTAAGCAATGCGATTGGAGTTTAAAAGGAGAGTCGATGCGTTGCTCAGAGGAGACATCAATCAACAGTTAGGTGCATACTAACTGTAATAGTTGTCTAACTGGTTGCTGACACTGGATAAGACGGTCCATTATGAACTTTCTATAGGAGAATATAGTCATTGCTGTTGCCTATTCACATTGTATTGAAAGAGGACACTCTACCAAGTTAAGGTCAGAAAACCTTCACAAGACACAGCCATGGAGATGGTAACATCTTGGTACCATCAACTGCTCACAATATTCTGTATTTACTCAGGCTACTATAATGCCTCAGGGATGACTGATACACAGCATATTTGCCACGAGCCTATGCCCTTCCTCCTACCCTCTTTCTACCCATCTCTCCTGGTGTGGCCATGAAATTGAGCTTTGACTAGGAGCCTCACAGCTACATACTGTCATGGCAGAATAGTGTGACTCAGAGGGAGCAGGCTATCAGGGTAGTTTGTGATTGGGAGCACAACATGTCACTCCCAGAGGGCAGGATAAAAAGTCAGGATAGCCTGCATTCATCAAGTGCCATTTCTCCCCGCAACCCCCAACATTAGACATTGATGAAATAGAGAACATAGTTTGTGTATGCAAGCAGACATATATGTGTGAGACCATTTGAAGCTGGAAGCCTTGTGTGCCTTTTCTTTTTTAATTTCTCATTACAGAATGTCACTAAGAAGGGCATGTGGGGAAGGAGTGGGAGGTGACTGTGCCCCTTCATTGACCAGGACATGGAGATGGTGGTCCAGGGACACCCCAGCATATTATGGCGGAATCCACCCACAGCAACTATACAAACATACGAATTAGGAGTAGGCCACTCAGCCCCTCGAGCATGCTCCACCATTCAATATTATCGTGGCTGATCTGATTGTAACTTCAACCCCAAATTCTTGCTACCCCTGATGACCTTTCACCCCCTTGTTAATCAAGAATCTATCTAGCTTTGCCTTAAAAATACTCAAAGACTCTGCTTCCACCGCCTTTTGAGGAGGAGAGTTCCAAATGCTCATGACCCTCAGAGAAAAAATTTCTCCTCATCTGTCTTAAATGAGCGATCCCTTACTTTTAAACAATAACCATAGTTCTAGATTCTCCCACAAAAGGAGTCATCCTCTCCACATCCACCCCGTCAAGACTCCTTAGGATCTTAAAGGTTTCAATCAAGTCCATAATGCCAGGGAGATGGCCTGGACTAGGGATGGGACTGTGAGGCTATGGGGAATCCTCCTCTGTGTCGGATTCATGAACCAGGACAAGGGCCTCCTCCTCCTGGTCCTCATCGTCCTCCTCCTCAGATGTTAGAGCTATAGGTCCGGCTTCTGTCCCCTCTGGTTGCAGGCCCCTCCACAGGGTTTGAGCAGGTACAGGGTGGCGTTTTCACTGCCAGTAGGAAGCAGGGCTTTACATCCATGACATTCAGATATGATTGTATGTGCTAGAAGTACTGCAGCTATTGCACATGGTGCAGGGTGATGCCACACGTGTGTTAGAACAACTCCTTCAACTACCTTCTATATTATCCATCTACCATCAGTGTCCAATGTCAGGAATGTGCAACATCTGCAACATACAATGTTGCCATACATCTTGGCTCCTTGTGAAACCGCGGCCTCTACCACATAGAAGACAAAGACTTCAGATGCAGAGGGGAAACAACAAAGGCATGCATCCCTGCAGCATACATGGCATCATGACATGTGGCAGCCTCTACTATGTATGGGAACTGTGAAGGTGGTGAAGGATGTCTCAAGGTGTATTTGTGCAGGTCAAGGGTTGTTGAGGCCAAGGGTTATGATGGTTATGGTTTCAGCCATGTTAATGGCACTGACTTTCAGTATGTACTGTTGTTGGGATGCATTTCCCCAAGGAAGTATGGCTTCCACGTTGAAGGTTTATTATGTGGAAGCAGGGATTAGCTGATGTAATTTGTGACCTCTTAAGAGACTAGGGGAACCTACGCTCGATTAGCAAACTTCTGGAGATGACCCCCTCCTGTAAAGAATCAGCCGTGGTCTACATGGGCCTGCCCCTCAGCTGGTCTCCCATTGCCAACCTATTCCTCCTCCTCTGAGTCAGATTCTTGAGCCTGGACAAGGACCTCCTCCTCATTGTCCTCCTCCTCAGGTGTTAGAACCCTCTGGTTGCAGGCCCTCCGCTGTGCCATATTGTGGAACATGCAACACATGATGACTATTCCAGAGACCTTTTCAGGAGAATATTGTAGAACTCTTTCAGAATGATTAATGCACCTAAAGTGCATCTTCAAGATGCCAATAGCCTGCAGCTCCATTGTGTTGTGGGTCAGCACATGGCTGTTGCAATGGCTTTCAGCACTGTTTGCAGCTGCCTAAAGGGGTTCAGCAGCCACCTCCTTAAGGGGTAATTCTTATCCCCAGAAGCCAACCACGGACTGAAACTGGAAAAAGCTGACTGTTGCAAATTCCTCAGGATAAATTAGTTGTGGCAGCTTTCAAGATACCATGCACACACGTGCAGGAACACCTTGGTGTGGCCGCACACCACTTGCACATTCAGGGAGTGGAAGGATTTTCTGTTTATGAAGGTGTCAGGTTGATAATGTGGTGCTCTTCTGGCGAAGGGGGTACAGTCGATAGCCTCCTGTGCTTGAGGGGAGCCTACTAATTCAGCAAACCCCCGGCCCTCTGATTCTGCAACGCCACATCCAATTGGGAAGTTTATATGCTCCCCTCCCTGAGCAAAGAGGGCATCTATGACTGCCTTGATGCACCTTTGTGTGGCTGGCTGTGCGATGCCGCAGACGTCTCCGGCTAACCCCTGAAAAAGCCTGCAGCATGAAAATTCAATGCCACTGGCAGAGTATGTGGATCTGCAGATTGTAGTGCCAGATCTTGTTGCACCAAGGCACATATGTTGGTAACCAATTCCCAGCTTAACCCGAGTCTGCTTCTGCATTGGTTTGCATATCCAGATATGACCTCAGCAGTAGATAGATCCTTACCTCAGGGTGAAACCTGGTTTTCCTCCTCCTCCTACCTCTAACTCCTGGCCATGTCCCCTCCCCTGACCGCATGTTGCTCCTGCTTTTGTGCCTCTATGGCGCGAAGGTGCCATCCCCATTTTGCAGCCTCTTTGTCATGATGTGCACTCTTCCCCTTATCTGGCACACTCTCCTTCTTCCCACCTCGGTGCTCGAGTCAAGAGGAACAAAAATATCTGCCCTTCCAAGGCATAGGCCCCACCCTCCAATTCCCTTGGGTGTGAGGCACACATCTGTGTTTGAAGTTGTTGAAGTTCTATGGCACTTGGTGAAAATATTTAAAGCTTTCCAAAAGGGTACCTGAATTCTCCAAAGAACTCTGGTAGGTTTAGACCTTTTCCTCAAATTCGTAAATCAAACCTCGGTGATGAAAATCCCTTCTGAGTGAAAGCAGCTGTGAACCGTGCCTGTACAAAATACATGCCACGCCCCATTTCCCTCCCCTCCAGCGAAAACGATGGTTACCAGAAGCTGGGGGCAGGACTTCCAGATTCAGGACTCCGGTGCCTTTTTGGCTAAGGTGAGGAGCCCTTATGTCTTTGCAACAATTTGGGTCCTGATTTCTATTTACTAAATTGCCCATTTCCAATAAGATTACAGGAGAGCCAAAGGACATGGTATTATAATTATGTTTCCTTTTCCTTAATTTTAAAACAATTAACGAAAAAAATCAGAGCACAGGACAGAAAGAGAGGCTGAGCAGGCCGAGTCTGTTTTACATGCTTGTGTTATAAAAAAAATCTGACATCACAAAGCATCACACACTGACTGCCTCAATTTATTAACAATGTCAATTGTGGAAGGCAGTAATACTGGGGCACACTGAGGCCCAAGCAAGTGAGTATCTGATGTCATTGACCGAATAAAGGCTGAGAAGTTCACATTTGGCAGTGCCAAGTGAAGGCGCTGCACCCACATTTCAGGAGTTGGTGCCTTGAATTACCAGCACAGATTCAGCCAATGTGCTTCAGCAAGATTGGCATTTCAACTGGGAATTTAGTTCAGTTCATATGCATCAGATTCAGCGACCCAGCAAAACCAGGTTCCATAAGGGTTCAGCAGAACAGATGGTTCATTGGGTTATTATGTTAACATGGTAGGTCTTTGTGGGTTCTCAGCCTCTTCTTAAGTGCTGGTAGATGTCAGGAAAACTCCAATCGAAATTCTATCCCTTGCCCTAACTCAAGTAAGTTTTCTTTCCCTCTAATTGTTCTTTCTGTTGCTGCAAAGAAAATCAGTAACTTCGCAAAGAGAAAATCATCATTCAAAGTAGATGTCAAACAAAGTAAAAACAAAACAAAATAATTAGGATTTGAATGTTAATCATAATTGTTCAGCTATTGTAGGAATGTAGGAACAGGAGTAGGTTATTTAGTCCCTCAAGCCTCTTTCAACATTCAACTAGATCACGGTTAACTTGCATCTTAATTCTATTCATTTGCCTTGGATCTGTAACCCTAACATAAATATCCATCAATCTCAGGATTTAAAACTTTCAATTGGCCTAGCCTCAACAACTGGGGCAGGGGGGAAGGTGGCGTTTGGAAAGATTTCCAGATATTCACTGTGTGAAGTGCTTCCTGACATAAGCCCTAAACAGCCTGGCTCTAATTTTAAGGTCATGCCCCTTTGTCCTGGACTGCCCTACCAGAGGAAATAGTTTATCTCTATCTACCCTATCGACTACTTTCATCATCTTAAACACCTCATTTAGATCACCCCATAATCTTCTATGTTCAAAGGAATACAAATCTGGTCTATACAATCTGTCCTCATGATTTAATCCTTTAGCCTTTCGTACCCTTCAAGTGAATCTATGCTGCATTCCAAGGCCAATATATCTTCCTGATTTGCATTGCCCAGAACCGAATTCAGTACTCCAGATGGGGTATAACCAGAGCTTTATATAACAGTTGCATTACTTCCACTGTTTTGCATTCTGGTCCTCGAGATAAAGGTCATATTCTATTAGCCTTTTTAATCATTGTATTTTAACTGATGGTGATGCTTTGCCTTCAACAAAACTTGCATATATATGCCATCTTTACATGAAGTAAAATATCCCAAGGCACTTTGCAAGAGTGTAATCAGAAAAATGATTAGGCGAGATGCACAAAAGTTCAGTTAAAGAGGTAGGTATTAAGGAGCATCTTAGAGAGAAAGAGAGAGAGAGAGAGAGAGAGAGGGAGCGAGAGAGAGAGACAGAGAGAGAGAGAGATGGGGATAGAGAGAGAGAGAGAGAGGGGGATAGAGAGAGAGATATAGAGAGAGAGGGGGGGGGATAGAGAGTGCCAGATAGAGAGAGAGATGGGGATAGAGAGTGGCAGATAGAGAGAGAGAGAGAGGGGGATAGAGAGAAAGAGGGGGATAGAGAGAGAGAGGGGATAGTGAGGGGGATAGAGAGATAGAGCGGGAGAGAGAGAGGGGGAAATAGAGTGGCAGATAGAGAGAGAGGGATTAGAGAGAGAGAGAGGGGTAGAGAGAGAGGGATAGAGAGAGGGGTAGAGAGAGAGAGAGAGAGAGGGGGACAGAGAGAGAGGGGGATAGAGAGAGAGAGAAGAGATGGGGATAGAGAGTGGCAGATAGAGAGAGGGAGAGGGAGAGGGATAGAGAGAGAAGGATTGAGAGATAGAGAGGGATAGAGAGAGAGAGGGATAGAGAGAGAGAGGGAGAGATGGGGATAGAGAGATGGGATAAAGAGTGGCAGATAGAGAGAGAGAGCGAGGGGATAGAGAGATAGAGCGAGAGAGAGAGACGGGGATAGAGAGTGGCAGATATAGAGAGAGAGAGAGGGATAGAGAGAGAGGGATCGAGAGGGGAGAGAGAGAGAGAGAGAGGGACAGAGAGAGAGAGGATAGAGAGAGAGAGGGGGCGGGATAGAGAGAGAGAGATGGGGATAGAGAGAGGCAGATAGAGAGGGAGAGAGGGATAGAGAGAGAGGGATAGAGAAAGAGAGAGAGAGAGAGGGATAGAGAAAGAGAGAGAGAGATGGGGATAGAGAGAAAGAGATAGAGAGAGAGAGGGATAGAGAGAGCTGGGGATAGAGAGTGGCAGAGAGAGAGAGAGACACAGATGGGGATAAAGAGTGGCAGATAGAGAGAGAGAGAGAGCGCGAGGGGATAGAGGGATAGAGTGAGAGAGAGGGGGGATAGATTGGCAGATAGAGAGAGAGCGAGGGGAATAGAGAGGGGGATAGAGAGAGAGAGAGAGATGGGGATAGAGAGTGGCAGATAGAGATAGAGGGATAGAGAGAGAGAGGGAAAGAGAGAGAGAGATAGAGGGATAGAGAGAGAGAGATGGGGATAGAGAGTGGCAGATAAAGAGAGAGAAGGGGATAGAGAGTCGCAGATAGAGAGAGAGGGATAGAGAGAGATAGAGTGAGAGAGGGATAGAGAGAGAGAGAGGGGATAAAGAGAGAGAGAGATGGAGATAGAAAGTGTCAGATAGAGAGAGATGGGGATAGAGAGTGGCAGATAGAAAGAGAGAGAGGGATAGAGAGAGAGAGGGATGAGAGTGAGAAGAGAGAGGGGAGAGAGAGAGAGAGAGGGATAGAGAAAGAGAGGGATAGAGAGAGAGGGGGGAATAGAGAGAGAGAGATGGGGATAGAGAGTGACAGAGAGAGAGGGATAGAGAGAGAGAGGGGTAGAGAGAGAGAGGGAGAGGGATAGAGAGAGACAGAGGGATAGAGAGAGAGAGGGATAGGGAGAGAGAGAGAGACAGACAGACAGAGAGAGAGGATAGAGACAGAGAGAGAGGGCATAGAGAGAGAGAAAAAGATGGGGATAGAGAGAGAGAGCAGCGGATAGAGAGAAAGACAGAGAGGGGATAGCAAGAGAAAGAGAGAGAGCGGATAGTGAGAGAGAGGGATAGAGAGAGGAATAGTGTGAGAGAGAGAGGATTAGAGAGAGAGAGAGTGGGCGATAGAGAAAGAGTGGGATAGGTGGAGAGGTAGAGCGAGAGAGAGGGGTATAGAGAGTGAGAGGAGGGGATAAAGGGTGAGAGAGAGAGAGAGGTGGGTAGAGGGAGAGAAAGGGAGAGACAGAGAGAGGGAGTGGCGGATAGAGATAGAGAGAGGGGGGGATAGAGAGAGAGAGAATGGTGGATAGAGATAGAGGAGGGGGTATAGAGAGAGAGAGAGGGGGAATAGAGAGAGCGAGAGAGAGGGGGACAGAGAGGGTGGATAAAGGGTGAGAAAGAGATAGAGAGAGGGGTGGATAGAGAGAGAGAGGGGGGGAATAGAGAGCGAGAGAGAGGGGATTAGAAAGAGAGGGTGGATAAAGGGTGAGAGAGAGAGGGGGATAGAGATAGAGAGAGAGGGGGAAAGAGAGAGAGTGGGGGATAGAGAGATATAGCGAGAGAGAGAGTGGGGGGTAGAGAGATAGAGCAAGAGAGAGGGGGGGATAGAGAGATAGAGTGAGAGAAAGAGGGATAAAGAGAAAGAGATAGAGTGAGAGAGAGGGATAGAGAGAGAGGGGGATAAAGAGAGAGAGAGATGGAGATAGAAAGTGTCAGGTAGAGAGAGATGGGGATAGAGAGTGGCAGATAGAAAAGAGAGAGGGATAGTGAGAGAGAGGGATAGAGAGTGAGAGAGAGAGGGGGATAGAGAGAGAGGGATAGAGAGAGAGGAGGGATAGTGAGAGGGGGGAATAGAGAGAGAGATGGGGATAGAGAGTGACAGATAGAAGAGAGAGAGGGGATAGAGAGAGAGGGGTAGAGAGAGAGAGGGAGAGGGATAGAGAGAGACAGAGGGATAGAGAGAGACAGAGGGAGAGAGAGGACAGACAGACAGAGAGAGAGGATAGAGACAGAGAGAGAGGGCATAGAGAGAGAGAAAAAGATGGGGATAGAGAGACAGCAGCGGATAGAGAGAAAGACAGAGAGGGGATAGCAAGAGAAAGAGAGAGAGGGGATAGCGAGGAGAGGGATAGAGAGAGAGAGGGATAGTGTGAGAGAGAGAGAGGATTAGAGAGAGAGAGTGGGCGATAGAGAAAGAGTGGGATAGGTGGAGAGGGAGAGCGAGAGAGAGGGGTATAGAGAGTGAGAGGAGGGGATAAAGGGTGAGAGAGAGAGAGAGGCGGGTAGAGGGAGAGAAAGGGAGAGACAGAGAGAGGGAGTGGCGGATAGAGATAGAGAGAGGGGGGGATAGAGAGAGAGAGAATGGTGGATAGAGATAGAGGAGGGGGTATAGAGAGAGCGAGAGAGAGGGGGACAGAGAGGGTGGATAAAGGGTGAGAGAGAGATAGAGAGAGGGGTGGATAGAGAGAGAGAGGGGGGAATAGAGAGCGAGAGAGGGGATTAGAGAGAGAGGGTGGATAAAGGGTGAGAGAGAGAGAGGGGATAGAGATAGAGAGAGAGGGGGAAAGAGAGAGAGTGGGGGATAGAGAGATATAGCGAGAGAGAGAGTGGGGGGTAGAGAGATAGAGCGAGAGAGAGGGGGGATAGAGAGATAGAGTGAGAGAAAGAGAGAGGGATAGAGAGAGAGAGAAAGACAGAGAGAGAGGATAGAGACAGAGAGAGAGGGCATAGAGAGAGAGAGAAAAAGATGGGGATAGAGAGAGAGAGCAGCGGATAGCAAGAAAGACAGAGAGAGGGGATAGCGAGAGAGAGGGGATAGCAAGAGAGAGGGGATAACGAGAAAGAGAGAGAGGGGCTAGCGAGAGAGAGGGGATAAAGAGAGAAAGAGAGAGAGGGGATAGCGAGAGAAAGGGATAGTGTAAGAGAGAGAGAAAAGATTAGAGAGAGAGTGGGCGATAGAGAGAGAGTGGGATAGATGGAGAGGCAGAGTGAGAGAGAGAGGGGTATAGAGAGTGAGAGGAGGAGATAAAGAGTGAGAGAGAGAGAGAGGCGGGTAGAGGGAGAGAAAGGGAGAGACAGAGAGAGGGAGTGGCATATAGAGATAGAGAGAGAGGGGGGGATAGAGAGAGAGTGGTGGATAGAGATAGAGGAGGGGGAAAAAGAGAGAGAGAGAGGGGGGAATTGAGAGAGCGAGAGAGAGGGGGACAGAGAGAGAGGGCGGATAAAGGGTGAGAGAGAGATAGAGAGAAGGGTAGATAGAGAGAGAGAGGGGGAATAGAGAGCGAGAGGGAGGGGATTAGAGAGAGATGGTGGATAAAGGGTGAGAGAGAGAGGGGGGGATAGAGAGATATAGCGAGAGAGAGAGTGGGGGGCAGAGAGATAAAGCGAGAGAGAGGGTGATCGAGAGATAGAGCGAGAGAGAGGGGGGATAGAGAGATAGAGCGAGAGAGAGGGGGGATAGAGAGATAGAGCGAGAGAGAGAGGGGGATAGAGAGATAGAGTGAGAGAAAGAGAGAGGGATAGAGAGGAAACGAGAGAGCAAGAGGGGGGATAGAGAGAGGGAGAGAGAGAGAGGGAGAGGGGATAGAAAGAGAGATGGGGATAGAGAGAGAGAGTGGGTTAGGTCGAGGGGCAGAGAGAGAGGGGTGGATAGAGGGTGGCAGATAGATGAACAGAGAGAGAGGGGGAGACAGAGAGAGAGAGAGAGAGAGAGGGGATAGCGAGAGAGAGAGAAAGGATAGCGAGAGAGAGTGGACAGCGAGAGAGAGAGAGATAGGATAGCGAGAGAGAGGATAGAGAGAGAGAGAGGCAGGGATAGAGAGAGAGGGGGGATGGAGAGAGAGAAAGGGGGATAGAGAGAGAGAGGGCGATATAGAGAGAGTGTGGGGGATACAGAGAGAGAGATAGAGAGACTGGGGGATACAGAGAGAGGGGGGGATAGAGAGAGGGTATAGGGAGAGAGAGAGAGAGAGAGAGTGAAGGGGTAGAGAAAGAGATGGGATAGAGAGTGGCAGATAGAGAGAGTGGCAGATAGAGAGAGAGGAATAGAGAGAGAAAAGGATAGAGAGAGAAAAGGATAGAGAGAGAGGGATATAGAGACAGGGATAGGGATAGAGAGAGAGAGGGATAGAGAGAGAGAGAGAGAGAGATGGGGATAGAGAGTGGCAGATAGAGAGAGAGAGAGGGAGAGAGAGAGAGAGTGAGATGGGGATAGAGAGTGATAGATAGAGAGAGTGAGAGGGATAAAGAGAGTCAGACTGATAGAGAGAGTGAGAGAGGCATAGCGAGACGTATAGAGAGAAAGAGGGAGAGAGAGAGAGAATGAGTGGGAGATAGAGGGTGAGAGAGAGAAGGGGATAGAGAGGGAGAGAGACAGAGAGAGAGGATCATGACAGAGAGAGAGGGCATAGATAGAGAGAGAAAAAGAGGGGGATAGAGAGAGAGTGGCAGATAGAGAGAGCGGGGGGATAGAGAGAGAGTGGGTGATAGAGAGAGAGAGGATAGTGAGAGAAAGAGAGAGAGAGGGGATAGTGAGAGAGAGGGATAGAAAGAGAGAGAGAGAGAGGGGGAGAGAGTGAGTGGGGGATAGAGGGTGAGAGAGAGAGGGGGATAGAGAGAAAAAGAGGGGGATAGAGAGAGAGCGAGCGGAGATAGAGAGAGAGACAGAGAGAGAGAGGGGATAGCGAGAGAGAGGATAGCAAGAGAAACAGAGAGTGAGGGGATAGCGAGAGAGAGGGATAGAGAGAGAGAGAGGGATAGAGAGAGAGGGATAGAGAGAGAGAGAGGGAGTGGGAGATAGAGAGAGAGTGGGATAGATGGAGGGGCAGAGTGCGAGAGAGAGGTGTATAGAGAGTGAGAGGAGGGGATAAAGGGTGAGAGAGAGAGAGACAGAGACGGGTAGAGGGAGAGAAAGGGAGAGACAGAGAGAGGGAGTGGCGGATAAAGATAGAGTGAGAGCGGGGGATAGAGAGAGAGAGAGAGACTGGCAGATAGAGGCAGAGTGGGGGGGGATAGAGAGAGAGGGGGGAATAGATAGAGCGAGAGAGAGGGGGACAGAGAGAGAGGGTGGATAAAGGGTGACAGAAAGATAGAGAGAGGGGCATAGAGAGAGAGGGGGATAGAGAGAGAGGGCGGATAAAGGGTGATAGCAAGAGAGGGGGGGATAGAGATAGAGAGAGAGGGGGAAGAGAGAGAGAGGGGGATAGAGAGAGATGGGGGGATAGAGAGAGAGAGTGGGTTAGATCGAGGGGCAGGGAGAGAGAGAGGGGGATAGAGAGAGAGAGAGAGAGAGTGAGAGAGAGGGGTGGATAGAGGATGGCAGATAGATGGAGAGAGAGAGAGAGGATAACGAGAGAGAATGGACAGCGAGGGTGGGAGAGAGAGAATAGCGAGAGAGTGGATAGAGAGAGGCGGGGATAGAGAGAGAGAGGGAATGGAGAGAGAGAAAGGGGGGATAGAGAGAGAGGGCGATAGAGAGAGAGAGTGGGGGATACATAGAGAGAGATAGAGGGAGAGAGACTGGGGGATACAGAGAGAGAGGGGGGATAGAGAGAGAGAGGGGAAAGCGAGAGAGAGAGAGAGAGAGAGAGAGTGAAGGGGTAGAGACAGAGAGAGAGAGATGGGATAGAGAGTGGCAGATAGAGAGTGGCAGATAGAGAGAGAGAGGGATAGAGAGAGAAAAGGATAGAGAGAGAAAAGGATAGAGAGAGAGAGGGATAGAGAGAGGGATAGAGAGAGGGGGAGTGATAGAGAGAGAAAAGGATAGAGAGGGACAGAGAGAGAGAGGGATAGAGAGACAGGGATAGGGATAGAGAGAGAGGGATAGAGAGAGAGTTGGGGATAGAGAGTGGCAGAAAGAGAGAGAGAGAGAGAGGGATAGAGAGAGAGAGTGATAGAGAGAGAGAGGCATAGCGAGACGTATAGAGAGAGAGACAGAGAGAGAGAGAATGATTGGGAAAAAGAGGGTGAGAGAGAGGGATATAGAGAGAGAGAGAGAGAGAGAGACAGAGAGACAGAGAGAGAGAGGATCATGACAGAGAGAGTGAGGGCATAGAGAGAGAGAGAAAAAGAGGGGGATAGAGAGAGAGACAGAGAGAGAGGGGATAGAGCGAGAGAGAGGGGATAGCGAGAGAGAGGATAGTGAGAGAAAGAGAGAGAGAGGGGATAGCGAGAGAGAGAGGGATAGAGAGAGAGAGAGAGAGGGAGAGTGAGTGGGGGATGGAGGGTGAGGAGAGAGAGTGGGATAGAGAGAGAGAGAGGGCACAGAGAGAGAGAAAAAGAGATGGATAGAGAGAGAGAGCAGGGGATAGAGAGAGACAGAGAGAGAGAGGGGATAGTGAGAGAGGGGATAGTGAGAGAGAGGGATAGAAAGAGAGGGATAGAGAGAGAGAGAGGGAGTGGGAGATAGAGAGAGAGTGGGATAGATGGAGGGGCAGAGCGAGAGAGAGAGGGGTATAGAGAGTGAGAGGAGGGATAAAGGGTGAGAGAGAGAGACAGAGGCGGGTAGAGGGAGAGAAAGGGAGAGACAGAGAGAGGGAGTGGCATATAGAGTTAGAGTGAGAGGGGGGGATAGAGAGAGACAGAGAGTGGCGGATAGGGGTAGAGTGGGGGTATAGAGAGAGAGAGAGAGGGGGGAATAAAGAGAGCGAGAGAGAGGGGGACAGAGAGAGGGCGGATAAAGGTTGAGAGAGAGAGAGAGGGGTGGATAGAGAGAGAGGGGGGAATAGAGCGAGAGGGCGGATAAAGGGTGATAGAAAGAGAGGGGGGGCTAGAGATAGAGAGGGGGAAAGAGAGAGAGAGGGGGATAGAGAGATAGATCGAGAGAGAGAGTTGGGGGTAGAGAGATTGAGCGAGAGAGAGGGGGATAGAGAGATAGAGCGAGAGAAAGAAAGAGGGATAGAGAGAGAGCGAGAGAGTGAGAGGGGGGATAGAGAGAGGGAGAGAGGGAGGGAGGGGGGATAGAGAGAGAGAGTGGGTTAGATCGAGGGGCAGAGAGAGAGAGGGGGGATAGAGAGAGAGAGAGAGAGAGTGAGAGAGAGGGGGGATAGAGGGTGGCGGATAGAGGGAGAGAGAGGGGCAGACAGAGAGAGAGGGATAGCGAGAGAGAGAGAGAGAGAGACAGGATACCGATAGAGAGAGAGAGGGATAGAGAGAGAAAAGGATAGAGAGAGAAAAGGATAGAGAGAGAGAGGGATAGAGAGAGGGATAGAGAGAGGGGGAGTGATAGAGAGAGAAAAGGATAGAGAGGGACAGAGAGAGAGAGGGATAGAGAGACAGGGATAGGGATAGAGAGAGAGGGATAGAGAGAGAGTTGGGGATAGAGAGTGGCAGAAAGAGAGAGAGAGAGAGAGGGATAGAGAGAGAGAGTGATAGAGAGAGAGAGGCATAGCGAGACGTATAGAGAGAGAGACAGAGAGAGAGAGAATGATTGGGAAAAGAGGGTGAGAGAGAGGGATATAGAGAGAGAGAGAGAGAGAGAGACAGAGAGACAGAAAGAGAGAGGATCATGACAGAGAGAGTGAGGGCATAGAGAGAGAGAGAAAAAGAGGGGGATAGAGAGAGAGACAGAGAGAGAGGGGATAGCGAGAGAGAGGGGATAGCGAGAGAGAGGATAGTGAGAGAAAGAGAGAGAGAGGGGATAGCGAGAGAGAGAGGGATAGAGAGAGAGAGAGAGAGGGAGAGTGAGTGGGGGATGGAGGGTGAGAGAGAGAGTGGGATAGAGAGAGAGAGAGGGCACAGAGAGAGAGAAAAAGAGATGGATAGAGAGAGAGAGCAGGGGATAGAGAGAGACAGAGAGAGAGAGGGGATAGTGAGAGAGGGGATAGTGAGAGAGAGGGATAGAAAGAGAGGGATAGAGAGAGAGAGAGGGAGTGGGAGATAGAGAGAGAGTGGGATAGATGGAGGGGCAGAGCGAGAGAGAGAGGGGTATAGAGAGTGAGAGGAGGGGATAAAGGGTGAGAGAGAGAGACAGAGGCGGGTAGAGGGAGAGAAAGGGAGAGACAGAGAGAGGGAGTGGCATATAGAGTTAGAGTGAGAGGGGGGGATAGAGAGAGACAGAGAGTGGCGGATAGGGGTAGAGTGGGGGTATAGAGAGAGAGAGAGAGAGGGGGGAATAAAGAGAGCGAGAGAGAGGGGGACAGAGAGAGGGCGGATAAAGGTTGAGAGAGAGAGAGAGGGGTGGATAGAGAGAGAGGGGGAATAGAGCGAGAGGGCGGATAAAGGGTGATAGAAAGAGAGGGGGGGCTAGAGATAGAGAGGGGGAAAGAGAGAGAGAGGGGGATAGAGAGATAGATCGAGAGAGAGAGTTGGGGGTAGAGAGATTGAGCGAGAGAGAGGGGGATAGAGAGATAGAGCGAGAGAAAGAAAGAGGGATAGAGAGAGAGCGAGAGAGTGAGAGGGGGGATAGAGAGAGGGTGAGAGGGAGGGAGGGGGGATAGAGAGAAAGATGGGGGGGATAGAGAGAGAGAGTGGGTTAGATCGAGGGGCAGAGAGAGAGAGGGGGGATAGAGAGAGAGAGAGAGAGAGTGAGAGAGAGGGGGGATAGAGGGTGGCGGATAGAGGGAGAGAGAGGGGCAGACAGAGAGAGAGGGGATAGCGAGAGAGAGAGAGAGAGAGACAGGATACCGATAGAGAGAGAGGGGACAGCGAGAGAGAGGATAGAGAGAGAGAGAGGGGATAGCGAGAGAGAGTGAGAGATGGGATAGAGAGAGAGAGAGGGGGAAAGAGAGAGAGAGGGGATAGCGAGAGAGAGGGATAGAGAGAGAGAGAGAGTGGGAGATAGAGAGAGAGTGGGATAGATGGAGGGGCAGAGCGAGAGAGAGAGGGGTATAGAGAGTGAGAGGAGGGGATAAAGGGTGAGAGAGAGAGAGACAGAGGCGGGTAGAGGGAGAGAAAGGGGGAGACAGAGAGAGGGAGTGGCGTACAGAGTTAGAGTGAGAGGGGGGGATAGAGAGAGACAGAGAGTGGCAGATAGGGGTAGAGTGGGGGTAGAGAGAGAGAGAGGGAATAAAGAGAGCGAGAGAGAGGGGGACAGAGAGAGAGGGCGGATAAAGGGTAGAGAGAGAGAGAGGGGTGGATAGAGAGAGAGGGGGAATAGAGCGAGAGGGCGGATAAAGGGTGATAGAAAGAGAGGGGGGGATAGAGATAGAGAGAGAGGGGGAAAGAGAGAGAGAGGGGATATAGAGATAGAGTGAGAGAGAGAGTGGGTGACAGAGGGTAGAGCAAGAGAGAGGGGATAGAGAGATAGAGCGAGAGAGAGAGAGGTGGATAGAGAGATAGAGCAAGAGGGAGAGGGGGATAGAGAGATAGAGCGAGAGAGAGAGGGGAATAGAGAGGGAACAAGAGAGCAAGAGGGGGGATATAGAGAGGGAGAGAGAGGGGGGGATAGAAGGGAGATGGAGGGAGAGAGTGGGTTAGATTGAGGGGCAGAGAGAGTGGGGATAGAAAGAGAGAGATTGAGAGAGAGGGGTGGATAGAGGGTTGCGGATAGAGGGAGAGAGAGGGGGGAGAAAGAGTCAGAGAGAGGTAATAGCGAGAGAGAGAGAGGGAGAGGATAGAGAGAGAGAGGGGACAGCGAGAGAGAGAGAGAGGATAGCGAGAGAGAAAGAAAGAGGGGATAGCGAGAGAGAGGGTATACGAGAGAGAGAGTGAGGGAGGATAGTGAGAGAGAGTAAGAGAGGGGATAGAGAGAGAGTGGGAGATAGAGAGAGAGAGGGGGTTAGATCGAAGGGCAGAGAGAGGGGGGAAAGAGAGAGAGAAGGGATAGAGAGAGAGTGGGGGATAGAGAGAGAGTGGGGGATAGAGAGAGAGAGGGGGTTAGTTCGAGGGGCAGAGAGAGAGAGCTGGAAAGGGAGGGAGGGAGAGAGAGAGAGACAGAGAGAGAGACGGGGAGAGAGAGTGGATAGAGACAGAGAGAGAGAGAGAGGATAGAGAGAGAGAGAAAAATAGGGGGATAGAGAGAGAGTGGCAGATAGAGAGAGCGGGCGAATGGAGATGGAGAGCGGATAGAGGGAGAAGGGATAGAGAGAGAGAGGGGATAGAGAGAGAGGGGGTGTTAGACAGAGAGGGGATAGAGAGAGAGAGAGTGGGGTATATATATATAGAGAGAGGGGAAGAAATAGAGCGAGAGGGGATAGAGACAGAGAGAGAGGATAGAGACAGGGAGGGGATAGAGAGAGTGGGGATAGAGAGAGAGAGCCGATAGAGAGGATAGAGAGAGAGGATAGGGAGAGAGGGAGGATAAAGAGAGAGAGAGGAGAGAGAGAGAAAAAGAGCGAGACACAGAGAGAGAGGGGGTTAGCGAGAGAGAGAGAGGGGATAGCGAGAGAGAGGGGATATAGAGAGAGAGAGGATAGCGAGAGAGTGAGAAAGAGGCAGAGAGAGAGGGGATAGAGACAGTGAGTGAGGGGATAGAGAGAGAGGGGTGATAGAGAGAGAGGGGGGGATAGATAGAGAGGGGATAGAGAGAGAGAGAGAGTGGGGGATATAGAGAGGGGGGATAGAGAGAGAGAGGGTATAGAGAGAGAGAAGGGGTAGAGAGAGAGAGGGGGAATACAGAGAGAGACAGAGAGAGAGATAGACAGTGGGGTTAGAGAGATAGAGAGAGTTAGATCGAGGGACAGAGAGAGAGAGGGGGATAGAGAGAGGGAGTGAGTGAGAGAGTGGGGGATAGAGGGTGGCGGATAGAGGGAGAGAGGGGGTAGACAGAGAAAGAGGGGATAGCGAGAGAGAGGATACCAATAGAGAGGGGACAGCGAGAGAGAGAGAGAGGATAGCGAGAGGGAGAGAGGGGATAGCGAGAGAGAGTGAGAGAGGGGATAGAGAGAGAGAGAGAGGGGGAAAGAGCGAGAGGGACAGAGAGAGAGAGGGGATAGAGACAGAGAGAGAGGGGATAGAGAGAGAGAGAGAGTGGCGGATAGAGATAGAGGGAGGGGGGATAGAGAGAGAGAGAGGGGGGAATAGAGAGAGCGAAAGAGAGGGGATAGAGAGAGAGGGCGGATAAAGGGTGTGAGAGAGAGAGGGGGGATAGATATAGACGGAGAGTGGGAAGAGAGAGAGAGAGGGGATATAGAGATAGAGTGAGAGAGAGAGAGTGGGTGACAGAGGGGTAGAGCGAGAGAGAGGGGATAGAGAGGGAGTGAGAGAGCGAGAGGGGGGATGGAGAGATGGAGAGAGAGCGACAGGGGGGATAGAGTGAGAGATGTGGGGTTAGAGAGAGAATGGGTTAGATCGAGGGGCAGAGAGAGGGGGATAGCGAGAGAGAGTGAGGGGTGAATAGAGTGTGGCGGACAGAGGGAGAGAGAGAGGTGATAGCGAGAGAAAGAGAGAGAGAGGATAGAGAGAGAGAGAGAGGGGATAGCGAGAGAGAGGGGATAGCAAGAGAGACAGAGGGGGGATAGAGAGAGTGGGGGATAGAGAGAGAGTGGGGGATAGAGAGAGAAAGGGGGTTAGATTGAGGGGCAGAGAGAGAGAGAGGGGGAAAGAGAGAGAGAGATAGAGAGAGAGAGGGGACAGAGACAGAGAGAGAGGGGGATAGAGAGAGAGAGAGAAAAAGAGGGGGATAGAGAGTGGCAGATAGGGAGAGTGGGGGAATGGAGATGGAGAGGGGATAGAGAGAGAGGGAGAGAGGGGATAGAGAGAGAGAGAGGATAGAGAGAGAAAGTGGGGGGATAGAGAGAGAGAGTGGGGGACAGAGAGATAGAGAGAGAGAAGGATAGAGAGATAGAGCGAGAGAGAGGGGAATAGAGAGGGAGCGAGAGAGCAAGAGGGGGGATACAGAGAGGAAGAGAGAGGGGGGGATAGAAGGGAGATGGGGGATGGAGGGAGAGAGTGGGTTAGATCGAGGGGCAGCTAGAGAGAGGGGAAAGAGAGAGAGAGAGGGGATAGAGAGAGAGAGTGGGGGATAGAGAGTGGGGGATAGAGAGAGAGAGATTGAGAGAGAGGCGTGGATAAAGGGTTGCGGATAGAGGGAGAGAGAGAGGGGGAGAAAGAGACAGAGAGAGGTAGCGAGAGAGAGAGAGAGGATAGAGAGAGAGGGGGCAGTGAGAGAGAGAGAGGATAGCGAGAGAGAGAGAAAGAGTGGATAGCGAGAGAGAGAGGGGATATGAGAGAGAGAGAGAGAGGTAATAGCGAAAGAGAGAGAGAGAGGGAGGATAGTGAGAGAGAGTGAGAAAGCGGATAGAGAGAGAGAGTGGGGGATAGAGAGAGAGGGGGTTAGATCGAAGGGCAGAGAGAGAGGGGAGAGAGAGAGAGAGAGGGGATAGAGAGAGAGAGTGGGGGATAGAGAGTGGGGGATAGAGAGGTGGGGTTAGATCGAGGGGCAGAGAGAGAGGTGGAAAGGGAGAGAGAGAGAGACAGAGAGAGAGTGGATAGAGACAGAGAGAGAGAGGATAGAGAGAGAGGATAGAGAGAGAAAGAGGGGGGATAGAGAGAGAGAGAGTGGGGGATAAAGAGATAGAGCGAGAGAGAGAAGGATAGAGAGATAGAGCGAGAGAGAGAAGGGAATAGAGAGGGAGCGAGAAAGCAAGAGGGGGGATATAGAGAGTGAGAGAGAGGGGGGGATAGAAGGGAGATGGGGGCATAGAGGGAGAGAGTGGGTTAGATCGAGGGGCAGAGAGAGAGAGGGGGGATAGAGAGAGAGAGATTGAGAGAGGGGGTATAGAGGGTTGCGGATAGAGGGAGAGAGGGGGGAGACAGAGAGAGAGGTAATAGCGAGAGAGAGAGAGAGGATAGAGAGGGGGGGGGACAGCGAGAGAGAGAGAGAGAGAGGATAGTGAGAGAGAAAGAGTGGATAGCGAGAGAGAGAGAGAGAGAGGTAATAGCGAAAGAGAGAGAGAGGGAGGATAGTGAGAGAGAGTGAGAGAGGGGATACAGAGAGAGTGGGAGATAGGGAGAGAGGATAGCGAGAGAGAGAGAGAGAAAGAGGCAGAGAGAGAGGGGATAGAGAGAGAGAGTGGGGGATACGGAGAGAAAGGGGATAGAGAGAGAGAGGGTATAGCGAGAGAGAGAGAGAGAGAAGGGGTAGAGAGAGAGAGGGGGATACAGAGAGAGGGAGAGAGAGATATAGGGAGTGGGGTTAGAGAGATAGAGGGAGTTAGATCGAGGGACAGAGAGAGAGAGGGGGATAAAGAGAGAGAGAGACAGAGAGAGAGGATAGAGACAGACAGAGAGAGGGGATAGAGAGAGGGAGGATAGAGAGAGAGAGAAAAAAAGGTGGATAGAGAGAGAGAGAGTGGGGGATAGAGAGTGAAAGAGAGAGAGAGGGGGGTAGCGAGAGAGAGGGAGAGGAGGAGAGAGTGAGAGAGAGAGAGAGATAGAGTGGGGAATACAGAGAGAGAGAGGGGATAGAGAGAGAGTGTGTGGGGGTTAGTGGGAGTGTGGGGGAGAAGAGAGAGAGAGAGTGGCAGAGAGTGGGCGAGAGAGAGAGAGAGGGAGGGTAGGCGAGAGAGAGGGAGAAGGAGCGTGGGCGAGGGAGAGAGGGAGGGTGGGCGAGAGAGAGAGAGAGGATAGAGAGAGAAAGAGGATAGAGAGACAAAAGAGAGAGAGGATAGAGAGAGAGGATAGAGAGACAGGATAGAGAGAGAGGATAGAGAGAGAGGATAGAGAGAGGGGATAAAGAGAGAGGATAGAGAGAGATGATAGAGAGAGGGATAGAGAGAGAGAGAGAGGGAGAGGGGATAAAGGTGGTAGAGAGAGGGAGAGACAGAGAGGGGGGGATAGAGAGAGAGGGGATAGAGAGAGAGGGGATAGAGAGAGAAAAGAGGATAGAGAGGGACAGAGGGGATAGAGAGAGAGAGATGGGATAGAGAGAGAGGGGGGATAGAGAGAGAAAGAGAGGGGATAGAGAGAGGAGGGTGATAGAGAGAGATAGAGGGGATAGAGAGAGAGTAGGGGATACAAAGAGAGAGGGGGGATAGAGAGAGAGAGAGGGGATAGAGACAGAGAGAGAGAGAGGGGATAGAGAGAGAGAGGATAGAGAGAGAGAGAGAGCAGAGAAGGAGAGAGTGTGGGGGATACAGAGAGAGGGAGAGAGAGAGAGAGAGAGTGGGGGATACAGAGAAAGAGTGGGGGATAGAGAGAGAGGGTGGGATAGAGAGAGAGAGAGTGTGTCTGGGGGATAGAGAGAGAGAGAGAGATAAGAAGAGAGTGTCTGGGGGATAGAGAGAGAGGAGAGAGAGTGTGAGAGAGAACAAGAGCGGGGGATAGGGAGTGTGGGGGAGAGAGAGAGTGGGAGAGAGGGGGCGAGAGAGAGAGAGAGAGAGGGTGGGCGAGGGAGAGAGAGGTGATAGCGAGAGAGAGAGAGGATAGAGAGAGGGGACAGCAAGAGAGAGTGAGAGAGGGGATAGAGAGAGTGGGGGATAGAGAGAGAGTGGGGGATAGAGAGAAAGAGGGGGTTAGATCGAGGGGCAGAGAGAGAGAGAGAGGGGGAAAGAGAGAGAGATAGAGAGAGAGGGGATAGAGACAGAGAGAGAGGGTACAGAGAGAGAAAGAGTGGGGGATAGAGAGATAGAGTGAGAGAGAGAAGGAGAGAGAGATAGAGGGAGAGAGAGGGGAATAGAGAGGGAGCGAGAGAGCAAGAGGGGGGATATAGAGAGGGAGAGAGAGAGGGGCGATAGAAGGGAGATGGGGGGATAGAGGGAGAGAGTGGGTTAGATCGAGGGGCAGAGAGAGAGGGGGGATAGAGAGAGAGAGATTGAGAGAGGGGGGGATAGAGGTTTGCGGATAGAGGGAGAGAGAGGGGGGCGACAGAGACAGAGAAAGGTAATAGCGAGAGAGAGAGAGAGAGGATAGAGAGAGAGAGGGGACAGCGAGAGAGAGAGAGAGGATAGTGAGAGAGAGAGAGAGTGGATAGCGAGAGAGAGAGAGAGGGGATACGAGAGAGAGGTAATAGCGAAAGAGAGAGAGAGGGAGGATAGTGAGAGAGAAGATAGAGAGAGAGGGGGTTAGATCAAAGGGCAGAGAGAGGGGAAAGAGAGAGAGAGAGAAGGGATAGAGAGAGTGGGGGATAGAGAGAGAGAGGGGGTTAGATCGAGGGGCAGAGAGAGAGAGGTGGAAAGGGAGAGAGGGAGAGAGACAGAGAGAGAGAGTATATAGAGACAGAGAGAGGATAGAGAGAGAGAGAAAAAGAGGGGGATAGAGAGAGAGAGTGGCAGATAGAGTGGGGGAATGGAGATGGAGAGGGGATAGAGAGAGAGAGAGTGGGGTATATTTATATATATATATATATAGAGAGAGATACAGAGAGGAGAAAGAGACAGAGCGAGAGGGGATAGAGACAGAGAGAGAGGATAGAGAGAGAGAGGGGATAGAGAGAGTGGGGATAGAGAGAGGATAGGGAGAGAGGGAGAAAGAGGCAGAGAGAGAGGGGATAAAGACAGAGAGTGAGGGGATAGAGAGAGGGGTGATAGAGAGAGAGGGGATAGAGAGAGAGAGTGGGGTATATATATATAGAGAGAGAAAGAGAGAGGAGAAAGAGACAGAGCGAGAGGGGATAGAGACAGAGAGAGAGGATAGAGAGAGAGAGGGGATAGAGACAGAGAGAGAGGATAGAGAGAGAGAGCGGATAGAGAGAGAGAGGATAGGGAGAGAGGGAGAAAGAGGCAGAGAGAGGGGATAGAGACAGAGAGTGAGGGGATAGAGAGAGAGGAGTGATAGAGAGAGAGGGGGGGGATAGAGAGAGAGAGAGGGGATGGACAGAGAGGGAGAGAGAGTGGGGGATACAGAGAGAGAGGGGGGATAGAGAGAGAGAGGGTATAGCGAGAAAGAGAGAGAGAAGGGGTAGAGAGAGAGGGGGATAGAGAGAGAGAGAGAGACAGGGGATAGAGACAGAGAGAGAGGGGGGATAGAGAGAGAGAGGATAGAGAGAGAGAGTGTGGTGGATACAGAGAGAGAAAGAGAGAGATAGAGAGTGGGGTTAGAGAGATAGAGGGGGTTAGATCGAGGGACAGAGAGAGAGGGGATAAAGAGAGAGAGACAGAGAGAGAGAGAGGATAGAGACATACAGAGAGAGGGGATAGAGAGAGGGAGGATAGAGAGAGAGATAGAAAAAAGGTGGATAGAGAGAGAGAGAGAGTGGGGGATAGAGTGAAAGAGAGAGAGAGAGAGGGTAGCGAGAGAGAGGGAAAGGAGGGGAGAGAGTGAGAGAGAGAGATAGAGTGGGGGATAGAGAGAGAGAGGAGGGATAAAGAGAGAGAGTGTGGGGGATAGTGGGAGTATGGGGGAAGAGAGAGAGAGTGGCAGAGAGTGGGCAAGAGAGAGAGAGAGGGAGGGTGAGCGAGAGAGAGGGAGAAGGAGCGTGGGCGAGGGAGGGTGGGTGAGAGAGAGAGAGGGAGAGGATAGAGAGAGAAAGAGGATAGAGAGACGATAGAGAGAGAGGATAGAGAGGATAGAGAGAAACATGATAGAGAGAGAGGATAGAGAGAGGGGATAGAGAGAGAGGATAGAGAGAGAGAGGGATAGAAAGAGAGAGAGAGGGGATAAGAGGTGGTACAGAGAGGGAGAGACAGAGAGGGGGGATACAGAGAGAGGGGATAGAGAGAGAGGGGATAGAGAGAGAGGATAGAGAGAGAAAAGAGAGGATAGAGAGAGGGGATAGAGAGAGAGAGAGAGAGTGGATAGAGAGAGAGGGGATAGAGAGAGAAAGAGAGGGGATAGAGAGAGAGAGTGTGTCTGGGGGAGAGAGAGAGAGAGTGTGTCTGGGGGATAAAGAGAGAGATAAGGAGAGAGTTTCTGGGGGATAGAGAGAGAGAGAGAGGAGAGAGAGTGTGAGAGAGAGATCGAGAGAGGGGGGATAGAGAGAGAGAACAAGAGTGGGGGATAGGGAGTGTGGGGGAGAGAGAGAGTGGGAGAGAGGGGGCGAGAGAGAGAGAGAGAGAGAGAGAGGGTGGGCGAGGGAGAGAGAGGGGGGGTGGGTGACAGAGAGAGTGGAAGGGTGGGCGAGAGAGAGAGCGGGAGAGTGGGCGAGAGAGGGAGAGGATAGAGAGAGAGAGAGGATAGAGAGAGAGGATAGAGAGGAGGGATAGAGAGAGAGGGGATAGAGAGAGAGAGAGGGGATAGAGGGTGGCAGAGAGAGGGAGGGGACAGAGAGAGAGGGGGGATAGAGAGAGAGGGGGGGTTAGATCGAGGGGCAGAGAGAGAACGAGGGGATAGAGACAGAAAGAGAGGGGAGAGAGACAGAGAAAAAGAGGGGGATAGAGAGAGAGAGTGGCAGATAGAGAGAGCGGGATAGAGAGAGAGGGGGGGATAGAGACGGGGATAGAGAGAGAGAGTATCTGGGGGATGGAGAGAGAGAGCGTGTCTGGGGGATAGAGAGAGAAGGAGAGAGAGTGAAAGAGAGAGATAGAGAGACAGAGAGGATAGTCAGAGGATAGACAAGGAGAGAGAGAGGATGGAGAGGATAGAGAGAGAGGATAAGTAGAGAGAGGATAGAGAGAGAGAGAGAGGAGATAGAGAGAGGCGACAGAGAGGGAGAGAGGGGGGATAGAGGGTGGCAGAGGGAGAGACAGAGAGAGAGGGGGGATAGAGAGAGAGAGAGAGAGAGGATGGAGGATAGAGACAGATAGAGAGAGAGATAGAAAGATAGAGAGAGATAGAGAGAGAGAGGATAGAAAGAGACAGAGAAAGAGAGGATAGAGGGAGAGAGAGAGAGGATAGAGAGAGAGGATAGAGAGAGAGAGGGAGAGGTCATAGAGACAGAGGGGATAGAGAGAGGGGTGATAGAGCAAGGCAGGGGGATAGAGAGAGAGAGGGGACAGAGAGAGAGAGAGTGGGGGATACAGAGAGAGAGAGGGGATAGAGAGAGAAAGAGGGTATAGCGAGAGAGAGAGTGCAAAGAGAGAGATTGTGGGGGATACAGAGGGAGGGAGGGAGGGAGAGAGAGAGGGGGGGAGAGGATAGAGAGAGAGAGAAAGAGAGGATAGAGGGAGAGAGAGAGAGAGGATAGAGGGAGAGAGAGAGAGGATAGACAGAGTGAGAGACAGAGAGAGAGAGCTATATAGAGAGAGGGGTTAGAGAGAGAGGATAGAGAGAGTGAGAGAGAGGGTATAGAGAGAGGATAGAGAGAGAGAAAGCGAGGATAGAGGGAGAGAGAGAGAGGGGATAGAGAGAGAGCAGATAGAGAGAGAGGGGTTAGAGAGAGATAGAGAGAGAGAGGGAGAGAGGGGATAGAGAGAGAGGGGATAGAGAGAGAGGGGATAGAGAGAGAGAGGGGATAGAGAGTGGGGGATACAGAGAGTGGGGGATGCAGAGAGAGAAATAGAGAGAGAGAGAGAGTGCATGATACACACAGAGAGAGAGGGTATAGAGAGAGAGAGGGTAGAGAGAGAGGGATAGAGAGAGAAAGAGAGAGAGAGGGGATAGAGACAGAGAGAGAGAGGGGTTAGAGATAGAGAGGATAGAGAGAGAGAGAGAGAGAGGAGGGAGAGAGAGTGTGGGGGGGGAGAGAGAGAGAGTGGGGGATACAGAGAGAGTGGGGGATAGAGAGAGAGAGGGGGTTAGATCGAGGGGCAGAGAGAGAGGGGGATAGAGAGATAGAGAGAGAGAGACAGAGAGAGGGGATAGAGACAGAGAGAGAGAGGGGATAGAGAGAGGGAGGATAGAGAGAGAGTGGCAGACACAGCGGGATAGCGAGAGACGGGGGGATAGAGAGAGAGAGTGGGGGATAGAGAGTTAGAGAGAGTGAGAGAAAGGGGGACAGAGAGAGAGAGGGAGAGGAGGTGAGAGAATTAGAGAGAGAGATAAAGAGAGGGGGATAAAGAGAGAGAACAAGAATGGGGGATAGGGAGAGAGAGTATGTGGGGGATAGTGGGAGTGTGGGGGAGAGAGATAGAGAGAGTGGGTGAGAGAGAGAGAGGAGGGTGGGCGAGAGAGAGAGAGAGGGAGGGTGTGAGAGGGAGAGAGAGGCAGGGTGGGCGAGAGAGAGAGAGGGAAGGTGGGTGAGAGAGAGAGGGAGAGGATAGAGAGAGAGAGAGGTTAGAGAGAGAGAGGATAGAGAGAGAGAGGGAGAGGTCATAGAGACAGAGGGGATAGAGAGGGGTGATAGAGCAAGAGGGGTGATAGAGAGAGAGAGGGGACAGAGAGAGAGAGTGGGGGATACAGAGAGAGAGGGGGGATAGAAAGAGAAAGAGGGTATAGCGAGAGAGAGCGAGCAAAGAGAGAGAGATTGTGGGGGATACAGAGGGAGGGAGGGAGGGAGAGAGAGAGGGGGAGAGGATAGAGAGAGAAAGAAAGAGAGGATAGAGGGAGAGAGAGAGAGGATAGAGGGAGAGAGAGAGAGTGGATAGACAGTGAGAGACAGAGAGAGAGAGCTATTAGAGAGAGGGGTTAGAGAGAGGATAGAGAAAGTGAGAGAGAGAGAGAGGGTATAGGGAGAGGATAGAGAGAGAGAAAGAGAGGATGGAGGGAGAGAGAGAGAGGGGATAGAGAGAGCGGATAGAGAGAGATAGAGAGAGAGAGGGAGAGAGGGGATAGAGAGAGAGGGGATAGAGAGAGAGAGGGGATAGAGAGTGGGGGATACAGAGAGAGAGAGTGGGGGATGCAGAGAGAGAAATAGAGAGAGAGAGAGTGGAGGATACACACAGAGAGAGAGGGTATAGAGAGAGAGAGAGGGTAGAGAGAGAGGGGATAGAGAGAGAAAGAGAGAGAGAGAGGGGATAGAGACAGAGAGAGAGAGGGGTTAGAGATAGAGAGGATGGAGAGAGAGAGAGAGAGAGAGAGAGGAGGGAGAGAGAGTGTGGGGGATACAGAGAGAGGGAGAGAGAGAGAGTGGGGGATACAGAGAGAGTGGGGGATAGAGAGAGAGAGGGGGTTAGATCGAGGGGCAGAGAGAGAGGGGGATAGAGAGATAGAGAGAGAGAGACAGAGAGAGGGGATAGAGACAGAGAGAGAGAGGGGATAGAGAGAGGGAGGATAGAGAGAGAGTGGCAGACACAGAGAGCGGGATAGCGAGAGACGGGGGGATAGAGAGAGAGAGTGGGGGATAGAGAGTTAGAGAGAGTGAGAGAAAGGGGGATAGAGAGAGAGGGGGAGAGGAGGTGAGAGAATTAGAGAGAGAGATAAAGAGAGGGGGATAAAGAGAGAGAACAAGAATGGGAGATAGGGAGAGAGAGTATGTGGGGGATAGTGGGAGTGTGGGGGAGAGAGATAGAGAGAGTGGGAGAGAGTGGGCGAGAGAGAGAGAGGAGGGTGGGCGAGAGAGAGAGAGAGGGAGGGTGAGAGAGGGAGAGAGAGGCAGGGTGGGCGGAGAGAGAGAGAGGGAAGGTGGGTGAGAGACAGAGAGGGAGAGGTTAGAGAGAGAGAGAGGATAGAGAGAGAGAGGATAGAGAGAGAGGATAGAGAGAGAGAGGAAGAGAAAGAGAGGATGAGAGAGGGGATAGAGTGAGAGGATAGAGAGAGAGAGGAGGTAGAGAGAGAGGGAAAGTGTCTGGGGGATAGAGAGAGAGAGAAGGAGAGAGAGAGAGATAAAGGGGTATAGAGAGACGGGGATAGAGAGAGAGAGAGCACAAGATTGGGGGATAGGGTGAGAGAGTGTGTAGGGGACAGCGGGAGTGTGGGGGAGAGAGAGAGAGAGAGCGTGGGTGAGAGAGAAAGAGAGAGAGGGTGTGCAAGAGAGAGAGAGGGAGGTGGGTGAGAGAGAGAGAGGGAGGGTGGGTGAGAGAGAGAGAGAGGGAGGGTGGGCGAGAGAGAGAGAGGGAGGGTGGGCGAGAGAGAGGGAGGGAGGGATGGTGGGCGAGAGAGAGGGAGGGAGGATGGTGGGCGAGAGAGAGGGAGGGAGGGAGAGTGGCCGAGAGAGATTGAGGGAGGGTGGGTGAGAGAGAGGGGAGAGAGAGGAGGGAGAGAGGTGAGGGGGGGCATCAGGGCTCTGCACTGAGACCTGGAAAGATCTGGCAAGATCTGGCTGCGGAGAGGTTGAGGGCCACCATGATCTTCAGAGTCATCGGCATGGGATGTCCACCAACATAGTCGGAGGTGATCTCAGGCCCAATCATCTGATAAATAGAGGTCAGTCTCCCTGGAGAGGCGGATCATCCTTCAGCATTGCACCTCGGACATATTGAGGTAGCTGCATTGTCGCCTGTAAACCCTGGCAGCAGGATAGTGGCATCTTCTGCTCCCCCTTCCGCCTTGGACTACCTGCTGGCCCTGCGCCTCTCCTCCCACAGGTCGCTCCCCTGGAAGCTGCACTGGGAAACCTGGCCTTCTCTCCCTTCTGCTCCTCTCTTCCTCCTCAGAGACATGCCTCCAGCAGAGACCACAATTCCCATTACCAGAATTACAGAAGGCTGTCTGATACCTGGAAGGATCCACATGGTCTGAATCCTCCGGGGGCCTTGGAGACACCAGTGAGTCTTGAAATGAAGCCTGGAAATGCTAACAATGAAGCCCTGAACAGATTCAAAGCTGCCAAGTATCAATATGCAACCAACAGCGAACCATCTCCAAAACTCCTCACTACTCATACTGGCAATGCTGCTGACCCTTTTTATCCTGCTCTTGCATGAGGTTTTGCAAAATGTCAGCTGCTTGCCTGCCCGGTTGGCCTGTGCGACGAGCGCGAAATCGCACGGGCAACATGAAATCTTGGTCTATTGCCTTTTAATGCCTTAACTGGCCTCTTAACTGATGGCGAGCACGGCTCCGACACCTGTGCGCGTCTGCCAACCGAAATATCACGTGAGTGCGGAATGACGTCAGAGCGCTCACCCGCCATAATCTCGCGTGATTTCTCGTCCGATCGGGTCAGGTGCGCACCCGCCTGATTGGCGTAAAATTCTGCCCTGAGAGAGAGAGAGAGACAGAGTGAGAGAGAGACAGGGAGAGATGGAAAGAGAAAGAGAGACAGAGTGAGAGAGGGAGGAAGAGGTGGGGATGGTGCATAGAGGGAGGGGTCCATAGAGGGAGGGGGGCGGAGACGGAGGGGGGCAGAGAGTGAGGGGGGCAGAGAGAGAGGGGAGAGAACGGCTGGCAGGGAGAGAAAGGTGGAGAGAGAGGTGGAGAGGTATAGGGAGGGAATTCCACAGCTTATGGCCTAGACAGCTGACGGTACATACACCAATGGTGAGATGCAGTAAGCCAGGAGGAGTCAGAAGGAGTCAGTTCCACAAGGAGTCAGAACTAAAAGAACACAGAGTTCTTGGAAGATTTTAGGGTTGGAGGACGTCACAGAATCATGGAAGGGGCGAGGTCATGGAAGGCTTTGAACACAGTAACTATATCACTTCAAAATAAATGTGGATTGAAGGAGATGTAAAAGTTCAATTATATTGCAGATTATTCAAAAATAATCTATTACTAGTTATAATTAATTCTATAATTGCTTTTCTCAATGTGTTATCAAATAGATGTAAGAGGTTGGAAATTAACAAGATGTTGGAATATAAATAGGTGCAATGTACATTATGCAGCAGGGCTGGCTATATGTGTATAATAAACAATCACTCAATGCAGTTGCACAGAAACAGGAAATGATATGAATTACAAATGCACACTGTAATGATTTTAACACTCGGTGCTGATTACTGTTTTAGTCTTTGTTCTAAGTGTCTATGCTTCTTTTGTGTTTGACTGTTTTGTGCCAACAATACACAGCCTGCATACACAGCTGCAAACCACTTTTCTTTTCTTGAAGAACTGGTAAACATTACCAGCACTGGAAGAGGATTCATGTTCTTATCATGCCTTAAAGCCTTGAAAGTCAGTGCCTTTAAAAGGTCAACAGAAAATGTTGACGAGTTTCCTTCAAGGGACACGTTTTTAAGTCATACCATAAATCATAAGTGGTCCTTTCCCAGCTCCTCCACCCAAAAATAAAAAGAATATTTTGTTTCACAAAACAGTCAACATAATTTATGTACAAAGGTTAGATAGATCACAGGCAAGCTCATAATTCTCTTATAAAATTGTTCCAGCCAACAAGTCATTATGCTGTTGTAGTGGTGCACAACTTTGCCAATCCTGTGCGTAATTATCAATGATGCTTTTAATTAAAATCAGAGATGATCAATGCAGTTGACTTTTCTGATTTACCTGAATTCTTTTTATAAGGAATATATTAGTTGGTCTTTTTAAAAAAAAATAACTTCATGCTCACAGTGAATGCAACATTCAGTGACTAAATTTATCCAGAAAATTCTGATGGTTTTTTTCAATGCAGCATTCCCTGTGGAAGTGCTACAAAGCTGTTCTTGCATAGATCTGCAGACAGTCTGATGGAAAAGGTTATCAACAGCTCCCCTAGGCAAAACTTTACAACAGCAATTTATACTGATGAGATTATTTTAATTAAATGTACAAGACAGTTCTTTATTTTTCAATGTAAATCCACCAAATCCTAATTTTATTAATCTGCGCCATAGAAAGTATATCAGTGTTGGCAGAACCGAGCTGTGCATGTCCCTGTTTCACACTGAGTCACCCAAGCAGAAATGACTGAAACTGTTTGGCCTGCTATTGATAAAGCTGCTATAAATGGAATGAGGAGTAGAAAAGAAATCTAGATTATAAATATTTAATGTCCTCTTCTACCATGTAAAGTTTCATGACTCCAGTGTCACAATAACAATGATGCTTGTATTTTTTTCCTTTAGGCAGTTTTTTCCCCGTCAAATAACCATCCTCATTAAAATGATATACAATATTGTGTAGGTATACAGCAGTATCATTGAATTGGCTACAATATTGCACTCTGATTAGCAGGAGTTTTATGTATTTATGTCTTTCCTCAAAAATATTGCCCATAATTAATTGCTTCAAGTGTCTTGGACCCTGCTTTATTCCAAAAGCTGGTATTTGTTTAAATTCTGCTGCATTTGTGCAAATTGTGAAGATGATTATTAAAACGTGATGTGAAATCATCAAATAGTTCTGAAGTTAGGCAGTTTAAACCCTTGTGGGAAGAAATTGTGCTAGATATATACCCAGCAAGATGAAATAAACTAATGCTAGCTACAGGAAGTGTGATTTAACAAAATTGTTATTTTTACAAATGTCCTTTCTCCATTTTCCCAATCCCCTCCTCAAGGTGCACAGCTTCCCTCAGGTACAGTTTCACAGATACCCCACCAAATGACCAATGAGCCTGGACTCTGAATGTCATTAGGCTATTTAACCATGGCAGGCCTCATGGCTAGACCCAATTCAGTCATCATTTGAACAAGCATGCTCAGTAGAGGTGAATAGATGAAAAACAAGAACAGGACCACTCAGATTTATTCACCAGGCGCCATCCTCACGTCCTCTTCTCTAGCTCACCAACACGATCCCTACCAACTCCCTGCATGAGATTAGCTCACTTCACACAGACTATAGATCAAACTGAGGACTTGCTTGGTCTGTATCACTCAGTTTCACACTGTACAGAGTATTTGACAGAAAAGCAAAATTACTTTATTTTAAAAATAGCCATATTGGCAAATAATAATTGTTTTGCTATTAGAGGACAAGATGTGTATTACACATAGCTGAAAGTTGTGATGCGAATTGATACAAAATGTAGCAAAACGGTGGAAAGCAGTACATTGAGTGATATTGTGCTCCTGTGATGAAGAAAGACAGAACTTGGATTTATATAACGTCTTTAACAATTTCAGTAAGTCCCAGAGTCCTTCACAGCAAATGAAGTACTTGGAAGCACTGTAGCCAGTTATAACAAAATATCCTCCCTAACATAAAATAAGCTTTGTTAATGATATTATTGAACGTGACATTCCTTCTGTCAACCCCTTCACTACCTCTACAATGTTAGACTGTTGTTCAGTACCCATTTATGGATGAGAAGAAATTTCCTTCAAATCAACTTTGGGAGGACTGAAGCTATTGCCTTTGGAACTTGCCATAAGCTCCATTCCTTAGCTACCAACCCAGCCTCCTCCCTGGTTACTGAGGCTCAACCAGACCATTTGCAATGTGTTTTTTTTATCCTGAACTGAGCTTCCAGCCCTATGCTCTCTAATACAAAGGTCACCTACTTTCACCTTGTCCCAGCTGCTGTTGAAATCCTCATTTATGATTTTGTTACTTCCAGAGTATTCCAATGCTTCTCTGGCTGGCCTCCCACTTTCCCAACTTTCATAGGGATCTTCACTGGCTCCGATCCAGCAACATTTCCATTTAAAAATTTTCATCCTTGTACTCAAATCTCTCCATGGCTTTGTGCCTTCCCACCTCTATAAAGTCCTCTAGCCCTACAAACCTTTAAGAACTCTATGGGCAGAATTTTCTGTGCTTGCTGGGATTGGGTGTGTTCGGCGGCGTGAGCAGACAATTTGGCAAGAAGGCCAAAAATCGGTTTCAAGATGTTGTGAAACCAGTTTGCAATCGTCTGCTCTACCTGTCAATGGCGGGTTACATTTCCCGCCGTCGGACGTTGGAAACCTCATTGTAATACATCTGCATATCATTATAAGCCCAGCTCATCAAAATCATCCCCTATGCTAGATCATCCACCCATGTCGATGTGATTGCACGCCAACGTGTTTCACAACAGCATATATAAGGCTTGTACTTGGCGGGCAGCACTTTGAGGGAAACTCAGAGGTGAGTACACAGTAAGGTTACGCAGCACTTGCCAGGGTTGCCTGTTGGACTTCAAGGTGGAGGCGACTTGTGGGGGAGGCGGCGGGGTGGGGGATTGCAAGGGTTGCACTGTGGTCGAGGCAAGTTGTGGGGGGGGGCAAGGGCTGCACTGTGGTTGAGGTGAGTTGGGGGGGGGCAAGTGCTGCAGAATGTGGTTGATGGTAGGGTATAAGCACTTGCGTTGGGAAGGGAAGCGGCCACGCATTACAAACATGGAGGGCACCCAATGGCTGTGAAATTGACCGCAGCGCTCAATTTTTACGCCAGTGGCTCCTTTCAGGGATCCACAGGTGACCTCTGTGGGATATTGCAAGCCTCCACCCACAAATGCATCTGTGAGGTCATGGATGCCATCTTCGCGAAGGCACACAACTTTGTGCATTTCGCTTGGGACCAGGAAAGCCAGGATGCAACAGCACTGGGATTTGCCCAGATATCAGGTTTCCCACAAGTGCAGGATGCCATTGACTACACTCACGTGGCACTCAGATCTCCATGGCAATATGCTGTCAACTATGTCAACAGCAAGGGCTTCCACTCGCTGAATGTTCAGCTGGTGTGCGACCACCACAAACGCATCCTGCTGGTGTGCGCATAGTTCCCAGGGATTGTCCATGACTCCTACATCCTTAGGAGGTCTCAGATCCCTGATGTCTTCCAGGGTCCAAAGGCTGCAGGGCTGGCTTTTCGGAGGCAAGGGCTACCCACAGTGGACATGGCTGATGACACCCATGTGCCGGCCTCAGGCTGCAGCTGAGTGAAGGTATAATGAAGCTCATGCTGCAACTCGCAACTTGGTGGAGCAGGCCATTGGGATGCTGAAAATCAGGTTCAGGTACCTGGACCAATCTGGTGGAACCCTGCAATATAGTCCACAGAGGGTGTCATGCATCATTGTCACCTGCCGCACCCTTTACAACCTGGTGCTGCAACAGGGAGAGGAGATGGCTGAGGAGGAGATGGAGGAGCCTCAGGTCTCCACCGATGAGGAGAATGTCAACAGGGATGAGGGTGAGGAGGTCCTTGAAGGTGACAATGAAGGCAATGAGGCCATTGCACAGGCCAGACTAGGCAGGCATGCTTGGGAGGCCCTGATAGCTGCTAAATTTGTGGAAGTTGATCATGACATGCAGTGAGGAGATACCATAGCTCCTCATAATGCACCTGTGAATGTTTTACTCCACTCTGGCTGATAGCAGCACAAATACCCTCTGTGATAAGGCTCCTGTCATGGGGACACAGCAAAGGCCCTAATAGTCGCTCGATTCCAGAAGGATGATGATGACGACATGCAGTGAAGACACTCAATAAATCTTCACATGGCCTCTGAATTTCTGACTCCTATCTGGCCAAGGGCAGCTCGCTTGTGCTTTGTGATCAGGGTCATATCATGGGGACGCAGCCGTGTAACTTTAAATGCACCTGATCCTTTGTCAGCCTTCAGTGCCTGACCCCTTTGGGAGCACAGCGTCACTGGTCACAGGTGCTGACGAGATGGGGGCAGCCCAACCTCAAAGTTGTTGAGTGCACACAGAGAGAATGACGGAACTCTGTGATGCCTTCCCACGACATTCTGGCAGCAATGACAAGTACCATCGAGGATCGAGGCGTAGGCATCACTAATGTGTCCAGTGAGTGTGAGGCTGGACCATCACTTTGTTCTGAAGGCTGCACACCTGCCTTTATCTTGTGCAGAAACCAAGGTTTCACATCTGAGCGCCATGAACACTGCTCATCAGAACAAGGAGTCATAGGCAGGGAGGCATTCTTAGGAGTTGATTTACAATAGTGAACATTGTGTAAAAGTGGTTAACATCTGTGGCCAGGCTGTGCAACTACATCTTAACCTTCCTAACCCTGCCACTATGTCTTGGTACTCCCCTGACATCCGCAGCAGAGGTGGAGGCAGCCTGCTGACTGCTATAGCCTGTCTGTGATGACCTTGGCGGGTGTCCGCTGGATAGCCGAGACCTCGCGGGCCCCGGTCTGCTTTCAGGGTCCTGCTGTGTCAGTGGCACCCTCCTCAGCCTCTGGTGCTGGAGTGCTGAGATCACAGGAAGAGGGGATTTGGATGGGCTGGACATTCCCGGAGTCACCTGGGTCGATGGCACCAGTGTGTCGAGCTGCTGGTACTCCTCCCTATGGGTGCCCGAGGGGACCTGGCTGACTCTTTGAGGAGAAGGGGAAGCTGAGATTAAGCTGCCCCGCACCCCTCTTGCGTACAAACTGTTGGAGGCCAACTATGGCATCAGCGATGGAGATCAGCCCGTGCAGTAGTGCAGGACCAATGTCCTGGGCCAAAGTCTCCATAGCAGCTGCCATCTTACCAGTGTTGACCTCGGTGTGTTGGTACACCAGCGCCTCAGCCTGAAGGCGGATGGACTCCTCCATCGTGCCTAGCAATCTGAGGAGTGCAGTGGTCATCCTTTCCTGATGTTCCCGAGTTTGCCTTTGCAGCTCCAGCAACTGAGGCATGAGCGAGTCCAGAGGCTTGTCACTTGACTTTAACTCAGCGGATTTCTGGCCTCCAGTAGTCCTCTGAGTGCCAGTGACGTGGGAAGTCCCTACCGCCACCTGCTGTGGATCAGACAATGCAATGTGCTCACCAGATTGTGATCCCAAGGCTACTCTAAAGCTAGGTCCCACCGAGGTGTGTGTCTCTGCGCTGGTTAATGGTGTGGGTGAGCGCTCTGACAGGTCTTCAATGAAGGTGCTTTCAGATTCTTCTTCAGAGGTTTCTTCGGGGCTTGACTGGAGGCCCTGGGTCGTGGACTCTGTTGGCTGTCTCCCAGATGTGCATGCGAAAGCAAGGAGAGATAATTAGTGCAGGGCAGGGCACTGTGGAACAGGGGAAGTGACTCACAGCATGGTTGTCTGATGAATGTTGCACTGGTAGATCATCACTTGGTAGGGCACTGCTGACCTCACCATCAGTACAGAAACAGTCCCGATCCTTGCTGGCTAGCTGGATGGCTCTATTTTTAAAGTCCATGAGGACCTTGATTTCAGGCATTCCTCCACCAGTCTGTGACCTCTCCCTCTTGTGTGCCAGCTTGTCCGGCATGAATACAGATGGGGAGACTGTAAGCGGGATGCCTGCCAGGCCAGATGATAAGTATGCCTAGCATGTGTGGCTGGTGAGTGGTCCCATAGATGGGCCAGTTAGTTTAACATCTATCATAGGGAAAATGTTAGAAGCTGCTATTAAAGAAATTATAGCAGGGTACTTCGATAAGCTCAAGGTCATCAGGCAGAGTCAACATGGTTTTGTGAAAGGGAAATAGTGTTTAACCAACTTATTGGAGCTCTTGTCAACTAACATGTGCTGTGGATAAAGAGAAACCGGTGGATGTACTGTACTTAGATTTCTAGAAGGCATTTGATAAAGTGCTGCATCAAAGGTTACTGTGGAAAATAAAAGCTCATGGAAAAGTGGGTAACATACTGGCATGCATAGAAGATTGCTGGCGAACAGGAAGCAGAGAGTGAGCATAAATGCTTCTTTTTCAAGTTGGCAAGATGTAACGAATGGCATGCTACAGGGATCAGTGCTGCGACCTCAACTGTTTACAATTTATATAAATGACTTGGATGAAGGGATTGAAAGGACAGTTGCCAAATTTGTTGATGACAAACATAGGTAGTAAAGTAAGTTGTGAAGGGGACATAAGGAGGCTACAAACAGATATAGATATGTTAAGTGAGCGGGCAAAGATCTGGCAGATGGACTAGAATGTGGGAAAACGTGAAACTGTCCATTTTGGCAGGAAGGATAAAAGAGAAGCATATTATTTTAATGGTGAGAGATTGCAGAGCTTTGAGATGCAGAGGGGTCTAGGTATCCTAGTGCATGAATCACAAAAGGCTGGTATGCAAGTACAGCAAGTAATTAGGAAAGCTAATAGAATGTCATCATTTATTGTGAGGGGAATTGAATACAAAGGTAGGGAGGTTATGCCTCAGTTGTACAGGGCACTAGTGAGACCACATTTGGAGTACTGTGTACAGTATTGGTCACCTCATTTAAGGAAGGATGTAAATATGTTGGGAGCAGTTCAGAGAAAGTTTACCTGACTAACACCTGGAATGGGTGGGTTGTCTTATGAGGAATGGTTGGACAGACTAGGCTTGTGTCCGCTGGAGTTTCAAAGAGTAAGGCGACTTGATTGAAACCTATAAGATCCCGCCATTGCAGGTTGGCAGGAAAAACGTTTTTTTCCCATCCGCTGCCGCACTTAGTGCAAATCTGGGATGATTCCGCCCTATGTTCCTCCCACACTCACCTTTTCTGCTTCTCACTTTCATTGTACCAACATAGGACACAGAGGGCCCAAGGCATGGCTGCTAAAGCTCTGGAAACCCCAACCTCAACCTCTCTGCCTCTTCACTTCTCTTGATCAAGCTTTTGGTTGCCTGACCTGATGTGTCTCTTTGACTGCATCAATTTTTATCTGATTATGATCCTGTGACACACCTTGTCAGAAGTTATTATTGTGGTGTACCTATTTAAACATATTTTCTACAAATCAGCCCAGAGGAAATTTACAGAAGTGCGTTAACACATGCGCTATAAATAGCACTCAGTTCAATTTCAGCCCCTAAGAAAGCTCAACCATTTCATATTTAAATATATTTTCCTTCAATCTCAAAATAAAATGGATGGACTAATTTTGAAATGCATGTTGCTTAAGAAAGTTATTTTGCTAACAGGAAGGATGTCAAGTAACTAGGTATATAGGAAAAGAGCAGAGGAGCTTGACTAATTGGATAGCTCTACCAAAGAGCCAGAACAGGCATGGTGGGCTGAATGTCCTTCTTCCATGATTTTATGCATTTGACTATACCTGCATTAATTACACTTTCATATTTCCCAGGTAGCTTAAAGGACACTTAACTGGTACAAAATGTCAGAAAGGCCATTAATCCAGGAGTGATATTCATAATTTGGGAGGAAAATGCCTTAACAGCAGCATTAAGAAGCAAGATTTTAGTCACTATGCCCAATAATGCCCTTTTTTCTCTTCAGAGACTGAGAGTACAGTATTCAACATTTCTTAAGCACAAGAACAGAGGAGTAGGTCATTTGAGTCCATTAGATGACAATTTATCTCTAAGCCAACTTCAATCCAATTTATACCCTTAACCAACAAAAGCCCATTTATTTCAGTGTTGAAAAATTCAATTGGCCCAGCAACCACGGCTTTTCTGGGGGAGAACTGTTCAGATTTCCATTACTCTTGTGCATCCTGACTTTGTTCCTAAATGACCCAGCTCTAATATTAAATCATGAACCCTGATTTTGGATTCTCTACCAGAGGAAATTGTTTCTCTGTATTTATCCTACCAAGTCACTGAAATCATTTTTAAACACCTTGGTTAAAGTACTTCTCAACCTTCTAAACTCAAGTGAATACAAACCAATTTCATGAAACCTGTGCTCATAATTTAATCATTTAAACCTTGGTCTCGTTCTGTTGAACCTGACCTGTACCCACTGGAAGGATTACAGTATAAAGCAGCCCACTTGACTGGAGCTCACCTACCACCTTAAATATTTACTCCCTCTAACATCGATGCACAATGGCAGCAGCGTGTACCATCTATAAAATACACTGTAGCAACTTGTAAAGGCTCCGTCAACAACACTTTCCAAACCTGTGATCACTATCACCTAGAAAAGCAAGGACAGTGGGTGCATGGAAGACACCACTACCTGCAAGTTCCCCTCCAAGTCACACACCATCCTGACCTGGAAATATATGACCGTTCACTGTTGCTGGGTCAAAATCATGGAACTTCCTCTCTAACAAGGGTATGCCTACACCACAAGAGCTGCAGCTGTTCAAGGCGGCAGGTCACCAACATCTTCTCAAAGGTAACTGGGAATGGGCAATAAATACCGGCCTAGCCAGTGATGCCCACATTCATGAACAAATTTTTAAAAATCCTTCCTAAGGTATGGTGCCCAGAAATGAATACAATATTCCAAAAATGATCTGACCAAAGTTTCATACCAGTGAAGTATCACTTCCTCATTTTTGAGTTCAAATTCACATTAGTCTTTTTGATTACTTTTTGTACCTGTGAACTAGGTTTTAGTGAGATAAATGGACACCTAAAGCCTTGTGCTCCTCCTATTAGCTCACCATTATTAACATTCAAAATGGATGATCTCAAACCTCCAGCACAATGAACTCAGCCTGTTATAGTTTTACCCACTTGGCACAAATACACGTCCAAAAAAGGACAAGATCACAGTGATCATACTGCAAGCAATATAGAGGGATGGATTTTACAGTGGGATGGATTACCCCACCCCTCCCGTTGGCAGTCCAATGGCACTGCGCCAACCAGAAACCTGGCTGCCCTGCCATTATTAAATGCTGGGGCAGCCTTAATTGGATCAGAGTGGGACTGTCGCCCCCATTTAGGGGGAAGTCCTGCCCTAGAAAGCTGACAGGCAATCTAATTGACCAGCAGCTCTGTAGTTCCAGCAGTGCCTGGATCAAGTAGTGGCCACTGCTGGGAATATAAGCAGTCCACAAAGATGAAGAAGTGATGACTCTCAGACTTCAGGTAAGTCAGGAATTTTTGTTGGGCCTGCCTGGCAGACCCAAGTGAGGGGAAGTCAAACTTTAGAGGCCAAGGAGTAGGGATAAGGCGGGGGGGCGGGGTTACGATATCGGGGGAGGGGGTGTTCCCGATAGGCCCGCACTACACATACAATTGTGGCGGAGGTGGAATGAGCCCTTAAGCGGCAATTAAGTTCACTTAAGGGTCTCAACAGGCCCAAGGGTGGGTGGGAGGCAGCAGACAGGCCACCCGTTTTATTTCAGGATCCTCCCCCCCACCACCCCCCTTCAAAAATGCCAGCAGGGGACTGTAAAATTCACCCAGTTAGTCCATTTCAACGTACTCATATGCAACCACCAGGGAGGAGTTCTACACTTGCACATTTTAAGCAGTAGGCATCATGAGAAAATGCCCTCCAACAACCTGTGGAGTAGCCTAGGAGTATTGGCCTGGCATTCAATGTCAGTCAGTACCGTGCCATTATGTAACCCTGCATAAGTGGAATCAACTCAGAAAACAACAATCTCACATCCATTTCAGCAAAGGCGACTACTGGCATTTCAAGGATAGCTGCATTTCCAGGCAGTAGATCTTTTGCAACCTACTGAAGCTTGCCTGTTGCCTATGCAGCCATTCTCACTATTCTACTCCTTTGAACCAGAGCAGCATTTGGTGTGTTACATTAACAAACATGGAGAAGTTCACGATACACAGGGGACAAATGCAGGATCAATGCCTATTCAACAGAAATAAATAGCTCTGCACAACTCAATAAAATAAATTCACTCTTAATGTTATCTGTTAATCTCCCATTGTGTAGGGAATAAGGCAGTGGCTGTCTAAAAGTCAATCAAACAGAACACGTAGGGGTGGAAATTATTTTGTGTTAGATTTCAAATTTGAAATGGGCCCCCAACATTCATCTTAAAATGGATGAGCTGCTACCTTTATGCCTCTGCAGGCAGCTCACCCATTTTAAGAAGGTGAATATCAGATTACATGCCTCATTGGCAGCAGTCTGAAAGTAGTCCCAGGGTGGATGAAGGGTGGCCAGAAATGCTGTGGAACAGGAGTGGCGGCACGGTGGGAGGGAACCACCCTGCTTCTGCTAACTCCACAGGAACAATAAACTTACCAGCCACTGAGGAACTGAATGGAATAGGCTCACTCGTTCCTATTAGCACTATCCAAGTTTCTAGAAGTGGCCTAAAACAGGCATTATGGCCCTCATTTACAGATGCAAGGGCCCAACATCCATTTCAGGCAGCCATCAGGATTGCCTGAAAAATGGCCCAACCCAACATTTGATAAGTTACCTTCTAAGTATACTTTGGATCTGCAATGTTGGTCCCTTACACTGTCCGTTGTCGTGCAAAGTTGGGGCAATGAGATGTAATTTCTCCTCAGTTAAGGAAAATAGTGGTTTACTGGGAGTATCAGGGACAGGGTGGCCAACTTTTAAGGAATAAAATAAGGGACACTTTGACTGTGAGACTGGGGTTGTGAGGTGCCAATGACCATAACAGCAGGGAGTGCTGGTGATCATTAGAGTGGGGCCAAGTGCTCATGACCATAATTTGGTCATCAGCCAGTGCGCACGGTCACAAGAGGAGACTCCCAAGCTCAGTCCCATAGGCTATCATAGAAATAAGAGACAAAAGTTGTCTCAGAAAAATGTCAAAATAAGGAACAATTTCTTAAAATATGGTGCCGTTGATCACCCTGATGAGGGATGTGATAGGGCCAAAGAAAAAAAAAACCTGAAAATAGGTGAGCCCTTTGAGGGAGCAAATTGACCAAGTGGGGGGTGGGTGTGGGAGGGGGAGTGATTTGCTCCATGGTTTGGAGACATTTTAAATATTTGCTTTGAAATGGGATTTTCTGGTGCATTATTTCAGCAGCATTTGAAGAAATAATCTGGCATTTCTGAAGACAAAAATAACCCTGAGATTAATCATACAATATGTATATCATTGTCACTTATTGGAAAAGATGGACCACAAATTCAAAACATATTTAATGGCAACCCTTCAAGTTGACCAAATTCCTGTACAATCATTTGTGTCTAGTGTATTGTCAGTACACAATACTTTAAACTCTCTGCCCTTTTCAACTAATTTAAACATATTTGGTAATTTACCATGGTTTGGGAACAAACCCCAACATTGTTAAATCCTGTATTGATTGTATTTACATAGTGCCAGTAATCTAGTACAGGTAGTGAACATCAAACTAGGCATAAAGATACAGTCTCTCTCTCACTCACCGCTCTGATGCTCACACTAATACACTGTCACTCGCTTCCCCGCTGCTCCTTCAATCACAGGCTGTTCCTCTCCTGTGCTTGCTGCTAATAGGTTCACTGACGAGTAAGCCTATTAGCAACAAGGATAGAAACAGCCTGTGATTGGAGGAGCAGCAGGAACCTGAGTGATGGCGCAATTAGCCTGAGCACTAGAGATTGTGTGTGGCTGTAAAACAAAAAAAAACACAGAAAAGTCATATCCCTGAAGTATATTCAATATTAGTAATCAATAGCAGAACCCACTGGAAGAAATGGGAAATTAAACCCTGATGCACCTGTCTCCATCTGGTTTGCTGTTAGTGACATCTGTATACCATGTTCCCTCTGCTCTTTTATTGTAATGTTGTGTAGTATTTAATGTAGTTCTATCATCTAGCATACCTTTTCTGGGCCATCTTTTAAAGGTACATTTTTGACTAAATCAATGTATGGAGCATTGCTTTACCTGTTGAGTTGACTCTGTAGATATTTTCTCAGAAACTTGGAAGAACTATCTGGTACAAATGTTGATATGTAGTGCAGAGCTGATGGCAGACTGCCGATGGAGTTTAGAAGGATGAGGGGGCATCTGATTGAAACTTACAGAATACTGAAAGGCCTGGATAGAGTGGACGTGGGGAAGATGTTTCCATTAGTAGGAGAGACTAGGACCCGAGGGCACAGCCTCAGAGTAAAGGGAAGACCTTTTAGAACAGAGATGAGGAGAAACTTCTTTAGCCAGAGAGTGGTGAATCTATGGAATTCATTGCCACAGAAGGCTGTGGAGGCCAGGTCATTGAGTGTATTTAAGACCGAGATAGATAGGTTCTTGATTGGTAAGGGGATCAAAGGTTATGGGGAGAAGGCGGGAGAATGGGGTTGAGAAACTTATCATCCATGATTGAATGGCGGAGCAGACTCGATGGGCCGATTGGCCTAATTTCTGCTCCTATGTCTTATGGTCTTATGCAGGTCCTCCTGGACCCGACTACAAGATAGAGATGAGGAAGGCCTTTAGCGCACCTTGATTCATCCATTCAGAGATAACGAACTCCCCACCTTCCACAACTGCAGCATCCAATTGTTCCTTTTATGATTTCAGGGTTTTTACTTCTAGTAACCCATTTTAAAGTTTATTCCACATGTAGATCATTCTCTTTTCTAAGAATTTTCTGAATTACATTCTAATGTTTTAATTACCAGGCCTCATTTACTTGCTCCAACACTAACTCCCACCGAATAGGGATGATATCACTGCTGGCGAGCACAAGTTAAATTTGTGTGGCAACCAAAGGTTGGTACTGATTAGTGGGTAACAGGAGGGAAATAGATTGGAGGGTCAGCAGGAGCAGTGGGACCTGAGGGTATACGCACACGTGTTGAAGGCAGCAAGACAGGTTGAGAAAACCGTTAATATGGCAGAGAGGATCCGGGGCTTTATAATAGAGGGTATAAAAGCAAGGATTTTATGGTGAACCTTTATAAAACACTGGTTCAGAGTATTATGTCCAATTCTCGGCACTACAATTTAGAAAGGATGAGAAGGCTTTGGAGGGGGTGCAGAAAAGTTTAATGAAAATGGTTTCAGGGATGAGGGACTTCCATTACGTGCATGGATTGGTGAAGCTGAGGCAGTTCTCTTTAGAAAAGAGAAGGGTGAGAGGAGATTTGATAGAGATGTTCAAAATCATGTGTGGCCTAGACAGTAGATAGGGAAATTTTTCCCATTGGCAGAAGGGTTGAGAACCGGAGGACATTGACTTAAGATGCTTGGCAAAACAATCAGAGAAGACAGGAGGGAAAAACTTTTTTGCACAGCGAGTGGTTAAATTTTGGAATGCAGTGCCTGAGTGTGTGATAGAGGCAGATTCTATCATGGCTTTCAAAAGGGAACCGAATAATTATCTGAAGGTAAAAGGCAGTGGGATGGCATTAGCTGAGTAGCTTCTAGAGAGCTGGTGTTGACACGTTGGTCCAAACAGCCTCCTTCTGTGATGTTACCATTTGATCATTATGTGATTCCACATTTGGAGAAGGGGAAACTCCAAAGGAGGGGAAGAAGAGTCATACAGACTCAAAACATTAACTCTGTTTCTCTTTCCACAGATGCTGCCAGACCCACTGAGTTTTTCCAGCATTCTTTGTTTTTATTTCAGATTTCCAGCATCAGCAGTATTTTGCTTTCATCAAAGCAGGGGAGGTCCAAGGCATTCTTATGGGGCCATCCGGAACACATTATTTTAAATGGCTTGTTAGGATCTCCAGTCGTCAGAATCCTTTCTGCAGCCATATCTCACTGACAGGTTGGAAACCGTGCAGGCCTTGGGCAGGTCACATGGAATTGATAAACATGTCCAGTAGGTTATCATTGAAACACGACTTTGCCATTGAAATTAGGCTCCTACTCTTCTTGGGTGGCAACCTTCCATGTCTGAATTCGAGGAAGTCAAAATACTAGGAGTAGGAATGCATCAGAATTCTTGGAATTCTCAATTAAGCTCATGAGCAACTTTTCTGACCTGAATTTAAATATTTGCTTTTTGATTATCCTTCATGCATTCATCTTCCACAATTTGCTGTTTGCTTTTAAAAAAAGCTTCATTTTTCATTATTGTTTATTAATTTATTTTTGTAGGGGTAGCATATCAGGTGAATTCTTCAAGTGAGGAACAAGGTCAAACACTAAGTTGAGAGGGGAAGTGAAGAAGAACATAAGACTGGCATGGTAGTTAATATAAAAGGTAACCCCCAAATCTTTTACCAGCATGTAAATACTAGGTGGGTAGTAAAAGGTGGGATGGGGTCTATTAGGGACAATGAATCTGATGTATGTTTAGAGGCACAAAGCAAGGCCCTACTAAGGAAGAGGATGGTGACAAAATAAATGAATGGGGTGCATATTGATAGGCAGGATGTACTGAAAAGGCTAATTATACTTACAGTGGATAAGTCACCTAGTCCAGATGGCTTGCATCCCAGGTTGCTAAGGGAAGTTGGGGTGGAGATAGTGGATGGACTCGCCATAATCTTCCAATCTTCCCTAAATACACCTAGATGCATCGGAAAGTGGCAAATGTGACACCCTTGTTCAAGAAAGGGTACAAGGACATTCTTAGTAACTTTTCAGGCCGATCAATTTATCATCAGCGGTAGTTAAGGTTTTAGAAACAATAATTACGGAAAAATTAACAAGTGCTTGGAAAAGTTTGAGGTAATTAAGGAGAGACAGCATGGATTTTTAAAATCAGATCATGCTTAACTAATCCAATTGCATTTTTTGATGGGAGAAGGTTTTTGAATAGAATGCAGTGGATGTTGTCTAAATGAATTTTAAGGAAGTGTTTGGCAAAGTACCACATAAAAGGCTAGTGTACAAAATTGAGGCTCATAGAATAGGAAGGTCAGTATCAGCTTGGATTAACAATTGGCTTAATGACAAAAAACAGCAGGTCGTGAGAAATGGTTGTTTTTCAGATTGGAGGATGGTTGACAGTGGTGTCCAGAATGGACAGACAAATGCCATGTGGACTTTAATGCAGAGAAGTGTGAAATGATGCATTTTGGCAGAAAGGATAGGGAGAGGCAGAGTTAAATGCACAGTTCTAAAGAGTGTAAAGGAACAGATGGACCCGGGGTTCAGGTACAGAGATCCTTGAAGGTGGCAGGACACATTGACAGAGTAGTTAGCAAAGCATAGGGTATCTTGGGCATCATAAATAGAGACATTGAGTACAAAAACTGGGAAGTTATGCTGAACCTTTATAAAACTCTGGCTATGCCAAAACTGGAATGCTGTGTCCATGTCTGGTCACCACACTTTAGGAAGGATGTGAGTTTCCTCAAAAGGTGCAGAGAACATTTGCCAGAATGGTTCTATGGATGAGGGAACTTAGCTACAAGGTTAGGCTGGAGAAACTAAGGTTGTTCTCTTTGGGGCAAAGGAGACTGAGGGAAGATTTGATACAGGATCTATAAGATTATCACAGGTTCAGATAAGGTAAACAAAGTAAAGCTATTATAATTAACTAATAGTACAAGTACTAGGGGATACAGATTTAGGGGTTTGAGCAAAAGATACAGCCAGAATGTAAGGAAGAACTTTTTTTTAATGTAGCGAGCGTTAATGACCTGGAACACCCAGCCTGTGGTAGTGGTGGAAGCGGAGATGATCAATGGTTTCAAAAGGAAATTGGACAAGCACTTAAAGGGAAATAAACTTACAGAGTTACTTGGGATAGATCAGGCGAATGGGATTGATTAGATTCCACTACAGAGAGCCAGCAGGGACTCTAAGCTGAAAGGCCTCCTTCTGTGACACAATGACTAAGAATCCTCAGATTATTGCTGAACATGTACTGTAATATGTCCATTAAAATTTATTGACAACTATCCGGACTTTTTCCTTGTACCAGATTTTTTCCATTGTCTTTAGGCAAAGAAAAGAAAACATGCCCCATATAACTATCAGGAAGATAGAAAAATGATATCTATTTTTGGCTGCTCTGCTTTGAGATGCAGAAGCATTGTCCTTATTGCTTGCACCAATTGTGTACTGAACAGCAAGATATATCCCATCTAATATGAAAAAAAATCAATGAAATATTTTGGCCCTGATCAATACCTTTTGAATGTGATAGGCAATGTTCAAGAGCTTTATCTCATTAATTTGACACTTAAATGACGGACACACAAATGACCCAATTTACTAAATAGTTGACAATTTTTCTGCTAAAAGCTGAATAGTTTCATATTCACTGAAAAGAGACATGTTGCTGCAGCTTTTCATCTTGCACTCATGGTGACAAACGCAGGAATGCCAAATTTCAAACAATCACAGCTTCAGCAATATGCCTCTCTTTTCAGCAATATTCAGGCTCTGGACAATCAGGCAACAGTTTCTTTGTCCTTAAAGATAACCGGTACAAGTCATTAGGCATAAACAGATCAGGCTCAGCCTTACAAGAGCAAGGTACTGTTGAAGATAGAAATCTGAAATAAGAGCAGAAATGCAGAAAATACTCAGCAGATTTGGTAGCATCTGAGGAGAGAGAAACAGAGTTAATGTTCCAGAACTGGGAGCACTCAGAGACATAAGAGCGTTTAAACAAAGCAAGGAAAGGGGTTGGATGGAGGAGAGGAAGGAACAAATGGGAAGATTGAAGGCAGGAGACGTTAAAATGACAGAAAGGGGTGACAGTGCGAGTGCAATGCAAAAAGCAATGGTAATCAGGACAAGCAAAAAGTATCCAGAGGAGGCATAAATGAAAAACGCAAAATCACCACCAACATCTATAAGCACCCGCCACCCCCCCACTTCCAGAAAAGGGGCAGAGGTTATGAAGTGAAATTATTAAACTCATTGTTGAGTCCAGGGAGCTATATAATGCCTAATCAAAAGCTGAAGTGCTGTCTCTAGAGCCTAATATTGAGCTTCATTGGAACAGCGTAGGAGGCAGAGCACAGAAAGGTCAATGTGGGTATGGAGCAGAGAATGAAATGCCTGCAACAAGAAACTCAGGGTCATGCCTGTGGACTGAATGGTGGTGTTTTACAAGGTGATCACCTCTGCCAAGGTTCGTCACCACAGGATAGACAAAACCACATTGTGAGCCAGCGAATAGAGTCTACTATATTGAAAGTGCAAGTAAATTGCTGTTTCAGCTGGAGGGAGTCTTTGATGCTGAGAAGGGAGGAGGGAAAAAGAGCAGATGTTGCACTTCCTGTGCTTGCATGGTAAGGTCAAGTGGTGTTGGGGGTGACTGATGAATGGACCAAGGTGGCGTGAAAGAAACAGTCCATTTGGAAAATTATTCCTTCGGTCGGCTAAAAGGGAAAGGGTGGAAGTGTTTGGTGGTGACATAATACTGCAGATTGTAGGAATGGAAGATGATGATTATTGAATTGTTGCACAGGCTGGTGGGGTGGAAGGTGAGGACAAAGCGGACCCTGCTGTAGTTTGGTTGGGGGATCAGAGAGGAGGAGAAAGGATATGAGCAGAAATGCTGGAAAAAATGGTGAAAGGTCCAGTAAATCATGGTGGGGGAGGGAAGGGGGGCCCCCACTCCCTAGCACCACAATAGGATTCCTCTTGCCCTCACCTTCCATCCCACCATCCTCCACATTCAACAGGTCATCCTCTGTCATCTCCAGCCAAACAAATCCACCCCTTCACTTTCAGCTTTCTGAAGGAGCTGTTCAGTCCTCAACATTCGAGTCCACTTTACAATTACCCCCAACATCCTTCCCTTTCCCACACAAGCGCAAGGGATACAACACCTGCCCCTTTAACTCCTCCCTTCCCACCCTCTAAGGCCTCAAACATTCTTTCCAGGTGAAACAGCAGTTTACTTACACTTCTTTCAATTTTATACTGTACTAACAGCTCACAATGCGATTATCTCTACGCTGCAGAGATGAAATGCAGATCGGGCAATCGCCTTCCAGGACACCTCCGTTCAGTCCACAAATGTGATCCTGAGCCTCCAGTTGCCTGTAATTTTAATTCTCCTGTCTATTCCCACTCTGACCTCTGTCCTTGGCCTCTAACACTATTCCAAAAGAAGCTTAATGTATGCTTGAGGAACTTCACCTCATCTTTTGACTCAGCATTTTACAGCTTTCCAGAATCATTGAGTTCAATTTCAGATCATAACCTTTTCTTTTTCTGGCGCAGTTGCTGGGGTTGATTCTGTTCTCTTCCAGTTGCACCTCTACTGGACACGTTTTTGTTTGCCTGTCCCAGTTATTTCTTTTTTCCAGGCAGTATCATTCCTTTTGTCATTTAATCTCTCCAGCCTTCAACCCTATATCAGACCTTTCCAGTTGTCGCTTTGTCCCCTTGCCATGCTTAAAAACTGTTGCGTTTCTAAGTACTCCCTGTTCTGATGAAGGGTCACTGAACTGAAACATTAACTGTTTCCCTGTCCACAGATGCTGCTAGACTTACTGAGTATTTCCAGCATTTTCTGTTTTTATTTCTGGCTCCGCCTTTTTGGGTTTCTGCTCAGCAAACTTATTTATACACTAAATAACTGAATATAATGCCTAATATTTAATTTGTTAAAAACTAAATATTGCATAAGGCTATCAGTTAACATGCTATATTGTGAAATGCAACATATTTTGGCTCATAAAATGATATACTTTATACAGAAAGTGACTGGCTCAGTACAATAATTAAATGACTGAAGAACTGATGTGTTCTCAATGCACAGGCTTGGCAAGACCAACAGTTGACTGGTATCTGTCAGTTTCAGTACTCCATCACGCTGTTAAGATCAACAATGAGATCAGGCCAATTCTTCCTGCAAACTTGATTAAGTAAAACTGGATCTAAATATGCTGCCAGGCTACAGAATTCAGGTTTAACACAATAAACACCTGAAGCCAACTTATAAAGGCTGGGCTCCCATAAGCCAATTTAAAGGAGGCTATTATAAAAGAACCCCATTGTGCTCCTGAACATTGCATACTTTTTTTGCAAGCCCATTGTTTAGCTTGGAAGGATTAAGTAACAATGTTGTATGGGTCTATTGTTAAAGAACTGTGAAAAATCTGTTGTGATCAGTGTTCTTCATGCCGATTCATCCTGAAATTCTACCAAGAATAGTTTAACATAGAAGAGATAATTACAGTTTTATGAAAAACTGGCATTATCAATTAAAATAAGAATTAAAATAATTACTGCTTTCAACTAATATCCCAACCGTGAGAAATGGTGATAATCAAACAGAACTCTTACGAAAACCTTTTAAAGTTAACAAAATAACAGAAAATACTATGTACTGACTCTTCCAGATCTGCATTTGCACAAATTTGATTCAATCCAGTACTTTGAGAAAGCTTGACAGACAAATCTCTTGCTAGTACAATTGGTTACTTGTTATATGCAAGTCTGGTTACAAACAACTTTGTTGTCAATTTCAATTTATTAAATACAATAGAGTTTCAACTACTAATTAAATCCAATTGTGTTACAATCTCATACAATACGTCACTTTTTATTAACACTTTGTTATAGATAATTACCTTTTAAAATATCACACAATCCAGGACATGAAAATTACTCCAATTCACGCTTAAAAAAAAACACCCATTGGGGTTTAACACAAAAGAGGTAATGAATGGTACAATAAATTCATTAATTGTATTGCTACTCTAAATATAATTTCTGGATAAACTGTGCTAATAAATTGTCCCACTTGAAGTACATGCTCCCTCTTTTGTTGCAGACAGACATGTTGTTGATAGGCAAGCAATGTAGGAAGATTTTTGTAAATGACTCTTTAATATTCTAAATGGAAACTCAATGTTTATCATGCATCCAATCAGCCTGGATCCTACCATAGCCTATGACTCAGTTTGCATGTCTGCCCTTGGATTATGGATTATTCTATTTTTGTAAGCTACATTATTTGTTTAATGTTTGATGAAACTTGATGCAATTCATTTGCCCTCTTGTTCATTTCCTGACTCCTAGGCCTGAATTTCACGCTTGGCGTGTGTGCCCAGTCAGTGAGAGCGGAAGCGGATGTGGAATCTGGCCGTGGTCACGTTGCAACACATGGTCAACAATGGCCAACGTGACTGTGGTCATGTTGCAAACGAGATTTCATGCTGGATGGCAAATCAAGGTCCGCCCAGCGTGAAATGCGTCCTCTCAATGGTCGGGAAGGACCGGGCGGGGGCGGGAGCCTTTCGAGCGCCGGGTCCAATAGCCATCCGGCGGGTGCTTTAAAACTGGTAGAGGCAGCTCCCTGAAGGCTGCCAGGGGAGAATCTTTGGAGTCTGTCCAGGAGACCATTTCACTAGAACAATGCCTCACCAGCAGCTGGAAACGTCAGGCAGGAGGGCAAGTAGGGTGGGCACTCAGCTCCCTGTTTCCTAGACGAGTGCCTTGTCCTTGTGGAGGAGGTCGGTGTCAGCCGGAACACTCTAGTACCCAGGGATGGCAGGAGGAGGCCACCGCAGTTTGCCAGGCTGCAAAGGTTTTGCCAGGTTGAGAGTGGACTAATCAATGCTCCTCTGTCAGTTCAGGAGAAGAGAAGCCATAACAACAACAAAAGAACTAAGACAGGTGGAAGCCCCCTAACCCTCATTCTGACGAGGTTTGAGATGGATGCCTTGGAGCTGGAGTGCCGCCACTCACCTCAGTCAATTGGTTGTGGAGAGACAGGGGTCTCTGATGAAGGTAAGAGTGCAGTGCACAGAGGTGAGAGTGTCGGATTGTGCAAACATTCTCGTGTAGTCTCATCATTAATGGGAGCCTCAAACCTGGAGTCACCATCGATCATTGAAAGATGATGGCACCATGAAGCAGATCTCTATTGTCTCAGGATGCCTGGCATGCACAGTGAGTGTGATGACTTTAGACTAATGATGTATGGTTGTTCTCCCCAAGAAGCCAGCTCGCCCTCGAACACTGGATCCCAACGAACCATCCTTGATGCCAGAGGACAACTGGGCTTTAGATGTACCTGTATCATACCCCCTCTGAACCAGGCACCAGCGCAGATACCTCAGTGGCCATTAGATCATTGGCTAGAATGTTGGTGCATAGCGGTGATGTCAATTCACACTCGCTTGAGGAGCAGGCGGTGGCAGAGAGTGCCCAGGGTGCCTGCAGTTGGAGGACTGCTGGAGTCCAGGACGATGCTGAATCGAAGGTAGATGATGAACCTCTGGAGCTGTCCATTAGGCAGCAGATGCTGAATGTCCAGCTGGATGTGCAGAAGGATCTGACGGAAACCCATGAGGGTTTGAGTGCCATGGTCTCTATTGTGGAGGAATCCATGCGGAGTACAAGCACTGTGTTGACCCTCATTGCCGAGCGCCCTGCCACGCATGGTGACTGTCATGGAGAGGCAACTCCAGGGCCAGGATTTTCCATTCATCGGGCGGGCTTGGTGGGTGGGGGCGGTCGCGGAGCCGACTGCCGCCCGCAATCGACTCCGCACCGCAATTTCATGCGGGCGGGCCTATTAAGGCGTGCCCTGAGTGGATTGTGAGCGGTAGCACTGAGTGCTACCTGTGCAGGCGGGGGGAGGAGTGAGAGTCGGGTCCACTGCTCTTTCGCGCATGCGAATTCCTGGTGTTGCGCTCGGACCTGCAAGCCCTCACACAGGCAATGACCTCAGGGGGTCAGTGCCAGTATGGGAGATGGATGAGGCATCCAGTATCCAAGCTAGGTTCCCGGTCCATCAATATTGAGCAGGGAGGTCCAGAGAGACCTGACGTTGGCGCACGAGCTGCTTGTTGTCTCTACGGGCTCCACTCAGGGCGCTCTGGATGATGGCTGCAGCTCCTCCGCCCCTCTGCCAGTGACCATGGCACCTGATGAGGCTGCAATGACTGGGAGAGGCCAGCCGTGGCACTGGATGCTCCCTCCCTTGTGGGACCAGCACAGTCTCCACTGGCCAGAGGATGACCAACAAGGTCATCAAGGCCAACAGGACCGCACATGTAGTGCGACGTCTCCAATGCTGCTACCAGCGAGGTGGAGGGAGGTGGGGGGACAGTACTCGCAAATGCAAGTTTAAGGCACCATGAGTGAAAAAGGGACTGTTCACAGGTGGTCTTCCGTTCTGCTATATTTTGTTAATATGCTTACTGGTGTGATCAGTAACACCATATATAGTTATGTTCATTTGATGTGACTGCCAACATGATATAAATTTTGCTTTTGCCTTAATGGCCTGAGTATGCTTTGCTTTTTGCTTGTTTTTTAGGTGCAGGGCATGCCAATATCTCATATTGGATGTGAGTGGCTCTAAACTTTATTCCACAGACACTGAGTGGATTTTGGGTTCAAATGGAAAGGTCATTTCAGACATCCGGGATAGAGGCAGCACTCCTGGCATGAGATGGAAGCAGACCTTTGGCAGCCTAGCTGAAGGAGTGTTGGATCAAGGTGTCCCTGCCTCCCTGGACATTAGAGGTCTGGCTCCATGCCCTCAACATTCTCCTCACGGTGCTTCTTTTCTGTCTCACTACTGGACTCATCATTTGTGGCCTGTGCAGCTGCGACAAGATCCTCTTCCTCCAATGGGACCCCCCTTGCCTCAGCCAGATTGTGAAGAGCGCAGCATGCAACCACTATCAGTGACACCCTTTTCGGAGGGTATTGTAGTGCTCCTCCTGAATGGTCCAGGCATTGGAGCGCATCTTGAGAAGACCTATGGTCCTCTCTATCCCCGCCCTTGTGACTCCTATTATAACGCTGCTCTGCCTCTGTTCTTGGGTGGCGGAGAGGCGTCATAAGCCACCTTTTCAAAGGACAGCCTTTGTCACCCAACAGCCTTCCATCCAGTTGAGCTGCAGCACTGAACAGCCTTGGCACCTGGGAGTGTCTCAGGATATAAGCATCATGGGAGATGTTAGGGTACTTTGCACAGACTCGTAGAATCTGCATCTGTGGTCAAAAACTATCTACATGTTCATCAAGTGCAAGCCCTTCCTGTTGACTAAGGAACTTGGCTGACCCACTGGCACCTTGATGGCCACATGTGTGCAGTCGGTTGCACCCTGGATGTGGGGAAACCCAGAAATCGCTGCAAACTCTCTGGCTCGCTCAGCCTGGCTGGCCTCGTCCATATGGAAATGAATAAATGTCATTACCTGACTTAACGGAGAATCAGTCACCAGCTTGACACAACTGTGGGTAGCTGATAGGGACACTCCACAAAGATCCCTCACTGACCCCTGGAAACAGCCAGAGGCCTAGAAGTTGAGGGCCATTGTGACCTTCAGAGCCACTGGCATAGGGTGTCCACCCACATTGTTGGAGTTGATCTCAGGCCCAATCTGTCAAATGGAGATCACAGTCTCCCTGGAGAGTGGAGCCTCCTTCGGCATTGCACGTTGGACATGTTGAGGTAGTTGCATTGCTGCTGGTAAACCCTGGCAACAGGATAGCGGCGTCTCCTGCGGCCCTTCCTCCTTGGACTACCTGCTGGCCCTGCGCTCCTTGTGGCTGCACCTCTCCTTCCACAGGTTGCTCCTCTGGAAGCTGTATTGGGACACGTGGCCTTCTCTCTTTTTTGCACCTCTCTGTTCCTCCTCAGAGGAGGTGCCACCAGAGGAGACCACAATCCCCATTACCAGGATAACGGAAAGCTGCCTGGTGCCTGGAAGGGTCCACACGGTCAAAATCCTCCATGGGCCTTGGAGACACCAACAAGTCCTGAAATGAAGCCTGGAAATGCTAAGATTGAAGCTCAGAGCTCAGATGAAGCTGTCAAGGTCAAATAGGCAACCAATCTCCTAAACTCCTCACTACTCAGAATGGCAATGATGTAAACCCTTTATATCCCACCCTTGGATGAGGTTTAATTAAATGTGGGCTGCCCGTCAGTCCATTTTGCCCCAGTGACGAGTGTGATATTGCATGGGCAACATAAAATTGGGATCAATTGCATTTTTAATGGCCTTAAGTGGCCCTTTAATTGTTGGTGGGCTCGGCTCCGCCACCTGAAGATTGCTCATGTGCGGGATGACGTCAGAATGCTTGCCTGATGTCATCTTGCGCTATTTCACGTCAGTTCGAGTTGGGTGCATACCCGCCCCTGTGGCATAAAATCCTTGCCCTATTGTCATTCTTCATAATGAGACCCTGTGACAACTATTTCCATTGGTCAGTTTGTAGTCTATCAGGGTCATAAACCCAAATTTGTGCTGATTGATAGCTCTCAAAAATCTGATAATCTCTAAATGTGCAGTTACCAAAATATTTGCCTTGCATACTATGGGCCAGGAAAGCCTAGATCTGATAGACACCTTAGTCTTGTCTTCAATATCTTTGACCTAGACAAGATAAACCAACCATAGTTTCTGTTCCTGATCACTAACCAGTGCCCAGTTTTGAAAATGTTTGGGGCCATAACAGGTTCAAGAACTCTGATGTCACCCGAAGTTGAACAAGCACTGGCCAGGCTCATCAAGGAAGAATAGCTCTTAGAGTGAGATGCTAAAGGGATGCCATAGCCTGCAGAACTGTACTCCAGAAGGAGTCAGAAGAGGGGAGGAAAATAAAAATAAATCACGTACTCAAATGTGTGCACATAAAACTCATGCCCCTATCTGCTATTTAATATTTGAAGAGGAGAAGGTCTCTCAGCGGGTCATATCCACCCAGGGAGTTTAGCAGACATTGCTCCTGCCTGAAGCTCAGTGAAGAACTGCATGTGAGATATCTGCATTTCAGTAAGGATGCCCTCACTAAAACCTGCCACCCACGGAGGCCGAGACTTCAACTTCAGAGCAGGGCAAGGACTGCATTGCCAGTGGTTGTGAAGGTGAACGTGGCCACAACTTCTATACATCAGGCGCCTTCCAGTCTGAAGCTGGAGAAATTTGTAACATCTCACAGTTTGCCCTCCATTATTGCATCAAGGAGGTCACTAAGGCGTTATTTTGTGAGCTAACTACACTCTCTTGCCAGAGACAAGCGGGAGTGAACATATGACTTTGTTAGGATTACAGGCCTCTCCATGGTGCAGAGTGCCACTGACCATATGTACATTGCTTTCTGGGTGTCACAGCAACTCTGCCCTATACTAAAACTAAACTCCCTCAACATCCAGGTGGTGTCTGACCATAGGCAGTGAATCACGCAGGTCGATGGGAGGAATCCTGGCAGCAATCATGATCAATGATCCCTTAAAGTTGTGTTTGTGTGCAGCCATGCAGCAACACAGAAGACACAACATCAGACTCTTTAAAATACCATGCAGAAAGCTTTAAAGGTTCTGTGCTTGAAATGAACAGGCCACGCAAAACAAAAAATGATTTAGAGGGAACTTTGGTCACAGTCAGTTGTGCCAACTGCCTTTCAGGCACCACATCAGACTAAAGCGGGGCTACTGGGTGACAAGGGCTGATGGCTCTAGTATGCAGACAATATGCACATACACAGCATAAATACAATGAAAGCCATGTTGCCACATGAAATGTGATAGATAAGACCATTGGCATACTGAAACAATGCTTCCAATGCTTATACAACTCTGGAGAATACCTGTAATACTCAGCAGGGTGGATATCAAGATTCATGGTGGTCTGCTGCAAGCTGCACAACATCACAATCATGAAGAGGATAGTCCTTGCCACCAGATATACAGGGGGAGGGAAGACAGAGGATGAAGATGAGGGAGGAGGCTAGACTGACTTTTTCTAGTCCACTGTCCATGAAGAACTCATGGACAGATACCAGTAACTGCAACCCAATTCTCTATTCGCTAACAGTTCCACACTTAATCTTCCCTCTGTAACTGATCATCAAAGCATCCTCTTGACCAGAGTGCAAAAACAAAAGAATTCCAAACCAAATTTTTAAATCAAATCATGCCGTATTGCATACAGAAGTCAATGAGTCACTCTAGTGCATTCCCTTATGGCGGACCCACCCTATCTTCCCATCCACACCTGAGCTCACTTCCATAGTACAGGGGATGGGCAGGCGCTGAAACTGGCAGCCCACCTGCCATATTTAAACAGATAATCAAGGGTCAATTAGGCTGTTACCAGGCCAATTAGCCCTGATAATACACTACCCATGCAATAAAACTTTTGGCATGGGCAGTCAGTCAGGAGTGGCCAACCCGATTTTTAAAATAATCTCTTCAAAGGGTGGGAAGGAAAACGTTGGGGTGGGGTTCTATATTTGGCAGCTGCCCTTTGCCAGTTGGGGGCGGGGGGGGTGTGGCCCCCTAAGATACAACGCCCCCTTTCGTCTTACCAGCCCACAACCTTAAACCAAACCCCTGACCCCCTTCCTGCCCAAACCCTTCCTGTCAAAGACCCCAGGCTTCCATGGGCCTTCTTCCTTCCCTTCTTGCAGTCCCAGCAATACACACCAACATGGCCTTATCCCTGCCAGGACTGATGGAGTTGCTGGATAATTAGAATGGCTGGCATCTCCTGAGGGCGGGACTTCCTCCCCAGTGAGAGGAAGAAGTCCCAGTCAGCTCTTGTTTAGTCCACCTGCAGCACATTATGGCTGTGGGGTGAGCCCGTGTGGAGCGGGTCGGCTTCACGCAGATTTTGCTTCTAGCAGTTGGGGGGGAGAAACCATCCATTCTCCTGTAATATTCAGCCCACTGAATGGCTGCTGCTTGTCCTGCAATGGAAGCTGTGACATCTGTTATCAGACACTGCATCATAGTTGGGTGAACAGAGTTGGCTACCCAGAAAGACATTGGAAAAGAAGGCCTCCAGGTTCTGCCTGAAGCAGTGTGCCACACTGATGTTGGACTCCTCAATACACCTTGACCTTGACCACAGGATTCCCAATGCAATAAGAGTTTATTGTGCATAACCATCAGTGTTCTTCCGTAGGCTGCTCAAAAGTCCTTAAGATCACAATCAGTGTGCGATCTCACCCTCCGGTGAGTTGGTACCTGTACAATCCTTTCCCCCACAGTCCTGACTGCAGCTCATTCATACCTGGTGTTTAAGCATGTGCTAAACCTGGCTCCAATCTGTACCCTGGTACACATAATATAATTATTTCAAGTGACAGGGTTGTGATTTCGTCATCGTTCTCTTCTGTTTCTCTGTTGCCTAGCCAGGTTACATCCCTTAGCTATTTGAAAGGAAAAAGGCACAAGGATAATGTTATAGCATGAGGAGCTGGGGAGAGGGTGGGGGGAAAGTAAGAGATGCATGCTTACATCATCTGCAGCTTGTAAAATCAGGAGAAAATGTGTGATGAGGGGGAAGTGGGATATGAGAGGGAGGATTTGATTTGGGGATATTGTCATCTTCAATAGTTTCAGCCCCGCCGCTGGCCATGGCCTCAACAAAGGCCACCCCAATAAATGCCATCTCCTTTATGGGGGTTGAAGCTGGCACTGCAGCCAGTGAGATGTGGATGCGAGGTTTGCAATTTTGCTAAGCGTGAGGATGAGGTAAAGCATATGAAATGTTGGGTGCGAGTCCCGATTGATAGAAATTTTGCCAGGCAAGTTATGAAGGTTTAGGAATTGAGGAGTGGCTGTGGTTACTGACATGATTGGTAGGATATGTCCTTTGCATTGAAGATGCATTCAATGACCTTAATCGCACATTTGAAGTCATTGAAATTCTTGCGACACTGCATCCAGGTCCTCATTGCTTAATTCTAGCATTGACCTCAACCGTTATCTGCTCCCACTGTCTTTTGACCACGTATCTGGAAGGCCTCCATTCACCCCTCCCCCCACAGGACATTGGTCCTCCTTTCTACTTCCTTCACCCAGACCTCAGTGCAGCAATCGCAAACCTTCGAGCTGACTGAAATTTCCACAGGTGTAATAAGCTTTGAAGGTTGTAATGACCTCCTGGTTCATTGACTGGATGAGTGAGGCCCCTTCTTCCAGAAGCAACAACATGAGCCCAAAAGTTAACCTGGCAGTATGACTACCAGAAATAATAACGCTGGCCCTTATTTTATCTTCAAACTGCCTAATGTACTTAATTGTAGATTCAATTAACACTGTATTGCCTGGCTAATATAGTAGCACTAGTGCCTTTTTTCAGCCTTTCTAATATTGTCACTTTTTCGGCAAGTGTCATCACCTGTTATGACTCTTCTCGCTCTTTTCCTGATCAGATTCTCTTTAACGTCAGCTCCCACCACCTGCTCCAGCCACAACATTACTTTATTTCTTAAAGGGAAGTTAAATCCCACCATTTGTGTCTTTGCCATTCGTTAATTTGCTTATCTGCGCAAAATATTATGTACACCATTTCACCGATTGCGGGTCCAATGTTCACTTATCTGGGGTTTTCACAGAAAAAAAAACAGAAAAAAGATGAAGAAAATGTGATAAAATAGAAAATGCACCCAAATGAATATATCAAAAAAAACGATACAGAAGATGTCTACAACGTATTTCCTGGACTAGAAGTTGAGCATTGCACGAGGGCATTCATAGTTGCTGCAGATTCATTTGATCTACAGTACAGTACAGTATCTGGGCAGTCTTCAAGTCACCATTATTGAAAAATGATTGAATCTGAACCAAGCAGTAAACATCCGAGAAAAGTGACAATATTACATAGGCTGAAAAACTGCACTAGTACTTTCATATTAGCCATGGAATACAGTATTAATTCAATTTACAATTAGGCACATTAGGCAGTCTGAAGATAAAATAAGGGCCAGTGTTACCGTTTCTGGTAGTTGCACTGCCAGGTTAACTTTTACGCTCGTTCTTGTGCTTCTGGTGATGAAGAAGGGGACTCACTTATCCAGTCAAGGAACCAGGAGGTCACTGCAACCTTCAAAGCTTATTACACCTGTAGAAATTTCAGCCACATTTTCAACGTTGTGGAAACAAGTCCTTCAACCACTGTTTGTGATTGCTGGAAGGAATTCAACATCCTTATATCAATAGGAATAATTAAAGACAAGCGCTATGAGGTTAGAGGATTGACCATAAATGCCTACTGGAAATAAGTTTGGCCTGAGGCTGTGAATGGTTTCATAGGGTTCTTTAATGTGATGTTGAAGTAACCAAGATTGTTGAGTTGGCAAAACAAGTTGCAGCTGGGGTGGGGGGATGAGGTTTGAAGACCTAGCCACAAATGAACATGAAAAGTTGGTTCAGTCTCATCAAGCGGAACTTGCTACAGAAGAATTGGTGGAACTGATGAAATCAAGTGAATGCAAAGAAGAGGAGGAAGAAGAGCCTGAGGAGGCTCAATTTGCACTCAAGATGGCAGATCTCATAAGATCAGCTGAAGAATTAAAAAAGCAGTCGACGGACTATGACAAACATAGAAAAAGGGATTGTCTTTTGTAGAGTGATTGACACTGCTTTTGCTCCTTACTGAGAACTTTACAAAATGGAAAAGCAAAAGGCGAAGCAGTCAAAAATATATATATTTTTTTAAATCTACTGCCACATCAACATCTACATCAGCCACCTCACCCACTCCCTCCACCTCCAAGTAAACCTTCTCCAACTTCACCTCCAAGCCACATTCTGTTGGAGAACCCTACAATAAAGGTAAGTATGACTAATATATATTTCTTATTTTGTTAAACAGCAGGACATCTTTATATTTATTAAAAACATTGTTTTATTGTCTTTTATTCTCTATATGTATCAAATTTTTGAAACCTAATTGATTCCCATTATAAAATGTGTTCAACGTTTGCGAGCTACAGATTTAAGCAGTGCAGGCTAGATTTAAGTGGTGCTAACTACTGGCCCCTGTTGACTACATCCAGCAATGAGCAACATATTTAGTGTTGCTGGACACAGAGATCATTCAAATATACTCCAGCAACATAAGAGTGACATGTTGCATGCAATCAACGGTTGATTGCACATCAAAATCCCTGCTCCCGTTTTTGGGGTCCATCCAATTTAGCCCCCATAGAATATAATTTTCAACCTGTAGAGGTGAGCACTCATTTCACAAAGACAAGTTAGTTTTCCACAAAATTAACACGAAAAAATAAGCAGTCACACATGTCCTGAGCTTTGTGGGGTGTTCAGAGATATGATAGTTTGTTCCTAAATTTCATTGGAAATAACCATTATGTAGGAATAACAATCATTATTCCAATTCAAAGTTTTAAAGAGAACACAAACAAAATGACAGCAGAATAAAGCCTGCACATTTTGTAGTGAATGCCACAGAAATCTTAGCAGTTACAGTATTTTATTCCATTACCCATTTAGATCCAGCTGACAATACTCTTGTTTGACTGGCAAGGCAAGAAAGTAAACTATAAATAGGTATGAGTATTTCATATACAAATGGACTATACACAGAAAGCAATAATAACAAATCTGACAGTAATAAAAATCAAATGGTCTACTAAAAATTATTTAGAGTTTCTAAGAAAATTCAGTAAGTAGCATATGGCCCAAAACAACAAGTAAAATTCATTGTAGATATATTCTACAAATCTTGAATTACTTCTTCCTTATAAAGATTGGATTTTTCAGTCAGAGTTTGAAATATAACAAGGGAGTTGCTTTTAAAATTGCCATTTTGTTTCATTCACTGTTGTTCAGCTTCTGGAAACTACATGACAACGGAGGAAATTATAACTGTGGTATTGAATGCACCAAATCTAATTACATTTAGAGACTGGCGATATTAATAAATAATTACTTGATGGTTAGCTCTGCTAAGTAATAAGTCAAATAACTGAATAGTAAGTTAATTGACAAGTTGCATAAGCCCTGGATTTTGTTAGTCACTAGCTAAATTAGCTGAGATATTTTGAAGAAAATTCATTTTTATAACAATCTAAAATATGTATTTATTTGCCTTTAAATGGTCATTGCATTTATGGAAGTCCTTGATATTCCTTTTTTCTCATTTATAAACATTACACTAAATCACATTGCAAACACGTCATCATTATGATGAAATCATGCTGTGAGAGACTGGCAAATGAATACATTAACCCCTCCATTACAGTCATAGACAATGGATTTCCTACAAGTACATTAAAATGCATAATTTCATCTTACCCATCACTTGTCCAAGATATCATTGTAATACATATGATCCATGAATCTTCCAGCTGCTCTCCACCACCGAAAATAAATTCCAAACATTTTCTACATTTGTATAATGCCTTTAAAATGTAGAAACATCCCAAGACAGTGGCTCTTTAATTCTCTTTATTTCTGTAATTTCTTCCTGCTGGCTAATGGTATGAAATGTTTACTTATTTACAGTTAGTATGATGTGTCTTCTGTATGCTTTCTATTGGGAATTTACAACTTTTCCTCTGGGAACCCTGAAGTTCAAATGTCAATGTTTGATTCTTCCTAGATTTTCCTTGTCACACTATATTAAATGTCAAAGCTAAAGTATGAATATTAATTAACATAATTAATGATCTGCTTAAGTGTGCTCATCAAGAATGTTCTCAAGCACTCTGACCAGGACAATCATGCAGAGCTGCCAAAAGTCAGTCCAGAATTTTGCCTTTCAGGTCATTTCATACAGGTGAAGTGACACTTTCTCTGTGCCACTTGCCTCAACAACATTCAGTACAGCAAAATCAATTCATGAAACATATAAAGGCATTTATGGAGTATCAGTATATTCTGCACACACTGGCTCCAGTAATCAGTCATTGCAGATACAACTTAATCATAATAGCAATAGCAACTTAATCATATAGCTTTACTTTTTCTGTACGCAGGTGCATATGTTACTTTTTCCTCTCCAACACACACATCCACAGCAAAGTGATTGGCAGTTAGCATTTATAAATAAATGATTCGGAGCTTTGCATACAAACAATTAACTTTTTCAACCCAATGTGGCTTCAAGAAATTGATTGTTTTTATACGGGAAATTCATAATTGGCATATTGTTGATATATAATAGAAATTGTTAGAAACGCAGCTTAAATTGGCTCCTTGTCTTTTTTTTTTAAGTTCTTTGCTTAAAAGAATCTCAGATAATTCCTAAATAAATTGTAAGGGTTACATTGATCTGTCAGCAACTGTCTGATTGGTTGTTCACTGTAAATTCTGGACAGTGATGCTGGTGTCGATTATTAGCATTTTTTTAAGAAAAAAAGTGTCTTGCTGTCATTTTCATGTGTTACGTATATGCTATTGATTTGCTATGTGCATCCATTACAATGAACATATTCAACGCGTTCTCTTAACAGCTACTGAATATATATTGTCCTCTGGCATGGTGTATTCCTTTTTCAGACTGCAATTTGCAACCCCTCCAAGAAGCTCACGCTTACATTTAGTATTCACTCCACTTCCTCTGTTTCAAACTTCACTTCTTCAAGTTCTGAAATGTGTTGTTGCATTGCAGCAACTCATCCAGCTCTCCCATCATCCCTTCCTTGACACTCTCCAACCTGACTTCTACCCTGCCAACAGAATCAAGACTGCACTGGTCAAAATCACAAACATTCTGTTATCGATGAAACCTTGGTTTTGTCTCTCTGTATCCTCTTCTATTTCTGACCTTGAACATCATTGGTAATTCCACTGTCCTCCTACATCTCTCCTCAGCAGTCCACTTCTTTGGCATGATCTTTTTAGTTCATCACACAGGAAAAAGCAGCTCCTTTATTATCTGCAGTGGCTTTCTTCACATGCCCGTATCGTTATCGATAGTATGCTTCAGGAATTCAACCTTGGTCCCCTCCTTTATCTCATCATACAAATCATCGGAAAGTATAGGATCAGCTTCCATATGTATGACAACTATCTCAATCTCCGTCACCTTTAAATGGATCCAAAGGTAGTTTCGAAACTTTCTAAAATCAACAACTGGACAAGTCAAAATTACTTCAGGTTCAATGTTGGCAAAACCAAAGCAATCTTTTGTGGCTCCTGCCACCATTTATGTGACATCATCTACTTCCACAACTGTTACTTCAGGCTGATTCAGGAAATACAGAAGCTTAACAATGTTCAAGCTCCAGAACTTTGCTGCTCCCTCTACTACCACTCTCTTTGCATTTAAAAACATGCCAATTTATTTTCGGAAGTAATATTTTAAAAATAGAAATCATCATATTGATTGGACATAAAATTAAACCATGATGTTCTACAAGCAGAATCAGTGATACAATACTAGATTAACTCATTCAGCATCTGCAAAATAATTATGCAATCCAAGTGGAAATTAGTCTCCATTATTTTCCCAAGCAGCAAGCCAGACTTGTATAAGTGGCCATAATGATGGAGTTCATGCTTCTCACAGAACCCAGACTGATGAGCTTCCTGACCACTTATGTTGTAATGAATACAATTATAGGAATAACTAATCAGGAACATAATCATTTGGTATCAGTTGTACTGATTATTTGTTCCTTGCATTACATCTTTGCTGCTTTTTAGTGGCCTAATAATGACTATTTTTCAAACATCAATTCACAATCACAGACCTCTTGTTATACCTGATATGGCCCATGAACCCTATTTTCCTGTTCATTAACTTAAAGAAGACACATATGCAGCAAGTGCTGCAGCACCACTTTAAAACAGTAACATATTCAAATTTGTTTACAGGTGATCATGATCAGTAGGTTTAGAGTTGTTATGAAAAGGGACAAGGAACAAAGGGGTGAAGATATTCAACTGAAAAAGTGCTGATTTCAGTGAATGATTTTTAAAAATTCACCCACAAGATGTGGGCTTCGCTGGTTGGGCCAGCATTTATTGCCCATCCCTAGTTGCCCTTGAGAAGGTGGTGGTGAGTTGCCTTCTTGAACCACTGCAGTCCATGTGGTGTAGGTACACCCACAGTGCTGTTAGGAACAGAATTCCAGGACTTCGACCCAAAGGCAGTGAAGGAATGATGATATATTTCCAAGTCAGGATGGTGAGTGACTTGGAGGGGAACTCGCAGGTGGTGGTGTTCCCATCTATCTGCTGTCCTTGTCCTTCTACATGGTAGTAGTCGTGGGTTTGGAAGGTGCTGTGGAAGGAGCCTTGATGAATTCCTGCAGTGCATCTTGTAGATGGTACACACTGCTGCTACTGTGCGTTGTTGGTGGAGGGAGTGAATGTTTCTTGAGGTGGTGCCAATCAAGTGGGCAGCTTTGTCCTGGATGGTGTCCAGCTTCTTGAGTGTTGTGGGAGCTGCACTCGTCCAGGCAAGTGGGGAGTATTCCATCACACTCCTGATGTGCCTTGTCGATGGTGGACAGGCTTTGCGGAGTCAGGTGAGTTACTCGTCACACGATTCCTAGCCTCTGACTTGCTCTTGTAGCCACAGTATTTATATGGCTAGTCCAGTTCTGTTTCTGGTCAATGGTAACCCCCAGAATGTTGATAGTGGGGGATTTAGTGATGGTAATGCCATTGAACATCAAGGGGCAATAGTTGGATTTTGTCTTGTTGGAGCTGGTCATTGCATGGCACTTGTGTGGCGCGAATGTTACTTGCCACTTGTCAGCCCAAGTCTGGATATTGTCCAGGTCTTGCTGATTTGGGCATGGACTGCTTCAGTATCTGAGGAGTTACGAATGGTGCTGTACATTGTGCAATCATCAGCGAACATCCCCACTTCGGACCTTATGATGGAAGGAAGGTCATTGATGAAGCAGCTGAAGATGGTTGGGCCCAGGACACTACCCTGAGGAACACCTGCAGTGATGACCTGGGGCTGAGATGACTGACCTCCAACAACACAACCATCTTCCTTTGTGCTAGGTACGATTCAAACCAGCAGAGAGTTTTCCCCCTGACTCCCATTGACTCGTTTTGCTAGGGTTCATTGATGCCACACTCGGTCATATGCGGCCTTGATGACAAGAGCAGTCACTCTCACCTCACCTCGGGAGCTCAGCTCTTTTGTTCATGTTTAAACCAAGGCCGTAAAGAGGTCAGGAGCTGAGAGGCCCTGGTGGAACCAAAACCAGGTGTCAATGAGCAGGTTATTGCTAAGCAAGTGCCGCTTGATAGCACTGTTGATGATCCCTTCCATCACTTTCCTGATGATCGAGAGAAGACTGATAGGGAGGTAATTGGTCAAATTGGATTTGTCCTGCTTCGTGTACAGGACATACCTGGACAATTTTCCACATAGCCGGGTAGATGCCAATGTTGTAGCAGTACTGGACCAGCTTGGCTAGGGGCGCGGCAAGTTCTGGAGCACAAGTTTTCAGTGCTATTGCCGGAATATTGTCAGGGCCCATAGCCTTTGCAGTATCCAGTGCCTTCAGCCATTTCTTGATATCACGTGGAGTGCATCAAATTGGCTGAAGACTAGCATCTGTGATGCTGGGGAAGGCCAAGATGACTCCCCCACTCAGCACTTCTGGCTGAAGACTGTAGCAAATGCTTCACCCTTATCTTTTGCACTGATGTGCTGGGCTCCTACATCATTGAGGATGGGGATATTTGTGGACCCTCCTCCTCCAGTGAGTTGTTTAATTGTCCACCACCATTCATGACTGTGTGTGGCAGGACTGCAGAGCTTAGATCTGGTCAGTTGGTTGTGGGATCGTCTAGCTCTGTCTATCACTTGCTGCTTATCCTGTTTGGCATGCAAGTAGTCCTGTATTATAGCTTCACCAGGTTGACACCTCATTTTTAGGTATGCCTGATGCTGCTCCTGGCATGCCCTCCTGCACGGTTCATTAAACCAAGGTTGATCCCCTGGCTTGGTGGTAATGGCAGAATGGATATGCCATGCCATGGGATTACAGATTGTGTTTGAGTACAATTCTTCTGCTGCTGATGGCCCACAGTTCCTCATGGATGCTTAGTCTTGAGCTGCTAGATCTGTTTGAAATCTATCCCATTTAGCACAGTGGTAGTGCCACACCAGACAATGGAGGGTATCCTCAATGTGAATACGGGACTTTGTCTCCGCAACGACTATGCGGTGGTCACTCCTACTGATACTGGCATGGACAGATGCATCTGCGATAAGTAGATGAGTTTGAGGTCAAGTATGTTTTCCCCTCTTGTTGGTTCCTTCACCACCTGCCGCAGACCCAGTCTAGCAGCTATATCATTTAGGACTCGGCCAGCTCAGTCAGTAGTGGTGCTACTCTTGTTGATAGACATTGAAGTCCCCCACCCAGAGTACATTCTGCACCTTTGCCACTCTCAGTGCTTCCCCCAAGTGGTGTTCAACATGGAGGAGCACTGATTCATCAGATAAGGGTGGGCGGTATGTGGTAATCAGCAGGAGGTTTCCTTGCCCATGTTTGACCTGATGCCATGAGACTTCATGGAGTTGATGTTGAGGACTACCAGGGCTACTCCCTCCTGACTATATACCATTGTGCCACCACCTCTGCTGGATCTGACCTGTCGGTGGGACAGGATGTACCCAGGGATGTTGATGGTGGTGTCTGGGACATTATCAGTAAGATATGAGGACTATGTCAGGCTGTTGCTCCCAATTTTGGCACTAGCCCCCAGATGTAAGTTAGGAGGACTTTGCAGGGTCGACAGGACTGAGATTGCCATTGTCGTTTCCAGTGTCTAGGTCAATGCCAGGTGGACCATCCGGCTACATTCCTTTTTTGTAACTTTTTAGCGGTTTGATACAACTGAGTGGCTTGCTAGGCCATTTAAGAGTCATCCACATTACCGTGGGTCTGTAGGCACACGTAGGCCAAGACCAGGTAAGGACGATTGAGTTCCTTCCCTGAAGGGCATTAGTGAACCAAGTGGGTTTTTACAACAATCAACAATGGTTTCATGGTCATCATTAGACTTTTTAATTCCAGATTTTCACTGAATTCAAATTCCACCACCTGCCAAGGCGGATTTGAACCTGGGTCTCCAGAGCATTGCCCAGGGTCTCATGGATTACTAGTCCAGCGACAATACCAATACGCCAACGCCTCACCCAGTAAATGAGCAATGGTAAGATAGTAGGTGGTAAGATAGTTCAAAGAGAAGATAGTTCAGGTGCAGATTAATCATGGTCCCCTGAGGGGAATATGATGGGCATGTGAAGCTAGAGCTTCCTGGATGACTAAAGGAATGGAGATTAAAATGAAGCATTAACAAGGAGGCTTATGATGTCAGGTTGATAATATAATCGAGAATCACAAATACGGGAAGTGGAGAGAGAACTGAAGAAAGGAAATGAGAGGTAGAGAACGTGCAATGATAGATTAATAAATAACAAAAAGGAACAAGCAATTCTTTTTTAAACTGAGTAAAGAAGGATGGTCAAAGGAAAGTTGGGGCCAATTAAAGACCTTCATGGGGAGACAGAGAGCTTGGCTCAGGTACTGAATGAGTGCTTTGTATCTGTTTTCACAAAATGTGATGCTGTCAACATCATAGTATAAGAGGAGGGGTAGAGAAACTGGATAAGATAAAAACAGACGTAGACGAGGAACTTCAACGGTTGTCAATACTCAAAGGCAGAAAAGACACCTGGACCAGATATGGTGTATCCTAGCTTGCTGAGGAAAGTAATGGTGGATCTGGCCACAATCCTCCTTGGATATGGGAGTTGTGCCAGAGGGCTAGAGAGTTGCAAATGTTACATCCATGTTTGAGATAAACTACAATCCAGTCAACCAACCTTCAGCAGTGGGAAATTTATAATCTGTTATAAAATTAATTTTCACTTGGGAAAACATGGGTTAATTAATAACAGACAACATAGATTTGTTAAAAGCAAGTCAAAACTAAAACATGATTGAGTTCTTCGATGAAATAATGTAGAAGGTTGATGTGTATATGTACTTTCAAAAGGGTAATTGATAAAGTATAACATAATTGACTCATCAAAATTGAAGCCCACGAAATTAAAGGGGCAATGGGACTGTGGATTATGAAACTGTTTAAGAGATGGGAAGCAGAGAGTAGTGATGAACAGATGACTCAGACTAGAGGAACATATAGAATGGTGTTTCCTCTAGGGATCAGTATTAGGCCTACTTCTCTTTTTGATATATATTAATTACCTGGGCATGAATACAGAGAGCTCAATTTCAAATGACACAAAACTTGGAAACGTAAATGTAAATGGAGAAAAGTATCTGACTTTAGGAGGACATAGATAGACTGTAAATTGGTCAAAACATATGGCAGATGAAATTTAATGCAGAGAAATGTGAAGTGATGGCTTCTAGGGTGAAGAATGAAGAGAGCTTATATTGGTACAATTTTAAAGGGTTTGCAAGAGGCCTGGATTCACGTACACAAATCTTAAGGAGGCAGAATAAGTTGATAAAACTATTTTAAAAGCATATTGGGATCTGATCTGTAGCTTTAAATATAAAATACACAAGCAAAGCAGTTATGCTAAGTCTTTATAAATCATTGGTTACTGTTGAATTGGATTCTGGGCACCACATAAAGAAGGATGTCCAGGACTTGGAGAAGATGCAGAACGCTACCAGGGAGGAAGGACTATCAGAATGCAGATCAACAGAATGCTACCAGGGAGGAAGGACTTCATTTATGTAGAGAGACTAGAGATAATGTGATTGTTCCTGTTACAGCAGAGATGGTGTTTAAGGGGCATTTTAACGAAGGTGTTTAAAATTATGAGGGCAAATGAAGAGAAACTGATATCATTGGCAGGAGGGTTGGTAACCAGAGGACACATATTGAAGATAATTAACAAAGGGAGTAGAGGGGAGGTAGAGTCATTTTATTAAACCAGCATGTTATGATCTGGAATGCGCATACACACTTAAAAAGGAAAAACTTGTAGAATAATGGCACATGAGCAGGGAATTGGATGAATTGGGCAGCTCTTTCAAAGAGTCAGCACGGGCACGATAGGCTAAGTGATCTCCTTCTATGCTACATCGTTCAATGATTTTAGTGCTGCTCTGAGGATTGCTTTTATTTAAAATGATTTCAAGAAAATTAAAGTGAAAAGAAAAAGAAAAGACCAAAACAAAATGTGAGTAGAAGAGATGGTTTGGGCACAGACAAGGTGCGGCCCATGAGGAGGAAAGATAGGACAACTAAAGCCGGGGCCCATTGGATAACAAAAGCAATAGAGAGTAAGAATAAGCAGAAGAAAGGAGGCATATGATAATACAAGTGGGCACTAGGCTGAATATAGGAAGTTCAGAGGTGAATTAAAAAGAGAGAAGAAAAGGGAGAGTACAAGGAGAGATAGCTAACATAAAAGGAAATCTTAAACTCTTATAGACATATACATTGTGAAAGAGTAGGAAGAGAGAAGGAGTGCGGCTGATTTGGGAGCAAAGAGAGAATCTACACAGACAGGTACCAAATTAATACTTTTCATTTATTTTTACGAAGGAAGATGTTGCCAAAATCATAGTGAAAGAGGTGGTAGTTGAGATACTAGATTTGCTAAAAGTTGATAAAGAGGAGGTTTCAGAAAAGTTGACTCTACTTAAAGCTGATAAAACATCAGGTGCATCTGAGGATCTGAGGAATGCAAGGGTGGAAATTGTGGAGGCACTGGCCGTAATCTTCCAATCCTCCTTGGATACAGAAGTGAGTCCAGAATCCTAAAGAATTGCATATGTTATGCCTTTGCTCAAAAAAGGATGTAAAGATAAACCCAGCAACCATGAGCCAGACAGTTAAAGTCAGCGGTGGGACAAAGTTACTAACACTAGTTAATCCAATAATGACTAGTTACTAGTCACTTGGGCAATTGTGGATTAATTAAGGAAAGCCAACATGGATTTGTTAAAGGAAATTCATGTTTAACTAACTTGAGTGAATATTTTGAGGAGATAACAGAGAGGGCAAGGTGGTTGATGAGGTCCATATCAATTGACTTTTGGAAGTCCATAAAGTGATACATAATAGGCTTGCCAGCAAAGTTGAAGCTCATGGAATAAAAGAAGCAATGGCATTATGGACACAAAGCTGAGTGAGTAACAGGGTACAGAGTGGTGAATAGTTGTTTTTCAGACTGGTGGAAGGTATAAAGTGAAGCTCCCCAGCTTTTCTTGATCTATATTAATGACCTAGACTTTGGTGACCAGGGCACAATTTCAAAATTTGCAGTCTACACGAAACTTGGAAGTATTGTGAACTCTGAGGAGGATAGTGATGGAATTCAATAGGACAGATAGGCTGGTGCTTGGGCAGACATGTGCCAAATGAAATTTAATGCAGGGAAGTATGAAACGTTATATAATAGTAGGAAGAATGCAGAGAGACAATATAAACTAAAGGATAAAATTCTAAAGGGAATGCAGGATCAGAGACACCTGAGAGTATTGCGCACAAAGTGTTGAAGGCAGCAGGACAGATTGAGAAAATGATTAAAATGACATACAAAATCCTGAGCTTCATAAATAGAGGCATAGGAGTAAAAATGCAAGGAAGCTATGGTAAACTTCCATAAAACACTACTGGTTTGGCTCAACTGGAATATTGGGCAATTCTGGGCACACATTTTAGGTAGGATATGAAGCCTTAAGAGAGGGCACAGAAAGGATTTACAAGAATGATTCCAAGGTGAGGGACTAGATAGATTGGAGAACTTGAGGTTGTTCTCCTTAAGAGAAGAGATTTCATAGAAGTGTTCAACGTCATGTGGTGTCTAAACAATAAATAGAGTTAAACTGGTCCCAGGTGAATAGCAAAAGAACCAGAGGGGACACGAGGAAAAACTTTATGCAGCACAAGGTTAGGATCTGGAATGCACTGCCTGAGAGAATGATGGAGGCAGATTCAGTTGTGGCTTTCAAAAGGGAATTGGATAAGAAGCTGAAGAGTAAATTTGCAGGGCTATGGAGAAAGGGCAGAGAACTAGGACTAGTTCTTGCAGAGACCCAGCACAGGTATGATGGGCCAAACAGCCTTCTTCTGTGCTGTTTCCATTCTATTCTATGAATAGTGAACTCTTGGTCAAATTTGCCATTACCTGGAATAAAGTGCATGATTTTGTATTCTTTTACTTTTGGACAACCAACAGTTTATTTTCTCACCAATCAAGGAATGACAGACTGCAAGACATATTACATTAATTCATTTTATTTGGTGTTTGAAAGTATGTGTTTTATGGAGTGATCTAATGATGGAGTAACACCCTACGAGTGATAAACCAATACGTTTCTTTATCTGAGGTTGTGCATGGCTACTCAACTACTGTTGAGCCGCATGGAATACTGCTATCTATAATTAACCCTAATCTGCCTACATCAGTGCAATGAATTTTCATTCCTGGAATTGCTATGTTCTCATTGTTTGAGACTATCATTTCAACCACTTAAGATCACAGAATCAGATAGCACAGAAGAAGTAATTTGGCCTGTAATGCCAATTAGTTCCATTCTCCCACTTTTCCTTCATAGCTCTGCAGATTTTTCTTTTAAGTATATATCCAATTCCTCTTTGAAAATTACTAATGAGTCTGCTTCCCCCACCATTTCAGACATTGCATTCCAGATCAAAACTCACTGAATTTAAAAAAGTTCTCATCTGCCCCTAGCTTTTATGCCAATTATCTTAATCTGTGTTCTCTCCTTACTGATCCACCTGCCACTGGAAAAGTTTCTCCCCATCTACCATATCAAAACCCCTCAATTTTGAGCATCTCCACTTATCTTCTTTGCTTTAAGATGAACCATCCCAGCTTCCGGCACAACTGAATTCCCTCATCATTGGCAGACTCAGTGATGGCACAAAATTATCACAGACGTGAGGCTGCTCTTGTGCCACTTCACACATCACAATGAGCCCATCGCCTGTCCACTAATTTGTTAGAATATTAAAGAAGTGGCTGTTTAAGTTCCCTGACAGCATAGCATAGGTGGAAGAAGCTTTCATGAGAATAGCTTGTACTATTGTGCCAATAAACTGTGTTACAGAGGTAACATCGTCTTTGCCACCAATGTTGATCCTTGTTCAATAGCTAGAGATCATACATCTATTCATCCAATATCACACTCACTGCTGGAAGTCTGGGGGCAAGTGACTACTTAGCACTATTCATTCATTGTGACATCCTTCATTGGAAGGCAGATTTGCTGAGTTCTGTTTTCAAGGACGACTCAGGAGGGAAATAAGCATGCCTTTAGCTCTGACCCTACTGCCTTCTCATCAACTTCTTGTTCACAAAGTGAAACGAATAAAGGGTATGATCAAATGCAATGGGCGGAGGAGGAGCAGTGTGTGTTGATCAGGATCTAAACAAGGGAGTATAAGTGAAAACTGGTAAAATGAAAATTTAGAACAGATATCTAGAACAAATTCTTCACGTAATGAGTAATTAATACTTGGGTGGCTTCTGGATAGGGTAGCCCACCAAAAACCTTATTTTCTTCCAGAGACAGATGCTGTGATGGAGGAATGTTTTTCCTCCATCTTATTCTGGGTGGATGAGCCAAGATGGGTCAAATGGTCTCCCTCACCATTATTTTGGCAGATTTAAAAAAATACAAATGGGAAAGGTTGGCTGAAGAAAGCAATTTTTTTGCACTTCCCTAAGCTATGGTTGTGGCAAGCCACAATATGAATTGAGTTCATACATGCTTTAATTAACTCCATGTAACCACCCTACTTGTCATGTTGAAGGAATTATCCTGTTCACCAAGGTAGTTCTGTCATTTGTCTAATATGCAAAACACCAAGCTCGCTCTGTGCAATGGGCTTTACCACCTAGCCATTCAGCTATTTCACAATTGAATCATTAACCACCAACATTTATACTGACTGCTTGAGAATGTTAAAGAATCATTATTATAACTTGTTTTGTGACTAGTAAGAAAGAATAAAATTTCAGCCAATGAAATAATATTGTACAAAAAATGATTTTTTATACATAGAATTTACAGCAGAGACAACTGCCTAACGAGTCTATGCTAGTCATTATGCTCCACACCAGCCTTCTTCCACCCTACTTCACCTATCAGCATAATATACTGTTCCTTTGTCGCTCTTGTGCTATTTAGCTTCCCCGTAAATATAACTATGCTATCTGCCTTAATGACTCCATGGCATTGAAAGTTCCATATTCTAGCTACTTTCTGGGTAAAGAAGTTTCTCCTGAGTTCCTTATTGGGGTTACTAGCGACCATCTTATATTTATGACTCCTAGGGCGGAATTTTACAGCCCTGTTGCGGCGGGGGCGGGGCTGTAAAATGTGGCAAGCTGTTCAAAGGTCCGTTGACTTTGGCGGGACCAGAAAATCACGCCGGCAGAGGGGCCGTAAAATACTGCCCCTAATTTTGGATTCCCTGACAAACAGTAACGTTTTCACTAAATCTACTCTATCAAACCCCTTCATGGCTTTAAAGACCTCTATCAGGTCACCCCCTCAGCCTTCTTGGGTTAGTAAAACATTAAAAATATTTATTCGACTTTTTCTGAAAAAAGTGAGGCCCACATAATTCCGCAGAAACTAAATAATGAAGCTTGCACTATAAATGAAATGTTCATCTAAAGGGTTGAGTCAATCTTCGCTGACCTTTAACGTGAATGAGAAAAGCAGAATTTGTCTGTAGATGTTTTCTAGTAAGTACTTCTATAATTGAACTTTGAGATTCATTTCTCGCTTGTCCTACCAGCTTCAAATGCATGTATATCTCCCCACAATCAAATGCTTAAATTTCATATTTGGTGCATGAAATGCAAACAGATTTATATCAGAACTTAGACCTCCAAAATACCAAAGGCCTAGAAATGCCTTCTGCTACATGTAGCACAGTGAAATGTAAAAGAAGCATTGCTTTTCAGAGTAATAATTTAGTTTTTTTGTATATTGGTTATTATGATCAAACATTCAGAAGGAGTGGGATTAATTGGATAGCTCGACCAAAGAGTCAACACAAGCTTGATGGGCTGAATTGCCTCCTCCTGTGCTGTATCATTCTACAATGTCAGTAAGTCACAGGGTTATTGGCATATTTCAAAATAATTGTAATACAGAGGATATATTTCAGCCACACAATTCTGTGGTTAGAATTGAAATTTTAGTTTCCTTTTTTCAGTAGGTGCATGATTTCATCTATGTACTTAATGATAACACTTTTACTGGACAGCAGCACAAGCGGCAAAACAGCTTCCTCGCAACTCGATGGCCGAGGGTTAAAGTTCCAGAGTTGTGCCTGTTACTGGAGTTTGCTCCACTTTTGCTCAGGGGTGCTCAACACTGGTTGATTGAGGGGAAGGAAACAAGTCTTTGCCACTCAGCTATCCCCACTACAAGCTGACTCCTGCCCACCTATTATGCAGAACCATGGCATTGCAGAGCGGCCAAGACTGTCTAGCCCTTGCAGCTAAAGCAGGCTGCCAGAAAGCAAACTGCGACTGCAGGAAAATAAAAGGAGAAAAATTGTAGAGGAAGAAAAATCTTGATGCCTATATCCTAAGATGCATCATCTAAAGATGACATGGCAGCCTCTATAACCACAATACTATGATTAGATTAAAAATACATTTGCGATAGGCACTTACCTCCATCTCCAGAACCTGATCCCATATCTGTAGAGAGACAAGATCTCATTAGAAGCCACAATAGTATAGCAGTGATTTTTCTGACTGGATTTTTTTTTCATTTTAACACTGGTTGTAGTCTATTGCTGAAATCTATAGATATAGATTCTATTGTCTATGCTGAGAGAATTAAACTGATGAGCAAATGACCAAATACTAACTCGAAGTCACCCAAATGTACTTTTTATTGTGGGTTGAATGGTGATTAAGTGCCCAGTACAGGGTACTTCCAGTTCCCATTTCCGTTCAATATGCTTCAATAATAGCTTTGAAACGTGATAACGAGCAGTGGCTGTTGTCTGAGGCTGCCTATGTAACAACCTCCTGCAAATTGGATCACGCCGGATAATCGGATTTATTTTATGAATTGATGAAATACAAGGTTAAAAGCGCGTGTTACGCTCACATTCACGCCGTTACGATGCATATTGTGGTATGCATACCGTTGGGACAGGATCCTTCACCCAGCACCTTTATTTCACTTTGCTGCTTGCACGCAGCCTGTCGCAGGTAACACTCGTTCTGGTAGGTATGGCCATTGGAGCCGCACACAGGCACATAGTCAGTGCTGCACTAAAAAAAGAAACAATTATCATAAAGATCTGCCAGACTTTCTGCAAGGTCCACACTGCACACATCCCGAGCACAAACAGACAGCAGTCTGTCCCATTTCACCCAGACTAAACGGAACCCTATTAAAACAGCAATGTATGTTCCTTACCTTGAGCTGGCAGTCGCAGGTTATGGTCTCTCCGATCCGCAAACACTCCCCACCAAACTGACACGCATTGATGTCGCAAAGAAACAAGTCGTGTTCTCGGTCGTCAAAACCTTGAAATATTAAGAGAGAGAGAGAGGAAAGGAAAGTACTGGCAGAACTTCAGTGGCTGCTGAAAATTAAATGCCAACCTTTTCGACAAGGGCTCGCCATTTATTCTGTCCCTGGGTTCGCAGGTGGGTGTTTGTCGGCGTGGGGTGGGCTCCCTCTTGGATGGCCGGGGTCTCACTGGGCAGATCTACAGCCTTGTTCTGATGGCCGAGTGTTGCAAAGATAAATTCTATGGCAGCCTTTTCAAACCTCATGCTCGAGATTGCAGCTTAAACTGAAACACGGCACTGTCTCTTCAAATTATATTTCACTACTCTACACTCGCTGCCCCCTTTCCCTCAGCCTTTATCTTGGCCCTTATTAGGTGTCTATTTGTAATATATACATATACACATACATACGCACACACACTATATATACACACACATATATTGCCAGAAACCTAGAGGTGACATGACCAAGTTGCAACAAAGATAGAGAAAGCTAGATTTTTGGTGAAAGCTTGTCATTGTCTATTTCTAACGAAGATTGATGACCTAAATCTTTCCACTAGAGATGTGGTTAATCACAAGTCTGAACCCGCAGACCAACATCGCTGGCAGCCCCTTGCTTTCTTTTTGTTTTGGCTCCAGTTTTCTGTGGGATTGCGACATAACAATCTCAACAGAGAGAGGGAGAAGAGAAACAACTCCTTTTGCATTGCAACCTGCAGTTTGTTTCCTTTCACTAATGCAGATCTCCATCCTCTTCATATCCCGGCTTCTGCGGGGCGCTGAAGATCTGCTGGAAGAATAGCAAAGCCGGCTTGTGTCTGGATGCTTTCGACGGGAATGCCCAAGGTTTTTGCACCCGGGATCATATTTAAAAAAAACGGAGGAGCAGCAGCAATATATAAAATGGCCAGTGCAAAGGTGGAGGCTGCGGGAAACATTTCCCCACCATCCCTAAAACAAATCGAATTCAGTTGGAGATTAAAATATTAATTTAAAAAAACGAAAAATGCTCAGAACATCAGTGGAGAAATGTTGTGCACTTATCAGAACATTGGGCAGAAACGCTCCGTTTGCATTTTTTTAGCTGCCTGTCTGCAACATCTTTGCAATACTTCACCCGAATCCATCACAACCCAGTCAGTCAATCACAGAGTAACTTTCAGCATCAGTGTCAATATTCAGCTGCCTACGGGAAGTTTAAAGGGACCCTTCCCTACCCTCCCCACCGCCCTGTCCCAGTTGGGACTGTTGCCTTACCCGAGCAGTTCCAGCCGGTGGGTGTCTGGCAGTCACTCAGGGAGGTAGGGTAAGCTGAGAGTTTAACAGGTAGCGTGGAGAGAGTCAGCATCGCCAGCAGAAAGCCCGCGCGGTGTGGATGAAGAAGTGGCCAGCCTGGCGGGTGGGACTCCACCATGACGACAGGCGGCGGCGGATCGCGGATCTCGGCTCAATCCCAGGCTCTCCGACCCCACCATCTTACACAGGGCACATCACGCATCCTGGGCGCAGCAGCAACACTGCCACATGTGTCCGCCGCGGCTCCCGGACTGCAGCAGCAGCAGCCGCCCTCTGCCTGTCTCGTGCTGACCGGGCTGGGCTGGCTTCCCGCTACTGCAGCCAGTCTCTCTCTCTCTCTCGCTCTGTGCCTGTCTCTGGGCGGCTCGTGCTCTCTCTCTCTCTCTCGCGCTCGGAAACTTGTTATTGATGAGCCGCCCGGCGCGCGCCGGCTTTTTCTCAGACATCCCTCGGCTCTGATTGGAGCGGCGGGGCCCGGCGCTGTCACGTGGGCAGTGGCAGCCCCCTCTGATTGGCCCGGTAGGATATTGGCGGCTGGGAGGCAGGCAAGCGATAAAAAGAGGCTGAGGCAGATTGTGAGGGACCAAAAAAAAAATCATCAGCGCACACGGAGCCCGGGCTCAGCTCATCCCCAAATATCAGCCTGGAGCCCGGGATCAGCTCATCCCCAAATATCAGCCTGGAGTCTGGGCTCAGCTCATCCCCAAATATCAGCCTGGAGTCCGGGCTCAGCTCAACCCTAAATATCATCCTGAAGCCTGGGATCAGCTCAACCCCAATATCAGTCCAGAGCCCGAGATCAGCTCATCCCCAATATCAGCCTGGACCTGGGATCAGCTGATCCCCAAATATCAGCCTGGAGCCCGGGATCGGCTCATCCCCAAATATCAGCCTGGAGCCCGGGCTCAGCTCACCCCCAAATATCAGCCTGGACCTGGGATCAGCTCATCCCCAAATATCAGCCTGAAGCCTGGAATCAGCTCATCCCCAAATATCAGCCTGGAGCCTGAGATCAGCTCATCCCCAAATATCAGCCTGAAGCCTGGAATCAGCTCATCCCCAAATATCAGCCTGAAGCCTGGAATCAGCTCATCCCCAAATATCAGCCTGGAGCCTGAGATCAGCTCATCCTCAAATATCAACCTGGAGCCCGGGATCAGCTCATCCCCAAATATCAGCCTGGAGCCCGGGATCAGCTCATCCCCAAATATCAGCCTGGAGCCCGGGATCAGCTCATCCCCAAATATCAACCTGGAGTCCAGGCTCAGCTCATCCCCAAATATCAGCCTGGAGCCTGGAATCAGCTCATCCCCAAATATCAGCCTGGAGCCCGGGATCAGCTCATCCCCAAATATCAGCCTGGAGTCCAGGCTCAGCTCATCCCCAAATATCAGCCTGGAGCCTGGAATCAGCTCATCCCCAAATATCAGCATCGAGTCACCGACAGGACGGAAGATTGATTAATATGGAGCCGCATTCGGCTCGGTTTGGATCGGGATACTACCGCTCGAGATATCCCAACATCATCACTGGGTCGGTCTCTGCTCGGTTCGGTTTGCCTCGACACAGAGCCGGGTGGGGGGAGTGGGGATGGGCGCTGGCAGAGCTCAACATTCAACACCGTCTCCTCTCACCAATGCTCCGCGACAGCATCTCAGCCCGGTCCCTGTCTCCTCTCACCGAGGATCCGCGACGTATGACCCCAGCCCCGGGAGGTTAGCTGAGTTTAGCGGACTAGGTTAGCAGCAACCACTGGCAGTACAGCTCAGCTTGGCTGACTGCCGAGTGGATAGGATGAGGAAAACTCCATCAGATCCAAGCTCCTTTCATCTGCTGGCCGGCCGACGGGAGGAAGGATCGCGCGTCCAAATAGCCAGTCGCACTGCAACCGAATTTTCAGACATTACTTCGGATCGGGCCGATTCTCTGTGTTGAAAATTCAGGACCTGAAGAGATTAACATCATATCACACCTCGATTTCCATTCTACAAGAGCGAAATGTGAGAGAATGCCTTAGCTTGGACACTTTCCAGAGGGGCGGCATTACCAGAAGTTACATGCGATTATGCATTTTTTTTTCATTTTACTGGTGAAGAGACTAGATACAATAAAAGCATATCCCATCTCGCTCCTACCGAGGGATTGAGTTAAAATGCGATAGATCATATGAGTAATGTATTAGTGCTCACCGTTCCCTGCTGAGAGGACTAGATGGGAAGGAATACTTGAAATCTCACTACATCTTCTCCAGCTACCCTGGAAACTGTATGTTATGCGCAATGACCGCTGAAAGCTGGGGAAATTGGTTTAGAAACCAGTAGTCGCTGTGGTCACCGAGGTGTACACGGGGTTGGGTACCAAAATTGTGAAGACCTAAGATTAGAAACCAGGAAACAGTACCTACACTGTTAACAAAGGATAAAAGACCAGGAACAGTTAGTTCGGAGAACAAAGGATGAGAAACCAGGGGACAGCATATTCTTAGAACATGAATTGGACATAAGCAACAGTAAATTTTGGAGACATGGGATCAGATAACAGTGAACAGTAAATTCAGAGGACAAGGAACTGGATAACAGTGAACAGTAAATTCAGAGGACATGGAGCTGGATAACAGTGAACAGCAAATTCAGAGGACATGGAACTGGATAACAGTGAACAGTAAATTCAGAGGACATGGAACTGGATATCAGGGGACATTAAATTCAGAGGACATGGAACTGGATAACAGGGGACGTTAAATTCAAAGGACATGGAACTGGATAACAGGGGACGTTAAATTCAGAGGACATGGAACTGGATAACAGGGGACGTTAAATTCAGAGGATATGGAACTGTATAACAGGGGACGTTAAATTCAGAGGACATGGAACTGGATAACAGGGGACAGTAAATTCAGAGGTCATGGAACTGGATAACAGGGGACAGTAAATTCGAGGTCATGGAACTGGATAACAGAGGACAGTAAATTCAGAGGACTTGGAACTGGCTAACAGAGGACAGTTAATTCAGAGGATATGGAACTGGATAACAGAGGACAGTAAATTCAGAGCACATGGAACTGGCTAACAGAGGACAGTAAATTCAGAGGACATAGGATTATAAACCAAAAGAGAGTAAATTCTGAGGACAAGGGATCAGATAATAGTGAACAGTAAACTTTGAGGACATAGGATTAGACATAAACATTGGCTGGTTAAATTCTGAGGACATGGGTGTAGATACCAGGAAACAGTAAATTAAGAGGACGTGGAACTGGATAACAGAGAAAAGTTAAATTTAAGAACGTGGAATTGGGGACAGCAAATTCCTGAAGACACATAATTAGACATCAGAGGATAACACTAGGATCAGCGTAAAACATCAAAAAACATGGACAAGAATGTGTATTTTGACTCCTTAAGCTTGTTCCATTCAAAGACCAAGCACAACCTGTTCTAATAGGGACTCTGTTTAATGCATTTCATCCCATGATGAAAGATTTAGCAATGCTTTTCCTTCCCTTCCAAAGATAAATCAAGTAAAATTCTTCAAATTTTAATTTTTTTAAATTTAAAATGTTTAATTTTTAAATTTAATATTTGAAAACTTGACCAACTTTCCAAGATTTCAGGAACACTTTGCTATATTGAATTTCATTGTCATTTATTACCTATTCTGCAAACCTATTTATGTCTTCTTGTAATTTAGTGCATGGATCCACATTATTAGTGATACCTCTCAGCATTATCCCCTTTCATGTGGCACTTTATTGAAGACCTTTTGAAGTCCATGAACATTTCATCTGCTTGATTGTCTTTGTCTACCCTTTCTGGTATTTCTTCAAATAATTCAGTAAGGTTGGTTAAACATGAGCTTCCTTTGAGAAATCCACACTGACTAACTTGAAATATTATTCATCTCTAGATATTTTGTTTTTTGATCTTTTAGCAAATATTCTACCATCTTTCACATCAAATGATTTATATTTAAAGTGTTGCTTAGGCAAACAAATCAGACAATTTGCACACAGCAAGGTTTTATAAACAACAAATGAGATGAATCACCATTTAATCTATTCTTGGTGTTTTTTTGTTGAATAGTGCCATGGGATCTCTTGCATTCTCCTGAACAGCCAGACATGGCCTCAGTTTATCATCTCATCACCACCGATAAAGTAACACTCATTCAGTACTGCACTAAATTAAATGCTCGAGTCCTGGAGTGGAACTTGAACCATAACCTTCTAATCCAGAGGTAAGAGTGCTACCAACTGAGCCAAGTTGAGACTATACTTAGCATTATAACCCTCAATTCATTCTTAATGGAAATCATCCTGGAGGGAAAAATAAATCCAAAGCAAATGTTTCCATGATTAACCACCTCCTTTAAGTTCCTTGCTCACGACATCCTCACATCTTGCCAGTTGCAAAATGCTCTTGTTTTTTTTTTAATCTCAAAATGGAGGCTTTCCCTTAACTTCCTTATACCTCTGTGTTTTTTTCTAACCATCCTAATCCATCCTTCATCCAATTTCAAATTTACAGTAGGATTTAAAAAAAAATTAAGTGCCTGTAGAGCACAGATTTTTTTTCTGTGAGTGCATATCAGAAACTTGGGCAATTCTCTTCCCTCATGATTTTCTGTCCATTTAAAAATTCTGCACCAGGAGTGCTAAAGCCAGACTTTAGCCTAACTCTTTTCTGTATCTCCACATCAATCTTCACAAGATTCACATCTGTTCTGAGAGCTACTTTCTTTGCCTTGACCACCCCACTTTTACCTCTTTTATATTCAATCAATTACAGGTATTATAAAGAGTTAATAATTTCTTCCCTCCCCCTTTTTAAGGTGAAAATCACTAATAAACTAACAAACAAATGTTCAAAGGAGACTTAAAATTCTGTTCAGATTATCAATGAAGCACTCCAGTCCCCCCAGTGCCCATAGATGGCCTCAAGGATAGCAGCATACAGTACATGTTCCATCTCCAGGGACAACCCCATTTTAAACTTGTCATCTTCTAACTCAACTGCCTCTCCTTAGCTCAAAACATGTCATATCAATCACACGGTCAATTTTCACGTATGCACCTGCAATACCCACCCCTTCACTGTATTTGATTCCATGGCTGCTGCACTATTTTTGGGACAAGACCAAACTTCTTATAATTCAACAGTGACAGTACCAAATCATCTACCAAATACTGACCCCTGATCCTGTCTTATTTCTTGAATGCTGATCAAGATTAACTTAATGGTACAAAACCTCAATATTTTGCTTGACTCAAGGTGAGTTTTAAAATCTATATCCACTTCATCATGAGGAAAGACTGCCTTAATTTCCAAAACATCTCCCACCACTGTTTGTACCTCACCCCAATGTTACTGAATCCACAACCTATGTCATTGCCACTTCCTCACTTGACTTATCTATTGCTGTAATTGTTGATCTCTCAAATTTCATTTACATAATTCCATCTCACCAAGAATTCTAGCAAATGCCAGAAATGAGAAGTAACAGTCATGAGGAGAAACTTGAGATGATAGGACAATTTCAACTGGAGCAAGGAAGGTTAAGAGAAGATTTAATAAAAGTTCTTGGGAGGCAGGGGGTAGTGATAAGAGCTCATCAATTTAATATTAACATTATGAGACTGAGGAGAGAGGCTAAGAGAAAATCGTTACAGAGCTTGTGTAGTATGAAATGTGTTGCAATTGAGACAGGGCCATTGTTTCTTTCAAAGAAAATTTGGATATATATTTTAGTCAAAGAAAGGCACAAGGTTATGGAGAAGGAGGCTGGCAGTGGAATTATTTATTGATTGCTATGGCAAAGAACAGGCACAGACAAACTGGCAGAATGGGATACAGTGCTGTAAAATCTATTGTTTTGAGGATCTAAACACTTCCTATTGCACACTAAGCCATGTTCAGCTATCACCCTTAATCTTGCTGATTTCTATTGGCTCTCTATCTCTCAGTGCATTAATTTCAAAATCTTCAGTAATTTTGAAATTCCTCCACAGCAATGGTTTCTCTTTACACAAACAATTTCCTCTAGACAAATGTACTTTGCATTCTCAATTCTATCTAGGCTAATGTTCCCTCTTCCTCTATTTCACTAGTAGTGGAAAAGCATGTAAGCATCTTGTCCATTCTTTGGAACTCTGTCTCTCCAAAATTCTTCTGGTTTGCCACATCCCTGCTAACCTTCAAAGCCTTTTCAAAACATTCTGGCTTTGGATTTGTGTTTTTGAATCTCTCTCCTTATCTTCCTTCTCACTCCTGCGTAGGTCTAAGCCTCAACTGAATGTTTTGTTATACTAACGGTTCAATAATGATGTAAACCGTTGTTAAACCAAAAAAATTAATCCAGTTTTTTTTTTGATCTGCGTTAGCTGGGAGTCCATTCCATAGAGCAACTTATCCGTGGAGGAGAACATTTTTGTCGCTTTGTATTTTGTAATACTTTGTATTTTGTCCTTTTGCTCTTTATTCATATTCAAGCCAAATAATCTGGTTGAATTGTCCAGTGAATTCTTGCTAAAATTAAGCAGTATAAGAATGAAATCTATAGCGCTCATAGGTGGGTTCCTTGACTAACTGGGAACGTTTCAAAGTTTGCTTTACACCATATCATTGGAGTTATACTACAGGAGCTAAAACTGTACCGGACTACCTGAACAATTTCTCCACTTGCTACAAAATGGGACCATTTCATACCGTACGTAACTGATGCTTTCCATATACACTGAGTGTAACGCAAGGGAAAAATATATAAATACGTCCTTTTTTGTTTCTTATTAATGTGGAAGTACGTTCGTAGAAGATTGTTGTTTTATTTACAACAACTAGTTTAGAAAACAAAGGAAAACAATCGGCATTATTCAATATAGGCAACATTACGTTCATCCATATTCAAATTTATCCACCATTGCTTGGATCATCCACTTAATTGTTTAGTACTACTTAACACTGCGGAATTAGAAACCGAGAGGAGTCACCGCGATTTACGCCCAGGATTTATTCACTGCCGAGGGCATTGGTTCAGTCACATGGAATGCCGAGAGAATGATGCTGAAGAAACGGGACGAACTGTGTGAGAAACCACGTCAGCACTGATCCTTTCTGGACTCATTGATATAATGTCCGTCAGGGACTAAATGAAAACTGATCCTGCCTCATTTCATTGCCGAGTAGAAGGGATATCGAGTAGCAAACTTCCAGTGAAGCGTTTTCGAATTCGTAGACGACCACATGGTATTTGGTCTCACTGTTGAGGAAAAGGTGCAGTGTAGATGTGACAGACTACATCAAATCAAATTCATCAGATATTATTCTCATGTCACAATGCGTCAGAAGCATCCCGAGATCAGACTGCATTTATCTAACCAGACGAATACAGTTTAGGATTGGACTGCATTCATCATTAAAGAACCTTTATAGGAAAGAGCATTGCAGATTAAATGCATCATTTAGGCCATACTTTAAAATTGGAAACTCTTTAAAATAATAATTTTGATTTTCGACAACATTAAAAAATAAACACTTTGTTGGTGTTTAAATTTTAAAAAGTCCTTACTGGCCTGAAGGGAATTCTAAAAGTCGTCACTTAACCAAGTTCCCCTTTACCCCGGGTAAACCCTAAAAACTATGAACAGGATCCAGAAAGATCTTAACAAACGCAACAATACAAACACAAAAGAAAGACTTGCATTTATACAGTGTCATTCACCATCTCAGCGCAGACGACAATCAATGATATATTTTTGAAATGTACTCTTGTACTGTAGAAAACGCTGCAGCCAATTCTCATACAGCAACGTCCCATAAACAGCAATGTGATAATGACCAGATAACAGTTCTACTGATGTTGCTTTGAGGGTCATCAGGAGAATTAACCTCCTCTTCTTCCAAAAGTGCTGTGGGATCTTTAACATCCATCCCAGAGGACAGATGGAAGCTCAGTTTAACTTCTGATCTGCAAGAGGGCACTTCAGACAGTGCAGAGCTCCCTCAGAACCTCTCATCTGAAAGATGGCACCTCCGACAATGCAGTACTCCCTCAGAACCTCTCATCTGAAAGATGGCACCTCTTGACAGTGCAGAACTCCCTCTGCATTGCTCATCTGAAAGCTGACACCTCTGAAAGTGCAGCACTTCCTCAGAACCCTCATCTGAAAGATGGTCTCTCTGACAGTGCAGCACTCCCTCAGAACCCTCATCTGAAAGGTGGTACCTCTGACAGTGCAGAGCTCCCTTTGTATCTCTCATCTGAAAGCTGACACCTCTGACAGTGCAGCACTTCCTCAGAACCCTCATCTGAAAGATGGTACCTCTGACAATGCAGCACTCCCTCAGAATCTCTCACCTGAAAGTTGGTACCTTTGACAGTGCAACACTGCTTCTATCTCTCGTCTGAAGGATGGCACCTCCACCAGTGTAGCTGGTGCAGGAATTAGGGATGGGCAACAATGCTGGCCTTGCCAGCGACGTTTACATCCCATAAAGGAATAGATGACAAAAAGGCACATGTGCTGGCACTGAGCCACGGCTAAAGAAACGTTGGCATGATTTAAAAGAACTGTTTGAAAATATTAATGGGAGAATAGGGTGCCACACAAGGTCAACATAAATGTTAACATTTTATTATCTGTATTGGATTGTTTCGGTGAAATATGTGGATTGTGTCTTTGAAACTCTTTAGGACCCTGATTGTAAAGACCCAATGAACGAATAAATGTGACTTACAGTCATTCATTTTCAAAGGACAGAGTTACTTACACATCACATACTCAGTCATTCCGATAAAGATAGCATCTATTTTCACCAGCCTGCAACTTCGCGGGTTAATTGAAAAGCTTCAGCCACCGGATCTACACCCCATGTTCCAGCCCCTGGGAAAACGAACCGCTTCCTTTAACAGTCAATGCAGGGAATTAAATTGACATACCTTGTTACAAATGAGGTCGCTGGAGTTTTTTAAAAAGTACTTCAACACTTTGAAACACATCCATCCACAGAAAAAAGACGAGCAATGAAAAAGGACCAGCAAATTGATTTAATTTTTACGAGTGGGGTATTAACCTTCCCAGTCGTCCTGTAAACGTGTTTCGGTATACTGGCCCCCTCGCCAAAACACAAAAAGACAGAATCTCCCCCCGCCCCCCCCCCACCCCTCACTTCTTAGCTCAGTATCGGAACACATCTTTGGGAACTGCGAAGTTGAGTTTTAATGGTAGGAAATTTAATGGTGTGAAAATACCTGAAATCCGCCGAGCTCCATTAGTACAGCTTTGATGTGTCTGATTAGGAAATTGTGTGACCGCAGACGTTGGGCTGAACCCTGTGGTGCAGGCTGCTCAATTGTTACGCCACGGTGGCAATTTCTAACAAGATTAACTGCTCTAAGCGTCAAAGTAATGTGCGCATTAAGTGGCTTAAACACCATATAGTGAGAATGTATCTTACACCCATTAACATTTGAGCGGCGTTGGTGCAGTGTTGTCCTTTATAGTATATATTGGGATGTGCGTGTTCATATATGTATAAATACACACACGTTCCAATATATTATACCGCATAGTCAACGTAAATATGTGTATTTGTACATGTCGAACTTGAACAGTAAGTTATTTGACAGCTAATAACATGTTCGCGTCTATTCAACAATACCTCTCCGTTATTAAATTGAACATACCCTGGCTTTTTCCTACTGCATTTCGGTTTTGATTGAAGGTGTTGGCCATGAGATACGAAACACTGAAGGATGCGGATGAATAAACATTTGAATGAAGATTTACGGTCCATTTCACTTGTTGCCTGCTTGTATAAAGCACCCTTGTAAGTCTCGTTGTAAAACGCTACCAGCCACGCAGACTTCTGATTGTGTGATCAAGAGAGAAGTTGTAATGAAGCATAAAAACAAAGCGTTAAAAAAGGATTAGACACATTTATTGTCTGTCTTTGATTTTGGCCACTGGTCGGTGTTATTTAGCACATGATTACATACTGAATGATACAGACGCTTTCGGGCAATTTTAGTTTAAAGCAGGACTCTAATCATCGCCCGGCCGTTGTCTGCTTCCCGAGATCGACAACAGGACATCGGATGTTTCATTTTTAAATTTCCATTACACACGTCACTCTGATCATTAAGAAAAAGCAATTACTTTTTACTGCCATTATCTATTTCTGATGGCGCTTCTTCAAAACTCAGCGCTAGCAAGTAGTGGCAATCATTATAGGCCGAGTTTAGAGGATATGAAATTGACCCGAAATTGACAGGTAGATCTCTAGAGTAAAGGGTTTTTGCAGCTATTTGAAGTGTATTCTATATAATGGATTGTAATGTATATACTTTAAAATATCGCCGCAGTAACATTAGACATTTGCCATTCGCCTTTTTCCTTTAATAACCGATTATATTAACTTTAAAATAAAACGAAAGTTGCAATTAAAGAAATAATTTGCATCTATGTAGCGCCCCTCACGATTTCAGGATATCCCAACAGGCTTTACAGTCAATAAATTACTTCTGAAGTCCAGTCACCGCTGTAATGTAGGACTTGTAACAGTCAGTTTGCGCACAGCAAGGTCCCACAAACAGCAACTGTGTGAATGTCAGGTAATCTGTTTTATCAAAATAGAAAGTGCTGGAAAAAAACTCAGCACGCCTGGCGCATCTGTGGTCAGAGTTAATGTTTGGCGTCCAATATGACTTCTTCTTGGACTCCAAACGTTAAGTCTGTTTCTCTTTCCACAGATGTTGTCAGACTTGTTGAGTATTTTGAGTGCTTTCTGTTTTTATTTCAGATTTCCAGCATCTGTAGTGTTTCACTTTTATGTGAACCTATTTTATCAATGTTGGTTGAGGGATAGATGTTGGCCAGGGCACCTAGGAGAGCTCCCCTGCTCTTCTTCCAGAGAGTACCATGAGATCGTTAACATTTACTTGAGAAGGAGGTTCTGAAGGACAGCACCTCAGTACAGCTCTGGAATGTTAGCATAAATTGACAAATTTAAATAAATGATATATCTAAGTTGTAAGGGTTTTGGTGTGACTATCCAGTGAGGCAGCTTCTTTTGTGCCATGTGATATCCACGGAGGCCCAAATTCTGCTGCTTATCTATCCTAAACTCTTCAGCAAATTAAATTTTAGCAATTCTTGAATATTTGTTTCCTTTTCCTCATATATTTCACATGTGATATCTACAATAAAAGCCAGAAGTGAGGTTTTTACAGAAGTTGATTAAGGTAACAGCTAAGGAAGGGATAGAGAGTCAAATAAGATTAGGACTGAAACAGTGAATTTGTATTTTCCCATGCTTTCTATTTAATATTTGATCAGAGGTGCAGAGGATCCAGATACTGAAACAGGATTAAAAATGGGAACATGAGTATAGTGAGGTAAACTGGTCCAGTTATTGGGAAGACTACTACAAATGGTGGGGTTGGCTTATACTGATACAAGGGGAGCCTGCCAGAGCTACTGGATGGCTACAATAGGTTAGAGATGGCTGCTGGAGATATTTAGATTACTCTACATACCTGGGGGAGATTGTGATAGATACTGGGGAAGGCTTTTGCAGGCACTGGGAACAGCAGCTACAGATACTGGGAAAAGCAGCTGCAGATACTGGGGAGAGTTATTGCAGGAGCTGGGAGAGGCTGCTCCAAATATTGGGAAAGGCTACTGCAGATATTGTGGAGGCTGATACAAATGCTGAGAGAGGTTAAGTGAGAGAAATATTACATAGGAACAGGAGTAGGCCAATTAGTCCTTTGAGCCTGTTCTGCCATTCAATGAGATCATGGCTGATCTGTGACCTGACTCCATATACCTTGCCTTTGCCCAATATCCCTTAATATCTTTGGTTGGCAATAATCTATAAATCTCAATTTTAAAATTAGCAATTGACCCAACATTAATTGCCATTTGAGGAAGAGAGTTCCAAACTTATACCACCCTTTGTATGAAGGAGTGTTTCCTAATTTCACTAGCAAAAGGTGTGACTCTAATGCTTTGAAGATGGCCCCTAATCCTAAACTCCCCAATTAGTGGAAATAGTTTTTCTCTATCTACTCTATCTATTCCTCTTAATATCTTGAAAACTTTGATCAAATCACCCCTTAACTTTTCAAATTTCAGGGAGTACAACCCTAGTTTATTAAATCTCTTGTCTTGTAGCTTAATTCTTGGAGCCCAGGATCATTCTGGTTAATCTACATTGCACTCTCTTCAAGGCCAAATTTTCTAATATATCCTTCCTAAGGTGTGGTACTCAGAACTACTCGTAGTACTCCATGTGTGGTCTAACCAGAGCTTGGTATAGTTGAAACATGACATCTCCTCTGGTGTAACTGGACCCCAAGTCCCTTTTAGAAAGCCATTTAGAAAGTAAAATGTTTAATCTTTTTTAAGCTCAAAGTGGATGACCTCACATTTGTCTATGGTGAAGTTCATTTGCCACAATTTGCTCATTCACTTAATCTATCAATACAGTATGATATGCACTCTGTTTGAAGGTAGATCCTTGGCTCATTGTCTGCTGATGCCTCATCCTGAGCCAGGTCCCAAGTTTACCTCAGCTGGAGCAGGAATTGAACCTGTGTTGTTAGCATTATTCTGACCTACATGATAGCCATCTAGCCAACTGAGATAACTGGCCCCCTTAATCTATCAATATCTCTATAATTTTATGCTCCCCTCTACACTGCTTACAATACTGCCCATCTTTGTGGCATCAGCAAGTTTAGATAAGTGACTTTCCAACCCATCATCTATGTATATAACCCTACACAGATCTTTGCAGGACATCACTGGTTGTTCTTGCGAATTAGGGTACCTGCCTATTTTTCCTACTCTATTTCCTTCCACTCAGCCAATTTCCTAATCAGGTCAACAAACTGCCTTCAATTCCACGGGCCTCAACTTTAGCTAGTTGTCTTTTATGAGGAATTTGATTAAATTTCTTTTGGAAATCTACATAAATGGCATTCATAGACATTTCCCTGTCCAATACTTCAGTCACCTCTTCAAAAAAGTTCAACCCAATTCATCAGGAATGACCATTGCTGGCTCTTGCTGATCAGTTGAAAATCTTCAATGTGCTCAGTCGCCCTATCCTTAACGATAGACTTTAGCAATTTCCTGACACTGGGGCCACATTAGAAAGGCCGCCAAATGGCGGGATCTTCGCTCAGAGTGGGGGTCAGGTTTGGGATAGAAATGGGCACGCTGCCCCCAGAAACAGATAGGAGGTGGCCAGAGGGGTGGCTGATTGCCAAGGCTGGCCTGTTAAAAGGCCCATCTTGGTTCTCTGGGACTTTGGCCCAGTTATTTAGTTGTGAATAGTCCTTTGGTAGTACAGAAGCTGAAAAAAGACATTTTGTCAAACCTTTTCATCTTGCACTCATCAGGGCAATCACAAGAATACCAATGTCAGGGGAAGCAACAACTTTATAATGTCTGAGAAGAGAGTGCCAATTGGTAGAGGTGTTGCCATTGGGAATACATCAGTTAATGGTGACTGAAAGTTAACTGCCAAGCATTGTTTGAAATTTTAAACCAGGCAGTTTGACTCTGATTGGTCAAGGCATTGCCCTGAGGAATGAATCAGCGAATGACTATCACTTATTTTGTTTAGCTGAAACAGGCGCGATGTGTTTTTTTTATTCCCTCATTGGATGTGGGCTTCGCTGGATGGGCCAGCATTTATTGCCCATCCCTAGTTGCCCTTGAGAAGGTGGTGGCGAGCTGCCTTCTTGAACCGCTGCAGTCCATGTGGTGTAGGTACATGCACAGTGCTTTTAGGAAGGGAGTTCCAGGATTTTGACCCTGCGACAATGAAGGAACAGCGTATATTTCCAAGTCAGGATGGTGAGTGACTTGGAGGGGAACTTCCATGTGGTGGTGTTCCCACCTATCTGCTGCCCTTGTCCTTCTAGATGGTAGTGGTCATGTGTTTGGAAGGTGTTGTCTAAGGAGCTGTGATGAATTCCTGCAGTGCATCTTGTAGATGGTACACACTGCCGCTACTGTGCGTTGGTGGTGGAGGGAGTGAATGTTTGTGGATGTGGTGCCAATAAAGTGGGCTGCTTTGTCCTGGATGGTGTCGAGCTTCTTGAATGTTGTTGGAGTTGCACTCATCCAGGCAAGTGGGAAGTATTCCATCACGCTCCTGACTTGCGCTTTTTAGATGGTGGATAGGCTTTGGGGAGTCAGGAGGTGAGTTACTCACTGCAGGATTCCTAGCCTCAGACCTGCTCTTGTAGTCACAGTATTTATATGGCAAGTTCAGTTCGGTTTCTGGTCAATGGTAACCCCCAAGATGTTGATAGTGGGGGATTCAGTGATAGTAATGCCATTGAACATCAAGGGGTGATGATTAGATTCTCTTTTGTTGGAGCTGGTCATTGCCTGGCATTTGTGTGGCGCGAATGTTAAATTTCCACTTGTCAGCCCAAGCCTGGATATTGTCCAGGTCTTGTTGCATTTGGACATGGACTGCATCAGTATCTGAGGAGTCGTGAATGGTGCTGAACATTGTGCAATCATGAGCGGACATCTCCTCTTCTGACCTTATGATGGAAGGAAGGTCATTGATGAAGATGGTTGGGCTGAGGACAATACCCTGAGGAACTCCTGCAGTGATGTCCTGGACATGTTCTTTCTGTGTGCAAGGAACAGCTCCTCATGTTTTAATACATGTAGTTTTCAGTACTTGCAAATGCACCATGCTGGGAGCCCAATTGGTTGTTAGTGTAATTTTTAGCACACTGAGGATTATTTAGCAAATGTTGTCCAATCATGGAATCGCATCTAATGTTGGACACTGCGTTTTGAGTTTTGTAAGTACAGGTTAGTTGGGCACAGTCTGCAACTTGCTTGTTACGAACAGCGAATAGCCAGTCTTTGGGACATGCAGCCTAGGGTTGCAGGAACATCAGCTTTTTTCAATTAGGAATCAGTGTCTTTATTTTCTTTAAGCAGTTTCACACCCTGCATTCTGTATTACTACAGTGTTCATTGGTTCTGTACATAGTGTATCCTGGGAGAATAGTCATGGAAGGGCCATGTGTTGGCATAGGGGCTATAAGGAGCCATTGGAGGTGGGTGGGGCATGAATTGGCATGAGGGCTTTAAAAGGCCATTGGGGATGGAATTGGAATTGAGTAGACATGAGGGTTAGAACAGGCCATGGGGGTAGTTGGGAGCGTGAGCTAGTATTTAGTTAGCATGGAGGGGACATGGGTAAAACCTTTTGAAGTTACCCTTCAAAAGGTTTCCAAATCCAGTCTATAGTTCATGACTCTTTTGAGATTCATGAACCACAAGTCATGAAGAAGCTGGCCCAACTCCACAAAAATTACAGGGTGTTACGAGATGCCTACCCCCATAATGGAGCTGGCCAAGTCTGGAATGCAGGGTGTGGGGTGACTGCCTGCACCCTTATCCTGCCCCTGCAAAAATTGGGGGCACTTGGAATGGAGGCAGGAATCCCAGAAATGGGTCCTGCCTGCCATTTTTAAATGGCTCTGGAGTCATAGCAACATAGGAACATAGAAAATAGGGCAGGAGTAGGCCATTCGGCCCCTCAAACCTGCTCCACCATTCATTTAGTTCATGGCTGACCTTCTACATCAATGCCATTTTCCTGCACTATCTCCGTCTTTACTATCTAGAAATCTATCGAGCCCTGTCTTGAACATGCTAAATGATTGAGCTTCCACATCACTTTCGGGTGAGAATTCCAAAGATTCACCAACCTCTAAGTGAAGAAATTCCTCCTCATCTCAGTCCAATATGCCCTACCTCTCATTCTGAGACTGTGTCCCCAGGTTCTAGATTTCCCCAGATGGAGGAAACATCCTTTCTGCATCTATCCTGTCGAGCTGTGTAAGAATTTGGTTTGTTTCAATGAGATCGCCTCTCATTCTTCTAAACTCTAGAGAATACAGGCACAGTCTCCTCAATCTCTTCTCACAGGACAACCCGCCATCCCAGGAATCAGTCTGGTGAGCCTTTGTGGTACTTCCTATATGGCATGTACATCCTTCCTTAGGTAAGGAGACCAAAACTGCATGCAATACTCCAGATGTGGTCACACCAAAGCTCCATACAATTGCAGCAAGTCATCTTTACTCTTTAAGGAATCCTTCCGTAATCCGCAAAAATCAAGGCCCAGATGTTAAGTTAATTGCTCTAAAATTACCTGGTTTCCCCCTCTCTCACTTCTTTTAATTAGCAGAATGGCATGTGCAATTTTCCACTCAAAAGGAAAGATTCCCAAATCTATAGTACTTTGGAAGATTATAGTTTGGGCATCTGCAGCATTCTCGCCTACTTCTTTTAAAACCCTGGAATAGAAACCATTTGGTCCTGTGGACTTGTTGGCCTTTAGTGCCATTAATTTCTTCATTACTGTTATCTTGCTTGTATTAATTTTGTTGAGTCCCTGTCCCTGCTTCAATAATAGTTTCCTTGGCATGCCTGTCATGCTGACCTCTTCCTTTTCTGTAAATTATGCAATGTAATTATTCAGCAGATCTATTTTTTCCTTATTTTCATTGACAGTGTCATCACTAGCAGCTTTCAAGAGCCCACATTGCTTGTAATTGTAAAAGCTTTTTTATGCTGATTTTGATATCCCTTGCAAGTTTCTTTTCCTATTCCCTTTAAGTACTTTTCATCATTTGCTTTTTTGCCTTTTGCTGCTCTTTGTATCTTTCCCATTTACCAGAACTTGTGAATTTTTTTTTTGCATTTATGTATGCTGTTTCTTTTAGTTTTATGTTGTCTCTTACCTCTTTAGTTGTCCATGGCTAACTGTTTTGGCAAGCAGAACTCTTGTTCTTTAGGGGTATAAAGTGGTTCTGTATCACATTAATCTTTTTTGAACATTTCCCATTGATTTTCTGTCATTTTACCCAGTTTACTGTGGACAGTCTCTGCCTCATCCCATTGAGGTCAGCCTTATCTAAGTCTAGAGTCTTAGTAGCTATTCCACGTTTCTCCATTTCAAACATGATGTTAAAATTGATCACATTATGATTGCTATTGGATAAATGATCATGTGCTGTTAGGCTGTTAACTAAATCTTGCTCATTACTTATTACTAAGTCTAATATGACCTGCTCCATTTTTTGTTCCAGAACATATTGCTTCAGAACACTGCCCTGACACACTCTAATAAAGTTGCTCCAGATATTGGTTGCAATGCTGCAGATAAAGGGAGACGCTACTGCAGATACTTGGTGAGGCTGTTCTAGATATTAGAGAAGACTGCTGCAGATGCTGGGAGAGGTTGCTGTAAATACAAAAGGTGGCTTCCGCAGACACTGGGGGAGGGTGCTTTAGTTTTGGGAAGCCTGCGACAGATGGGGATCATTCAGTTTTAAAGGTGTTCACTCCAAGGTGACTGCAAAGGACAAAACAAAAAATATACCACTTCTAGAAAAATCACTTGCTTTGGGTCAGCGTCTTAGGTGGTGTTTATACTGCAACTTTAACATTGCTGCCAAATAATTTTCACTATAGAGCAACATTAAAGTTGAAGTATAACTCCACGGTTCCAACCTAATGTTGAAGTGAAGTGCTTGAAAACTCCCAGGAGGAGACAGCCCATCAGTGCTTACGTTTGACTGAGCAAGGAGTATAATTTAAGAGCAAAATAAAAACCTGGCTCACAGGGATCTCTTAAGCATTTTTCAAAATTATGATTTAAATATAGAGAGTGTGGCGGTTCCTGCCCATGCTTTCAAAATATTTAAATTTACATTGGAGAAAAGAAAAGACTTGCATTTATATAACAGCTTTCACAATTTCAGGACTTCCCAAAGTGCTCTACAGCTAATGAAATACTTTTGAAGCGTAGTTATTGCTGTATTACAGGAAGTGCCACAACCAATTTGCACACAGCAAGGTCCCACAAACAACAATATAATAATAACCATATAATCTGTTGGTAGTGATGTTGAGTGAAGGATAAATATTGATGAGGACAGGGAGAACTCCTGTGTTCCTCTTTGAATAGTGCTATGGGTGCTTTTACATCCACCTGAATGGGTGAATGGTTTAATGTCACACTTGAAAGACAGCAGGCTGCATTTTACGGGAGGGCAGACTGCTTGCGCCCCAGGAAGTAAAGTCGGCCAGGTGCTGATTCACTCCATGCCAACCTGTCCCCCAGCCATAATACGCCATGGGTGGAGTAAATTGGTGGAGAGTGAAACTTCTGCACCTCACTTGGGAGGAAGTCCTACCCTTGCGGCTGTTTGGCTGGCAGGTCCATCACTCCCAGCAGCTCTAGAGTTGAGTAGTGGGCATTGCTGGGATTGCAGGAAGATGGCCTAAAAGGAACATGGCTGCCCTGAGAGGGTAAGCCCCAGGGTTTTAGAGTGGGGAGGTATTCCAGAGCCTAAGGAGCAGGTAGAGGTGGGTGGGTGTTCTGCCAGGCTGGTGGCATGGAAGGAAGAGGGGGTGTCAGTTTTGGGGGGGTGTCCCCAATGTGTGCAGGGCACCCCCTGAATGAGGTGCCCCCTCCTTCCTTCCTGTCTTTATCCTAGTGTTGTTAAACATGGCCTGCCCAAGCCAACAGTATTATGGTGTGGGAGTGTATTATTCAGGTCAATATCCTTGTTAAAAAGCCTAAACGACCTTTAATTATTTATTTACATGTGGTGGGCGGGCTGTCGATTTCAGCACACGTGCACCTAGTGTATTATGTGAGTGAGCTCGGGGGTGGGCACGAAGATGGTGGGTTAGCCACCGGACCAATTTTATATGCCACCCCACTGAAAACATGCCCGGCAGGGACACGTAAAATCCAGTCCGTCATCTCCAAACTGTAGCAATCCCTCAGTACTGCACTGGATTGTTTGCCTAGAGTTTATGCTCCAGTCTCTGAAGTGGGACTTGAAGTTACAACTTTCTGACTTAGAGGCAAGAGTGTTACCACTGAGATCTGCAGTTGGCATGTCTATCAGGTATGCCTACCACATCAGGATACAGGAAAATGAATCCAGTTGTTCCAAATATTGACGTTAGCCTTGCATAAACAAACAGGCATAAAAACTAGAAAGAAAAATTATTTTCTGACTAAATCTACTAAAAAGTTGGGCGATAATAATGGAATTCCAAAGTAGAATTGGACAGTAGAGTTAGAAAAAGCAAATTGCTGAGCCCAAAGACTTCAGAATGCGGCAGCTCCCTTTCCAAGCCTACCTTCTCTCTCTCTCTCTTTCCTCTCCAAGTCCATCACATCTTCGGAGCACCAGAATAACTAGAAGAATGCTTAAAACAGTTTTTATTGGAATTCTTTGTGAGCTAAATTTGGTTGGTGATAGTTGTGGACCTGCAGGCAATGTGATTTTGCAGAAATAGTCATTCGGGAGACTCTCTGGAGAATGTACTTCAGGATGCATCCACACCAATCCAGGCAGTGGAAGTATTGCTTGAAGATGCCAATGGTTGATCTATCAGGGCTCTGGTGAAGGCATAGCTTTGATGTAACTCATTTTGCCATCTGAACACACATTCCTGACATGTGTCAAGAATCACAATTTTGGGGAATATTCAAAGCAACCAACCTAAGACCTGAAGGTCTGTGTGATAGAATGGATAGGGGAATTGATGACTGACATACAATTAAGGTGTATGACAACTGGCAGGATACCTGCCACAGATCTGCACTATGTGCTGTGTCTCATTGCACGCCATCTGCATGTTCAGTGAGTGGAAACCCTACCTGTTCAGGCACAGTCCAGAGTCTTGTGTTACAGCACCTGAGGCTATGTGCATACAACTGATATTGCCATGCACCTGGGTAAAGCCTGCAATCTAAGTGAAGCTTAGAGCTCTGCTTTTCTGCTTTGTGTCCTCCCCAAGGAAGGAGATATAGTAATTTACGCTGGCAAGAAGCACATCCATCACCTACTTGATGCAGACTTGCAGCACAGTTAGACTAATGTTGATGTTGCCACCTGATGCAGCTTGGAATGGCTCCAAGCACAAAAATTCAGAGCCACAGACAATAGTGAGTGTGTGGAGAAATGTCTTTGTCTTTGGGCACTGTAAATGTTGTGTACAATGACTTGCCATTGTCATGTGACCTCTGAGTCATGTGACCACTGACCTCATTCCTTTGTGAGTTAAGGATTCAGGCAGAAGTAATTTTACCCACCATATACAACGTGGTATTAGGAGTGTACAGCTGAAATTGAGTGGATTTTGATACCTATAAGAGAGCCAGAAGCTGTAAGAAACAGCAGAAAATAATTAAAAATTCAGTCTTCAACTTTGTACAGGAAATTGACCACTGGGTGAGTCAGTGTGACTTTGAATATTCTAGTACTTGCTCTTATGGAGATGAAGGCAGGTGTGAAAATGAATTGGAAATTCTTCTAGTCTCAATGGCATAACTATGAAATTGCCACAAAGTTAGACAGGGAACCTGAACAAATAAGAATAGCAACTCTGTTATCAGTGCTGGGGAAAAAGTTCTACAAGCTGTTTGCACCCTAGTCTTCACTGAGGAGCAGAAAAGCCAGTCTTGTGAAATTTTGGAGACCTTGAAGACCCATTTTGAACCCTCTACTAATATTATTGATGAGTGCAATGTGTTCAACACCAGAACTCAGAACGATGGAGAGAATATTGATCAGTATGTGACTGTACTGAGACACCTGGATGAATCTTGTGAGTTTGAGCAACTGAAGGATGATCTGATCAGAGATAGGATTGTCTTAGATCAAACGATCCCACCATGAGAGCACGTCTGCTGAGAGAAGAAAACCTTACACTCAAGCAAGCTATTGACATGTGCAGAAGCTCTGAAGGGATTAATCATCAGCTGAAGACTATTGGTGGGAGAACCGATGAGGCTTTGCACTATGCTGAGAGGCAGTTCAGGTCTTCCAAGCATAAGACAACGGAACAATGAAAGAACTATTTAAAGAAGGACCAGCAGAATGATCAAGGCCAGAGTACTGGATGTAAATATTGCAGAGGACACCACACAAAAGAAAAGGAAGCATGTCCAGCCTTGGGAAGGCAGTGGTCTAACTGCAAGAAGCTGGATCACTTTGCACGTAAGTATTTTGCTGGAAATAAGAAAAGCAAGCATATAAATGTGGTTGCTGGAGTGATGTCAGATGATGATTCTGACAAATCACTCCACATAGACGATGATTTTGATAAATCATCCTGCACCCTAGAACAGTTTGGCACTGTAAAGCCTCAAGGTGAAAAACAGTATGTGGCAATGGGAATGATGACTGTAGAAGGAGATCATCAAGTTAATGTGAAGTGTCAGATAGACTTATGTGAAGTTGTTCAAGATGGTGACCTGAAAATAAAGTGATCAAAGGTAAAGTTGAGGCTATATGATGGAATGATGCTAACCCCAATAGGACAAACTAAGCTGAGAGTCCAATTCAATGGGAAGAAAGAGAATCTACAGTTCCAGATAGTAGGCACTAAACAAAATCCCTTCATCTCAGCTGAAACAAGTCAAAAGCTTAGGCTGGTAACCCTCCATGTACCAAAAGAGATTTGTAGTGTTTTGCATTGACAAGGCATGGAAAGTAGTCCAGTCCAGCGACTAATGTCGCGTCGCACCCAGACTGCTCTTCCGATAGCAAAAAATACTTAAGCCAGAAGTAGTAACAGAAGGGAGAGACAAAGTCAAAGTGAAATGACAGAAAGCCAATTGCATTTTTATAAAGTGGCCCAATCTTTGCTTGAGAGTTGGCGAGCTGGTCAGCGTGCAAATGTTGAACGCACTCAACAAAAGTCAGCCTACGTGGCAACTTGGAACCTGTGTAAAGCAGTTGTCACCTTGGTTGTACAGGGGAAAGTGAACAACTGGATATATCGTCAGCACCACAGACACGTACGTACAAGCAGAGAAGCTGCTCCTTCGCAGCAGATAGCTGATGAGGAAGAAATGATTCACCAACTGAACAAGGAATGGAATGACTGTCAGTTCCAGAGGGCAACTGCTCCCCAACAAAGCAACAGATCAACAGCAACACTCGCCACTGCAGTGACATTCCCAGGCGTGGCCACGTCGCACCAGGAACCAGTAAACACCATACAAACAACCAACAACAACCCACACTGGTACCATTAGAAGAGCTGAATGCTTTAAAGATTATGGCCAGGATTTTCCGGTCATCGGGCGGGTTCGGCAGGTGGGCCCAGGAGCAGTCAGGAAGCCGAACGCCGCCAACGATCGGGCCCCGACCACGATTTCACGCCAATTAACAGTCAGCCAGTGTGAATCATGTGCTGCAATGCTCAGTGCTGCTGGAGTGGGAGCAGGAGGAGGGTGAGGGTGGAAGTTCGTGCATGCGCGCAGGTGCGCGCGGTAAAAGCACAGAGCTGCCTTAGGGAGCTGAAGACTTTTAAAATGAAAAATAAAGATACTAAAAATAATGAAAACATGTTCCCTCATGTAACTCTGTCATGTGAGTAGGGACATGTTAAATATGAATGTTAAAAGGTTTTATTTCTTTTAATCACTGGCCGAAACCTCATCCCGCTCGTGGATGAGGTTTCGCCAAAAATGCAAAGGCCGCTTGGCCTTTTCGTCCGCCCACCAACCGAATGGTTGGACGGGCAGTGAAAAATTCTAGTCAATTAATTGATTAAGGGCCTCAATAGGCCAGTTAATTGTCAGCAGGTGTACTGCCGGCTCCCGTGCATGCCCGCCAACCGAAATATTGCACGAGAGTGTGATGACGTTGGGAAACTCGCCAGATGTCATCTTACGTATTTTACGCTCATTTGTGTCAGGGGCGCACCTGCCCATTGAGAGACAAATTCTGCCCTATGTGTGCAATGAATGTGTAGAGACAGACAGACAGAAATGAGACAAACTAGAATGAACAGTTTTCTGCTTGTGGGTGATAATTTTCTTTGTAGGCTGTGCAAGTGGGTAATTTGAAGCTGCAAGTGAAAGGGCATTCAATGTGTTTTTTATTTTTCTGTAAAGGTGGATGCTTGGAGAAATGCCTTTGTCTTTGTGCACTGCTGTGTACTGTGGCTTGCCATAGCCATGTGACCTCTGAGTCATATGACCTGAGTCACTGCTTTGTGAGTTGGAGATTCAGACAGGTCATTTCACCCACCGCATGGAGCAGTGAGTGTGCCCTAGTGGTGGGCAGCATTTGGTTTGTGGAAGGTGATGTAACTCTGATAAAGGGGAACCTTCTCACATACCTCTGCGCACTGATTACAGTCCCAATGGCTGAGATTTTCTGGCCCCACCCGCAGCCGTGAGTTTCCAGTGCTGTCGAAAGTCAATGGACTTTTGGCTGGCTCTCCAAATTTTCTGTTCCCACTTGCGAAGGGTTGCGCCGGATGTGGGCTGGAAAATCCTGGCCAATGATCTTGGCCTGTCATTCTAGTGGGATAAAGCTTCTATGAGCACCATTCTTTCTGTCTCCTTTTTCTGTTCAGTATGTGGGCTGTTGCCTGTTTCTTCACTTCCTTCCCTCCCTCCCAGCAATAACGGATCCCATAAATCTAAAGGACATTCTGCCATAAGCCCCTGGTCAAAATTCCAATCTAGATTCAGCCAGATAACTTTTTGGGAAGTTTGTTCTTTGTTAAAACAGCAGAGCAAACATGCTAGCAGTCCAAATGAATGGCCCAGTTATTTATTCAAGAGCAGCTGAGGATCCCTTCAAAGAATAGAGAAAATGATGTCTCCCCAATTGTTGCTGTGATTAGTGGGTTCATTGACTGGCAAATAGCATGCTGCAGCAATTAAAATTGCCTTTTGGGCCCTGTAACTGCTGCAAGGGCCTAATTTGAATATAATCAGCAGGTGCCCACTAATTTTGGGATGCCGAACCTAAAGCCTGGTCCAAAATGGTGTTGGTTACACTTCTAGGAATGAATGGGTGGGTGAGGCCATGACTCATTTCTAAAGATCTTAATGCCTTTTGTTTGAACATAAAGTGGGTGGGCAGCTGTTGAAAAGCATCTCATGTCTTTAAGAATTACCTGCCTTTTCTTTTTCTCTTTCACTGTTTCCACATCTTTGGAATCTGCTGCCATTTCCATGAATTTAGCCTGAATTTGCACTCTCATCTGTTGACTATCACATATTTTTCTCTACTTTCCCATGTCCATTTCAAAGCCCCTCCAACCTACCTGATACCTTTCCCTTAATCGCTACTGTTACTCTCGGTGCCTCACTCTCACATTCACAGGGAGCACTCTAGTGGTGGGGTTATTCCAGGATGCTTAGTATGACTACTGCATTTTGTTTATTTGAGCTAATCTTCCAAGCAAACGCCAGAAAACAATAATAAGAGGAAAGGAGCCAATTCAAGTAAACAATTAATTTTGAAATGTGCTGTTTGATTATTACTACCAAACATAGCAGAAATGGTGATTCTGACAATTATTCTGCAAGAGCTGGAACTTCATAAATGAGACTTGAAACTTCCAGCAGTCTTGTTGACAGTTGAAGTAATGATTTTGCAGAGTGGTGGCTAATTCTCCCTCCGCGTGGTAGTGGACTAATACTTTATCTTATACAAGTGAGCTGGCAAGTTCAACATCTGCAGCTATTCAAAGCTTTCAGTTGGCAAGTAGTCAGTAGCTGACTAGACAGGAAGAGAATAGTGAAATATAGGAGCCTGGAGTGAAGCCTTCCTTTGTATCTTCCAAGTGAATATATCCAAATGAAGGTGGAGGTGAAAGGGAAGGGAGCTAGATGTGAGATAATCAAGAAGGTGGGAAGCTTTTACTTAGTTAGTCTAATAATAAAGTCTTACCTAGAAGGAGATACATAACTTAGGGGCATTCTTAGCATCTCTACTATTTTCTCTATCATTGTAAACTGTGGCTACAACACAGCAATGCCAATGCCCATTAATAACTTTGATAGTCCTCACATTTACATTAAAATATTAGAAAGCATCTGTGAAAATATAAGGCAATTATAATTGTAGATAGTTCTACTATTCAAATTATGTGACATATGTTTTCAGGACCCTGTTGTCCATTTACATTTCTGAGTACTGTAATGGTAAACCTTCTCTCATTTTATGAAACATTTAAAAACGCATTTGAACAGTTACCCAAAATGGTTTTCCAGCAGAAAGCTATCAGCATTTGTTTTTGATAACAACAAAGGACAACACAAACACATTAAGGAAAATGTTAGGTGACATCAAACCCCTGGTACAAATATCTCAGCTGTAAAGAAGTGAATATATAAATGTATTTTCTCCATGCACAAACATAAAAGACATACAGGTCATTTGCAATCATAGAGAATTCAGACAGTGTTAACCATTGACTGTGACAACACAACTGTCATATTTCAAGATCCCAGGGGGCTTGATTTTAACTCTGATTGGGCTGAGTGTAGGTGGATAGCAGGATGAGTGCAAGACCTTACCTGCTGGAAACAGGCATTTTAACTATTGGGCTGAATGTAAACCGACTTCCCACTCGATTATTCGACCAGCTGAGAAAATTGCCCAATTCCAGAGTGTAATTTCTGGCCTGTCAGCCAGAGGCTTATTTAAAGCAAGTAATACACGTCTTAAAGTAATGTTGCATTCCCTTCTGGCTGATTTCTCTGTAGCAATGGTGGAGGAAGAAACTAAATCAGCATAGTTCATAGGCAAAACCCTGGGTTCATTGAGGCCTCCCTGGAGATCCTGCTGGAAAAAATCAGAGCAAAATGGGGAGGTTTTCTTTCCCGTTAGGCCAGGCAGACCCAGAAAAACAAAATTCACAAGGCATGGAGACAGATTACTGAGATTTCCAGCACCAGGAGCATCACTCCCAGAACATGGATGCAGTGCAGGAAGCCCTTCAGAGTGAGCACAGCTCTTCATTTCTCCATCTCTCCTGACAAGACACGGCAACAATATTTACTCTCCCTCCACAGCACTCTCAAGAGTTCCCTCTCCTCCACCTTAAGGCAACATTATACCACCTATCATTCTCAATTTAAATAGAGTCACCTCTTCCTTGATCCTGTTACAACAACCATTGGCAACATTTTTTTCTCACTTGCTATCCTTCACACAATTATCAGTTTCTTTCACAACCCCTTTCTCACTTCAAATTTCAAACACCTGCTTTCATTTCCATGCTGCCCATTCTTATTCCTTCTTTCTGCTTCTCCCTCTCAGTATCTACACAACAGGCAGAAGCCCGCAACCTCTACTTTGTTGAAAAAAGGTGGAGGCAATTATTACACTAGAAGGGTTTAAAGCCGATAAGGGGGAGGCATTAGATAAGCTGTCAGTTGATAAAGCACCAGGACTGGATGAGATGCATCCAAGGATACTGAGGGAAGTGAACATAATTTTCTAGTCTTCCTTAGATTCAGGGGTGGTGCTAGAGGACTGGGGAATTGCAAATTTGAGCCTTTGAGCCTGCTGTGCCATTCAATGAGATAGCTGATCTAGTTGTGGTCTCAACTTCACTTTCCTGTCTGCTCCCCATAAGCCTTGACTCCCTTATCTATCAAAAGTTTATCTAACTCAACCTTGGATAAATTCAATGACCTAGCCTCCACTGCTTTCTGGGGAAGAGAATTCCACAGACTAACAACCCTCTGAGAGAAAAAAATTCTCCTCATCTCCGTCTTAAAAGGGAGACCTATTATTCTTAAACTGTGTCCTCTAGTTCTAGTCTCCCCCACATGAGGAAACATCCTCCTGGAATCCACCCTATCTAGTCCCCTCAGGATCCTATATTTCTCAGTAAGATCACTTCTCATTCTTCCAAACTCCAATGGGTATAGGCACAATCTGTTCAACCTTTTTTCATTAGATAACCCAGGAATGAGTCGAGTGAACATTCTCTCAGCTACTTCTAATGCAATTATTTCCTTTTTCAAATAAGGAGGCCAAAATTGTAAAGAGTATTCCAGATATGGGGCAGAATTTTGCCCTTGTTGGGCGGGCTCGGTGGGGGTGAGTGGGGCAGTCAGGAAGCCGCCCGCCGCCCGCAATAGGGGCTGGAGCACGATTTCACGTTGGTGGGCCAATTAAGTAATACACCAAGGCTCCTTGGACAGCACCTTACAAACCCACGACCACTACCACCTAGAAGGACAAGGGGAGCAGATAGATGAGAACACCACCACCTGGAAGTTCCCTTCCAAGTCACTCACCACCCTGACTTGGAAATATATTGCCGTTCCTTCGCTGTCACTGGGTCAAAATCCTGGAACTCCCTTCCTAACAGCACTGTGGGTGTGCCTACGTCACATGGACTACCGCGGTTCAAGAAGGCAACTCACCACCACCTTCTCAAGGGCAATTAGGGATGGGCAATAAATGCTGGCCCAGCCAGCGAAGCCCACATCCCGTGAATTAATAAAAAAATGTATGCTGCAGCGCTCAGCGCTGTCTGTGCTTGGGGGTGGAGGGGGAGGAGGGCAAGTGGGGAACTTCACACATGCGTGCAGGTGCACGCTGGAAAAGCTCCCTGAAGCACAGAGCTGCCTCAGGGAGATAAGAGTTCTGAAAAACAAAAATGAAGAATTTTTAAATGTTAAAAAATGTCCATCATATGACTCTGTTACATGAGCAGGGGACATGTTATGGATGAGATGTAAAATTTTTAATTTTATTTTTATTTGCTGTTCGAAACCTCATCCCGCTTGTGGATGAGGTTTCCTAAAAGTACAAAGGCCGCTTGGCCCTTTTGTCTGCCTGCCAGCTGTAAGGTTGGACAGGCAGCAAAAAATTTAAGTTAATTAATACTTTAATGGCCTTAATAGGCCTTCTAATTGTCGGCGAGCGTGCTACCGATTCCCTCGCCTGCCTGCTGACCGAACTATCGCGTGACTGTGCGTTGACGTCGGGACGCTCGCCCAACGTCATTGTGCCTCATTTCACGCTCAAGTGGGTTGGGCGCCCGCCCACCCGCCAAGGTGAAAATTCTGCCCATGATCTCATCAAGGTCCTGAACAGCTGTAGTAAAAGTTCCCTACTTTTATATTCCATTTCCCTTGCAATAAACACCAATGTTCCATTTGCCTTCCCAATCACTTGCTATACCTGCATATTAACTTCTTGTGATTCATGTACAAGGGCACCTAGAGTTCTGCAATTTCTCACCATTTAAAGTGTTTACTACTTTTCTATTCTTCCTGCCAAAGTGAACAGGTTCATGTTTTCTCACATTATACTCCATCTGCCAATTTTATGCTCTCACTTAACCTGTCTATATCCATTTGCAGACTCTCTATCTCCTCTTGACAACTTACTTTCCTACCTGTCTTGGTGTCATTGGCAAATTTAGCTATCAAACATTCGGTCCCTTCATCCAAGACATTGATATAGATTGGAAATAGTTGAGGCCCCAGTATTGATTCCTGTAGCACTCCACTTGTCACAGTTGCCAACCTAGAAAAGACCTACTCTCTGCTCCCTGTTAGCTACCCAATCCTTTATCCATGCTAATATGCTACCCTCCACATGATGTTCTCTTATCTTGTGTAGTAACCTTTGATGTGGCATTCATATCAAATGCCTTCTGGAAATCCAAGTATGCTACATCTACATTATTCACCTTGCTTGTTACTTCCTCAAAAAACTCTAATAAATTAGTTAAACTTGGTTTCTCTTTCACAAATCCAAGTTGACTCTGCCTTCTCACAGTATGATTTTCTAAGTATCCTGCCATAAACTCCTTAATAATGGATTCTAGCAATTTCCTTATGACAGATGTTAGGCCAACAGACCTATAGTTCCCTGCTTTCTGTCTCCCCCCTTTCTTGAATAAAGGTGTCACATTAGCTATTTTCCAATCTACTGGGACCCTTACTGAATCTAAGGAATTTTGGAAGATTATAATCAATGCATCTACTACCTCTGCAGCTACTTCTTTAAGATCCTAGGATGCAGGCCACCTGGTCCTGGGGACTTGTCAGCCTTTAGGTCTAATAGTTTTCCCTGCACCTTTTCCCTGGTGAAGATGATTGTTTTAAATTCCTCCCTCCCATTCACCTCTTGATTTTCAAGTATCTTTGGGAAGTTTTCTAAGTCTTCTACAGTGCAGACAGGAACAAAATACCTGTTCAATGCCTCTGCCATTTCCTTGTTTTCCATTATCAATTCCTCAGAATCACTCTCTAGAAGATCAACACTAGCTTTAGTTTCTCTTTTCCTATTTAAATACTTGTAGAAACTCTTACTATCTGTTTTTATATTACTAGCTAGTTTTCTCTCATACTCTATTTGCTCTCTCTTTATTACTATTTTAGTCATTCTTTGCCTTGTTCTTAAAATCTGACCAATTTCCTGACCTACCAGATTTGAACAGTGTAGCTTTCAATTTGTTACTACCCTTAACTTCCTCATTTAGCCATGGATGATGCATCCTCCTCAAAGGGTCTTTCCTTTTCATTGGCATAAATATTTGCTGAGAGTTATTAAATATCTCCTTAAAAGTCTGTCACTGCATCTCTACTGTCCTACCTTTTAACTTATTTTCCCAGTTCACTTTAGCTAGCTCTGCCTTCATACTCTTATAATTATCTTCATTCAGGTTTAAACCATTAGTCTTAGACCCACACTTTTCCCTTTCAAACTGAACGTGAAATTCTTCATGCTATGATCACTGTCACCTAGGGGCTGGCTCCTTTACCATGAGTTTATTGATTAATCCAGTCTCATTGCTCATTACTAGTTCTAGAAAAGCCAGCTGTCTGGTGGGCTGTAGAATGTACTGCTCTAAGAAATTGTCCCAAATACAGTGTATAAATTCATTTTCCAGGCCATCCTCTGCTTTTTAATTTAGCCACTAGCTGCTCATAATCCCTAAGCAGAACCTCTTTCCCGACCTGCCTATGTTGCTGGTACCCACATGGACCATAACAACTGGACCCTTCCCTCCCAATGCAAGTTCCTCTCCTGTCCCGAGCAGATGTCCCGAACCCTGGCACCGGGGAGGCAACATGGCCTTCTGGACTCATGCTCTCGGCTACAGATAATTGTGTCCATCCCCCTGACTGTACCATCCCTTACTACCACAACATTCCTATTTACTCCCCCAACTTGAATGGCTTCCTGTACCATGGTGCCATGGTCAATTCGCTTATCCACCTTGCAGCACCTGCTCTCATCTATAGAAGCTGCAAGAATCTTGAATATGTTAGACAATTGCAAGAGTTGAGGCACTCCACTTCTACCATCTTGACCCCCGAAGCTGCTTCACTCGGTCACAACCTCCTGTCCCTTACCACTGACAAAATCAGATGACTGTATCCTAAAGGGTGTGACGACCTTCTGGAACAAAGCATTCAGGTAACTTTCCCCCTCCCTGTAGCTCGGCCTCCCGCTCATTGACTATGAGCTGAAGTTCCTCAAAATCCAGATATTTACTGCAGATATGTTTGCCTTGGATCACATTGATGTCCATCAGCTCCTGCATACTGCATCGCAAGACATCATCTTTATTATGTACTAATTAATTTATCTTGTCTTAATTTATTTTAATTAATAAACCCTACTGTTCCTAATAAGCTTTACTGCTGCTAGCAAACCTTACTATCACCAATAAAACCTTACAATTACTAATAAAAGACCTGAGTTTTTAAAGATAAATGCACAAAATACTCACCAACCAATTAATCACTTGTTTCCCTTTGACACCACACACAGAACCATAGAAAAGTTATGGTGCAGAAAGAAACCATTCAGCCCATCATGTCTGTGCTGGCCAAAATGAGAGAAAAGAAAGTAGCCACCCATTTTAATCCCACTTTCCATCACCTGGTCTGTAGCCTTGCAAGTTACAGCAATTCAGATGTAGACTCAGGTACCTTTTAAATGAGTTGAGCATTTTAGTGAATTCCAGGCGCCCACCACCCTCTGGGTGAAAAAGTTTTTCCTCGTGGCTCCTCTAGTCCTTCCACCAATCACCTTAAATCTATGCCCCCTGGTAATTGACCCTTCAGTTAGGGGAAACAAACCTTTCCTGTCTATTCAATCTAGGCCCCTCTTAATTTTGTACACCTCAGATACAAAATACACTTTGATTTTTTTCAGAACGCAGCTGATCCGCTCTGGAGTCACAGGCTGAGTCTGAGCTGTTTTATCTGATCTGTCTTTTTCTCTCTTCTCGCTCTGTTTTATCTGGTCCACCCCGCTCTCCTCTCGCTCTGTTTTACCTGGTCCGCTGCCTTCGCCTCTCCCTCTGTTTTATCTGATCCGCTGCTCTCTCCCCTCACACTGTATTATCTGGTCCACCACGCTCACCTCTCAGTCTGTTTTATCTGATCTGCTGCTCTCGCCTCTCATTCTGTTTTATCTGGCTTGCTGCTCTCTCCCCTTGCTCTGTTTTATCTGGTCCACCGCGCTCTCCTCTCGCTTTGTTTTATCTGATCTGCTGTTCTCGCCTCTCACTCTGTTTTATCTGGCTTGCTGCTCTCTCCCCTTGCTCTGTTTTATCTGGTCCACCGCGCTCTCCTCTCGCTCTGTTTTATCTGATCTGCTGCTCTCTCCCCTCACACTGTATTATCTGGTCCAATGCTCTTTCTTCTTGTTCTGTTTTACCTGGTCTACCAAGCTCACCTCTCACTCTGTTTTATCTGATCCACTGCTCTCGCCTCTCACTCTGTTTTATTCGGTCTGCTGCCCTTTCCTCTCACTCTGTTTTATCTGGTCCGAAGCTCTCTACTCTCACACTGCTTTATCTGGTCTACTGCTCTCTCCTCTCACTCTGTTTTATTTGGTCTGCTTCTCTATCCTCTCATTCTGTTTTATCTGGTCTACCGCTCTCTCCTCTCACTCTCTTTTATCTGGTTTCCTGCTCTCCTCTTGCTCTGTTTTATCTGGTCCACCACGCTCTCCTCTCACTCTCTTTTATCTGGTTTCCTGCTCTCCTCTTGCTCTGTTTTATCTGGTCCACCACGTTCTCCTCTCACTCTGTTTTATCTGATCCACTGCTCTCGCCTCTCACTCTGTTTTATTCAGTCTGCTGCCCTCTCCTCTCAATCTGTTTTATCTGGTCTGCTGCTCTCTACTCTCACACTGCTTTATCTGGTCCACTGCTCTCTCCTTTTGCTCTCTTTTATCTGGTTTCCTGCTCTCTCTTGCCCTGTTTTACCTGGTCCACCGTGCTCTCCTCTTGCTCTGTTTTATTTGGTCCACTGCTCTCTCCTCTCACTATGTTCTATCTGGTCCACTGCTCTCTCCTCTTGCTCTGTTTTATCTGGTCCATTGCTCTCTTCTCTTGCCCTGTTTTCTCTGGTCTGCTGCTCTCTACTCTCATCCTGATTTATCTGGCACACCACTCTCTCCTCTCGCTCTGTTTTATCTGGTCCACTGCTCTCTCCTCTCGCTCTGTTTTATCTGGTCCACTGCTCTCTCCTCTCGCTCTGTTTTATCTGGTCCACTGCTCTCTCCTCTCGCTCTGTTTTATCTGGTCCACTGCTCTCTCCTCTCGCTCTGTTTTATCTGGTTCACCACTCTCTCCTCTCGCTCTGTTTTATCTGATCTGCTGCTCTCTTCTCTTGCACTGTTTTCTCTGATTTGCTGCTCTCTCTACTCACGCTATTTTATTTGGTCCATCGCACTCTCCTCTTGCGCTGTTTATCCGATCCTCTGCTCTCACCTATTGCGCTGTTTTATCTGGTCTGCTGCTCTCTCTTGCTCTGTTCTATCTGGTCCACCTCTCTCTCCTCTTGCGCTGTTTTGTATGTTCCACTGCTTTTTCCTCTTGTGCTATTTTACCTGCTTCATCTCTCTCTCCTCTCATGCTGTTTTATCTGGTCCTCTGCTTTCTCCTCGTGTTCTGTTTTATCTGATCAATTGCTCCCTCCTCTTGCTCTGTTTTATCTGATCCACTACTCTCTCCTCTTGCTCCTGAAGGGACTGAATCTGCGACCTCATCAATGCACCTCAAGACCCGACAAGCTCCATGTCCTTCAGGGGGCTCTTCTTTTCTTCGTACACCTTCTGCAGGGCCAGGTCTTCTATGGCCTGACAAAGATGGGGCTCCAGGTCAAGCACCTCCTGCTCCCACCACTTGACCCTGATGTTCTCCCTCCTTGTTGACCCCCTCTCCTACTCCTGACAGAACACCCAGAGAGTCTTGCCCACCTCCCACCATAGTCTCATGGTGGCCTTCCTATTTCCTTCCCCAATTGACCTAGAGTCAACAATCCGGGTCTCCAACCACTTGTCCTCCAGCAGCATGTTGTTAAAGTGCCAGTTTGCAGACCCCATCCATGCACAGAATCGAACCAATGCCACCCACACCAGGCAATGGTCTGAGCATGGCACTGACTGCATGTAAGCCGCCGGAACACAGGAGATGTATGCCTGAGAATATAAAGACGGTCGATTCTGTACCTTCCTCCTCCAGGCCTCATGAAGGCGAAGACACTGAAGTTGGGATGGAGATTTCACCAGATGTCCATCAAGTCATTGTACCTGACCAAGTCCCTCAACTTCTGCATTGACGCTCTGCAGGGTGGGGTACTGGAGAGGTCCCTCATCTTGGGGTACAGTTGCAACCTCTTCTGAGGATGATGCACTCGCTAATGATGGAGCCAGGATGAGTGGACACTTCTTCAAAGAAGCATAGGAAATTCATACAGGAGGAACATTTCTGGAGTTCCATGAGGGGGGTGAAGGGAGACTCAGTAGGGGGCACAACGGCATCCATTGCCTTACTGACGATGGACACTAAATCATCCACTGCACTCTCTGCTTAGCCATTGTCCTCCTCCAGGTTGTCACCATCAGTGACTGATCTGCCCATCACGTAGGGTGCTGTGGGCAGCTTAGCCGCACAAGCTAGTCCTACCTCAGCCACCATCCCACCCTCAGGTTTGATGGTAGAGGGGTCCTCTGGTGGCTCTGGTGTGCCAAAATGTGGCAGAGGTTTGGGGCATCGCTCTGCCTCAGGCACTGGTCACATGATGTCTCAGGGAAAATCTCTGTTCCCAATACCTGTGTACCCAGTGCCAAAGTTGGAGACGGGGAAAGGGGAGATACCCCTCCCCTGCCACTGCCCTGTGATGCAGCAGGTGGGGCTATTCTGGTCAAGTCCTCGGCTGGATAGAGCAGGCCCTGGGGGATAACAGCATGTGTCTGGGCGGTCTCAGCGACCCTGCCACCTTGCTCTCCAGAATGACTGACTTGTTATCAAGCCACCAGGCCATTCCAGGTGGATCCTCTAGCCCCACTCCAGGCAGGGGCAAGCCCCAGTGACAGTCCATCACAGTAGAACAAGATGTTGGATCCACTAGGGACACCAACTCCTCCTCCAAAGAGGGATAACCCTCCTCTGAGCTCTTCCCATTCCTGAGCAGTAGTGCCTCCTCCTTTCTTTTCTGCAAGGGATGTGAAGGGACAGAGACCTACATGTCAGATGAGACCTCTGGCTCCGCGCCCTCCCTCCCTCTATTGCTCCCAAACCTGAGCACAGCCTTGGGATGTGCAAGTCCCGCCAAAGCAGGCAAGGTCCTGTGGTCAGCTGAGGTCACAGAGTTACAACTAGCATTACTCACGGGCACAGGAACAAATGTGGGTTTGCTCATGAACATGGGGAGACTATAGTTTATAACAAAGCCACATTCCTTTAATGCACAAAAAACCAGCAAGGTAAGTGTTCCAGCCACAGCTAATGAAAAAAGTCAAGGATTTCATTGGATCAAAGGTCGAGGCGTATAAAGTTGCCAAAAAAAGAGATAAGTCTGAGAATCGGGAGCATTTTAGAATTCTGCAAAGGTGGACAAAGAGAAAGATTAAGAAGGGGAAAATAAAATATGAGAGTAAACTAGCGAGAATCAAAAATGGACTATAAAAGCTTCTTTAGGAATGTAAAAAGGGAAAGATTGGCAAAAACAAATGGGGGTCCATTACAAATGGAGTCAGGAGAATTTATAATTGGCAATAAGGAAATGGCAGGGAAACCAAGCAAACACTTCAGGTGGAATTTTCCCAAAATGAAACTAAGTGTAGTGGCAGGCGGTCTCGCCAGTATCCAGCCTGCTGTCCGTAATGGTGGCAGCTTGCGCCCAATTCTGGGCTTGGAGCCTTATTAGTTATGCAGAGGCGCGTATCGGTCTGAATCACCTGGTGGGTCAGGAGTTGATTCGTGTGGCTGCTGTGAGCTGCAGGTTTGCAGGTCGGGCGCCATTTTTAAAGTCCAGTACAACACACAATCTCACTCTCTCTAGCACACCAGTGATGCCTGACAGCCAAAAGAGGAAGGCCAAGAGCCTGAACAGGAAGGCAGCACCCCAATCATGCACCAGGCTCTCCAGACCTTGACCAAAGGGGTGCAGGTGCACAGATAGGTGCTCTATCCCAGGGATGGTTGCAGGAAGCACAGCAGCCTCAACTTTCTGGCCTGGGAAACCATCGTGGAGCAGGTTAACGTGGCTGGCACCCACTCCCGAAGTGCCACCCAGTGCAGGAAGAGGATGAATGATCTAATCCGCTCCGCAGGGTAAGTCATCTTTCAGCACCCTCCAATATCAAACTCTCATCATGGCATCATGCACTCAAATGGCTAGTCTCTTCAGGGGTCTCACACAACCATTAATGGGGGACACATATCAACACTCGTCCTCTCACTGAGACTTTCACATCACCACCATCCCATCTATCATGTTGCTCACACTCCATTCTCTGGCCAATCTGGATAGGGCTCCCCACACACAGTGAACATGCATCTCACCCAATCTCTGCTCCACCCCTTCCCATCTTTCTTTCTTCTTCATACGGGATAAGCTGGCGCACAACAGGTGCGAGAGAGTGCAGACCTGGGGAGGGATGGCTGACGTGATTGTCCTCAGTGAGTTTGGGGAGCTGGCCAGGGAGGACAGGGATTGCTCCCGTGGGGAAGGGGAGATTGGTCTCTCCCGGCAACCTAGTATGGATCATAGCTCCATCACCTCATCAAATCCTGACATTCACAATGAGTCACGTACAGTCTTATCTAGCTCATGCTCATTAGCTGAAACTCAATTTTCTAATTTTTAGGCACCAGCAGATTGAGCCCCCCAAGCCAGTCAAGCACCCAGACATCATCCGAGGAGGGAGCTCCAGAACTGTCACGGTGCTCACACGCACCCTCCAACAGCTCAGAGACACACATTGGTGGGGCACAGATATAGATTAGGCTCAGGCTCTCTTTCTGGGAAACACCTCGCTGACATGTCCCTGCAGCAGTCGGAGGCAGGGACAGCCCAAGTCTCCGGCACTCGGAGGGCTGCTGGAGACCAGCCACCTGCTCAGTCTGAGCCAGATGATGAATCTGTGGGAGTGGCAGCCAAATCTATGCTGGAGATGCAACGACAGGGAGCGGAACATCAGGCAGAGATTCCGCAGTCACTCAGCAGACTAGAGTGAATGATGTAGGAGTCTGTCCACTGAAGTTGTGGCTCCGATATGTGGGCACGTCAAGGTCACCATAAGGCTGGACCTTAGTCCAGCAGCATAAGCCGGATTTGCACTCGGCCCTGCACTCCATGGCCACACAACCTGGTGGGCACCATCAGGATGTAGACAACATGAGGATGAAGCACCTTGACCACGCACCCCCCTTCCAGGTGCACCATCTCCTGCAGGAGTCGGGGGGGCCCTCGGGCACTCACAGGGAGGATGACCGTCAGCTGGACACCCCAAGGGCCTCCTCTCAGGACACTCTATGGGTATGCAGCCGCTCACAGACCCTCTGCCTGTGACCCCATCCATTCCAGCTTTTTAGGCTGCTAAGGACGCTTCTGCCCCTGAGCAGGTGACCCTTCTCAGGCCGGGGCCTTCCAGGCTATGGGCCACCAGAGGATGTCTGCCAAGGTCATCACAGCTATCAGGATATAACAGTCAGCAGGCTGCCTCCACCTCTGCTGCAGATGTCGGGGCTGCACCCAGGCGTAGCACTAGAGTTAGGAACGTTAAGAAAAATTTATGTCGCTTTTGGGTGATGGGGGTGTGGTTTATAATACAGCAGGTGGTATTTGCCAGGCTGACCAAATCCACAAGGGAAACTTGGCCACGCTATCACGGTTTTGCAATTTGTATTTATTACAAGGAGGTTTGTGCACTGAATTCAGAAGTAATGATGTGACATCTTTAGAGATTTTAAAAATTAAATTAAAACATTTATTAATAAAAGAAAAGAATTAAAACACACACATAAGTTATGTATGTTATTAAATATTATAACAAATCCCAAAATTCCTAATTAACCTGACTCCTAACTACATACCCCCTTTAAGGCAACAGTCCAAAAAATAAATTTTAAATTTAGATAGGCAATCCAGCAAGGTTACCACAGCACCCACTCGACAGTGGAATTCCAAAGGCTTTTAACACAACTTTGGTTACTGGAACAGCAGACTTCCACAAAGTAGCTAGAGGCTTTTACCCTAAGTTTGTTTCACAGGGTGTTTCTTTTAGATCTTACACGGCCACCCGACACAACCTTCCATCCTTCTTTACATATATTTCTTCCTCTTTAATCTGTAAATCCCATTGTTCCCATATGTCTTTGGAATTTACTTTTTCCATAATATAAAAATCTTTGTCAATATGGCCTTTTCCTTTTGGGAAAAATAAACATAATAACTTTTCCCTATTTATCCTGTCAGTTGTAAAACAAAAACCAAACACTTCTTCACTTATCTTAAAATGCAAATTTCATTCACATCCTATCTGCTGAGACTCTTACCCTAGCTCACTCGTTAGCATTTCAAATACCCTTTTTACACCCAACTCTTTTGATAAGTTCAACCTTGCAGTCTATCCAACTCTAATTCAATTAAATCAGCCACACAGACAGAATCATCCACACACACACACAAAGATAAGCATACCATACAATATCCTACAGTACTATTATGAAAAATATGATAGTTTCATGACAGGGACTTGCCTTGATGAACTTGGCTTTTCGCTGTGCCTTCCTCCTGCATGAACATCCCTCCCCCCCTCAGCTAGCAGCCACAGTGATGTTGGCTGCCGATGTTGACGGCAGCCCGAGGGTTCAGATGGGGGATTGTTGGGGGGTGGTGGGGGAGAGGTGCGGTGTTGCACCTGCCTGACCTCCTTACAGATGGGCCACTGCACACTGTCTGTCAGCTAGAAGATGTAGTAGGCAGCTCTCTGGTGCTCAATAGGGAAGCCACCTCCTCCCTGTCCTCATCCTTCCTCAATTCCACAAAGACCTGGCGTCGAAAGGGGAAGACATGGAGGCTGGTCTCCCTGAAGCCGAGTAGGATCAGTACTATCCCTATGGGGGAGGAGGTGCTCACCTGGGACAAAGAGCAAGACATTGGAGGTGAACATCTGCTCTGTGGTGGCATCCAAAGGGTCCACAGGCAGTAATGTCCCACCCACAGTGAGACCCCTCACGAGAGAGGTATACCATCTGCTCAGTCTTCAGGAAGAATGCAGCTTTCCCATAGATCGTTGTGGCGGCAATGGTGGATAAGGGGCCGAAAACCCCAGCCATGGCTTTAATGCACACCACAATTGTCATTGGGGTGGGTGTAGGTCTTTTCACTATGGTTTTTGGTGATTAGCACGAATGGTTATTGTTGTAGGGCATTGGTTATTGTTGGGTAGGTCTTAATGAAGTCTTTGTTGTCTGAAGTAGGTTAACTGTATATATTCAACTACAAGAACTATGCACATGTATACAGTAAAGGGTTCAAGGTAGGAGATGTCTCCATGCTTGCTTGTACACATGGCTCTGTCCAGCACTAGACTGATCCCTAGGTGCAGGTCATGTGTTATCTTACATCACTGTGTGGTGGTACTCTACTTAGTCCCATGTTAACCCTATATATGTCAAACCCTTATACCACAGTTATGGGCCTGCAGGAACAGTTGGAGCAGCAGAGGCAGCCACCCCTGTGTAGGCCCTTTATAGATCTTGCCGCCAGTGAAGATGGAATCGCCACTGGGGTTTTGCAAGCCACACCCACCCAAGTGTCCAGTTTGATGACAGCCTCAGGCTGAACAGAAGGGCACAGAAAGCATCTAAATCTAACTGCTGCAGGGGTGCACCTTCTGGATGGTCAAAGTCTCTGTTGGTGTTTATTCTGGTAGGAGGAAGTGTTGCCTTCACCTGGGACAGCTGGAGTTACCAAGTCACAGTCCTCCACCTGGTCTTAATAGTGGGAGTCAAAGAAAATCTTCACCCAGGCAGCTCCAGCTGTCCCAGGCCAGGCAATGAGGGAGGGCAGGATTTATTAAAATGTATAGCATAGGCAATTTGCAGCAGCACACACACACAAACAATTTCCCATGCTGTCTTCTTTCCTCCCCTCTCCTTCAGCAACAGTCTCGAGCAGAAAAGTACACCAAGTATCCTGATTTACATGTTCTTGTTATTTTTCTTTCTCTCCCTCCTCCAGGTGTTAATTCTACTGGTTAGTGCTTCCTCCACCTCTACCCCCCTCCCAATATGGGGTATCTGCATCACAACAGTCCTTCCGTTCAGGCAGATTCTCTCTCTCCCTCTCTCTCTCTCTCTCTCCCTCTACCTCTCCTTCAGGCCTCAGGCCCCAAGCAGTGGCAGTAACAGCAGCAGCAGTGCCTGACCCAATCTTTCAGCAATTTGTAATCAGCTGTGACACAGTCCAAAGAATCTTTTGATGTATAAAGATGATTCAGGATCCTAAAACCTTTCCACACTAAAATAAAAGCAAAATACTATGGATGCTGAAGACTCAGCAGGCCTGGAAGCACCTGTGGAAAGAGAAACAGAATTAAGGTTTCAATTTGAATATGAAGAAGAGTCATTTGGCTCGAAATGTTAACTCTGTTTCTCTCTCCACAGATGCTGCCAGGCATGTTGAGTATTTCCAGCACTTTCCGTTTCTATCTTCTTTGCACATTTAGTTTTTAAATCAGCATTCACTTTTCACTTGGTGCAGAGATGCACATCACAAGCATGCACCCAGGGGCAAAGGTGAATCCCCAGTTAATGCCTACCATCTGCATATAATTAAATGCAATTAACAAGTAAGACTGGGGGTGGGGACAGACTACCCGACCCCATGCTGCTGTCAGAGATGAAGTACCAGGTGTTACAGATAAGTGATCCTTCCAGAGTAGTCCCACAGGAGACTTTGAGGTTGGTTGCTTCAGCGAACAGGATCTCTGACGATAATCTGTACCCCTTCATGAACCGTTGAAGCAATAACACAACTTGATCACTTCTGCAGTGTGATGCCTGTCATTTGTTACTATCTCGCCTCTCAGTGCTCTCATAACTTTCCTGTTCTTTCCCTTTCCTCCAGGTGTTTCTCAACACCCACAGCCCACTGAAGAAGACCTTAAAAGTAGGAGGCAAATTCAGAGCAGGTAAGGGGATTGAACAGGTTAGCAAAAGCACTGCTCTATCTGACGGTCCCTGCTCTGTCTAGCTAAAATTCATTCTGCTGGCTCTCATTGTGATTTTCCCTCACTTTCATCCAATTCTGTTATGTATGACAATGCCTCTTCTTGTTGTTAAGCTGCTTCCAACTCAGATCTTTGCATTGTCAGATTGTGCAAAATGAATCAAACTACAATGATGCAACCCACTTTGACTGGGTCTTATTGGAGGGAGACCCCAAAGCAATCAAAGAACCTGAGTCTTTGCTTCAAAATGCCAATGGTATGCTGTATGATGTACTTGGTAGCCCTATGGTTCCTGTTGTACCTGTGTTGCTCAGGCATGGTGGAGTTGCAAAGCGGTATCATTAGCCATCTGTGTTGGGAGAATATTTATATCGTTTATATAAACTTTGGGAAGACTGAAGTCATTGTCTTTTGTCCCTGCTACAAACTCCATCCAGCTACTGATTTCATCCCCCTTCCTGGTAACTGTCTGAGGCTGAACCAGACTGGTTGCAACCTTGGTGGTATTCTTGATGTTGAGATGATCTTCTGACCACATATCCGTGCCGTGACTAAGACATGATTTCTTTAATTTTATTGCCCTGCACAGTGTATCACCCTGACTACCTGTATCGGTTTTTAAAAAAATCTGCATAGAGTTATTCGTTTTATTAACTGTTTGTGTTGGTGTGGGTGCTCCTATCCGGGTTGGGCAGTTGGGGCTGGGTTGGGCAGAGCAGGCCAAGCTGGGTTAGTTGGGGACAAGGGTTGCTCCGACCACTTGGAGCATGGGAAATGTCAGGCGGGCAAAGTGGATGACTACTCACATGCCACCATGTCGATGCAGCAACTCCCCAAACAAGCCAGTAAGTTTTTTCACTCATTTAATAGGACTTAAAATTTTTGCATGGCCCGCTTAAAAGAATATCTGGTTTTTGGACGCTGCCAGTTTTTGGATAGTCAGATTTGAGGTACTGTACTCTACAAGAATAAGGAAGTTTTGCTGCAATTGTACAGGGCTTTGGTGAGACCACACCTGGAGTAGTGTGTGCAGTTTTGGTCTCCATATTTAAGGAAGGATATACTTGCACTGGAGGCAGTACAGCGAAAGTTCACTAGATTAGTCCTTGGGATGAGAGGGTAAATTGGGCCGATACTTTCTGCAGTTTAGAAGAACGAGAGGTGATCTAATTGAAACATATAAGATTCTGAAGTGGTGTAATATGGCAGACACTGAGGGGTGTTTTCCCTTGCTGGGGAATCTAGAACATGGAGGCACAGTACCAGGATAAGGGGTTGATTACTTTAGACTGAGATGAGGAGAAACTTCTTTATTCAAAGGGTTGTGAATCTTTGGAATTTTCTACCACAGAGAATTCTGGATGCTCTATTGTCGATTATGTTTGAAACTGAGATAGGCAGATTTTTGGTCTCTCAGTGAATTAAGGAATATGGGGAGTGGGTAAGAAAGTGAAGTTGAGGCAAATCATCAGCCATAGCCATATTGAATGGCAGAGCAGGCTTGAGGGGCCATATGGTTTACTCCTGCTCCTATTTCTTATGTTCTTAGTGAAGGCATGAATATGTGGCAGATGTGGTCGGAAACTCATTTTGGCATCAAATATCACGTCAAGCTTGTGAACAGTTTGGTTCAGCCTCAGTCAGTTAACATGAAAGGAATGGAGTTGGTGGCTAGGAATGGAGTTTGTGACAGGGATGAGACTAGTTTATGTCAGTGGCACAAAATGGACTCAGAACAAATCAACAGCATGTTTTTACACCAAAACTAATTTTCTTTTACATTAATTTCAATGGAAAAAAATTTGACCACTTCACTATGAACTCGTTTCGTCCAACTGACATGGACCAATTTCACCCCTATATCTTTCACATGTGGAATTTTATATATGTTTTTTTGTCAATCTTTCTAAGGCAGACTGAAATGTCGGAATACCAACCATTAAGCTTATCTGGTCATTATTGCATTATTGTGTGAAAATTGGCTGCTGTGTTTACTATATGACAACATTGGTCTTCTTGTTCGTTCTTCGAGGCAAAGATGACCATATTCATCGTGTGGGCTGTTTGGTAGCGTTCTGGTGGTTATGCCGATCTGTGTGTCCAGAAGGTCTACTGCAAACAGACAGAGTACTGAAATTATTGAGTTTTGGATGAGTTGCTTGTTCGGGATTTTCTCTCCTTGAGTTTTCTCTCTGCCTCTGATATGTGCTTGCCTTTGAAGGAGGTTTTTTTTATTTGGTTGGGTCAGGAGCAGTGATCCTGGGTGAATTTCTCCAAGGCCTTCAGTCTTGTGTCGTTCTAGCGCTACCGTTGGCCACTGTGAGAACATACCCCAGACTCAGGCTCTCCATAGAAGATTGGCTTTGGCAATTGAATGTCAGGCAGTCTGGCTACATGACCAGCCCAACTCATTTGTGACTGTCTCAATATGGTGTGGTTGCTTGGCACGCCAGCTCAGATGAACACCTCAGTGTTTTTTTCATTCATTCATGGGATGTGGGTGTCGCTGGCTAGGCCAGCATTTATTCCCTATCCCTAATTGTCCTTGAGAAGGTGGAGGTGAGCTGCCGTCTTTAACCACTGTAGTCCATGTGGTGTAGGTACACCCACTGTGCTGTTAGGGAGGGTGTCATGAAGCTATTAATGGATATAATATTTTGGAAAATGTTTTTCTTTTAAAATAGAGGTTTAGTCTGTGGGTGTGTCTTAATTGGATTAAAACCAGTTAGTCAGGGTGCTTTGCTGTGTACTAGTTTTGATATGTAAGTGGATAGCATACATTTACATTTTTTGAATGAAGTAGGATGGAAACTTGATGCCTATCTAGAAGCTACCAAACAATATGTTTATATTACTAATAAAATTGGTACTATGAAAGGGGTTTTATTGTTAGAGAGGTTTAGTTCAAAGGTTGTTGATACAATGAGAATTAACATTCAATGGGCAGTGGTAAGTATAACAAGACAACCGTTTTGGGTGTGCAGAGCAGAGACAATGTGAGATCAAAAGGCAGCTGCAAGCCTCCAACTGGCTCCACAGGAACCAAAATGAGAGAACCTCATTTTGAATTTGTAAGGTGAAAATGCTTTGCCTGGTGTTTGGTTAAGTCTATGGGTTGGTGTTGCCTTAATGGAGATTAGTTTGGGGATTTGTTTAAAGTTATGATAGTAGTAATTTGAAGCCATGTGTATATTTTTTTTAACCTGTGTAAAGTAATAAAATGTTTCATTTAGTTTAATGTGAAGCCTCGAGAACTGGTGGTCTGATTCCTGAACTTAGAATCGCATCTCAAACATAACATGTAAAGTTATAGGTTATGACAGTTGTTTAACATTTCCCTCTGGGATTTTTAAATAACTCCACTTTACCAACTGCATTGGTCATAACAGAGGGAGTTCCAGGATTTTGACCCAGCGACAGTGAAGGAACGGCAATGTATTTCCTAGTCTGGACGGTGACAGGCTTGGAGGTGAACTGCCAGTTGGTGGTTGTGGGTTTGGAAGGAACTGTCTAAAGAAGCTTGGTGAGTCCCTGCAGTGCATCTTGTAGATGGTACACAATGCTGCTACTGTGCGTTGGTGAAGGGAGTGAATGTTTGTGGAAGGGTGCCAATCAAGTGGGCTGCTTTACCCTGGATGGTGTCAAGTTTCACTCCTGACTTCTGCCTTGTAGATGGTGGACAGGCTTTGAGGGGTCAGGAGGTGAGTTACTCACAGCAGGATTCTTCACCTCCGGCCTGCTCTTGTAGCCACAGTATTTATATGGCTAGTACAGTCCAGTTTCAGGTTAATGATTACCCCCAGGATGTTGATTGTGGGGGATTCAGCAATGGTAATGCCATTGAAGGTCAAGGGGAGATGGTTAGATTCTCTCTTGTTGGAGATGGTCATTGTCTGGTACGTATGTGGCGTGACTGTTACATGTAACTCTTCAGCCCAAGCCTGGCTATTGTCCAGGTCTTGCTGCATTTGGACATGGACTGCTTCAGTATCTGAGTCACAAATGGTGCTGAACATTGTGCAATCATTAGCAAGCATCCCTACTTCAGATCTTATGATGGAAGGAAGGTTATTGGTGAAGCAGTTGTAGATGGTTGGGCCTAGTACACTACCCTGAGGAACTCCTGCAGTGATGCCCTGGAACTGAGATGATTGACCTCCAACAACCACAACCATCTTCCTTTGTGCTATGTATTTTTTCCTGCCATCTGATCTTCAGAAGCTTCTGAAGGCAGCTCAAGGGAAAGTGGTTGAGCTTCTTGACATGATGCTGGAGCACAGTCCAAGGCTTGCATGTGTTGAGCATCATTGGCTGTACTATTGCTCTATAGGTTTTCAGTTTGGTAGGCAGACTTATCCCTCTTTGTTCCCAGACTGACGCTCGAAGTCTGCTGAATGCTACTCTTGCTTTGGAAAATCTTGTATGTGTCTCATTGCCAATATGGACAGCTTGAGTGAGTGTGCTGCTGAAACTATATTCCCAAAGTATTTTATTGTTGTGAAGTGCTTAGGGACATCCTGAAGTCATGAAATGCATTTTAGAGGTTAAGTATTTCCTTTCTTTTCTTTCTTTTAGCTGCTTCCTTTAATAGGCATCAAGTAGACATATAGAACAACAATCAAAGCTAGTTTCAATGAACTTAATCCTAAATCGCTCCTCAAAAAATTGGGAAAAACACTAAACCACATGGCCTGTACATTTCGTGACTAACTTACTTGCTTTGGCATTACCTTTCTTTCAAACTCTTCTATAGACAGACCTCTGTTTAAAACTTTACTGCCATTGTCCTGGTGATCCTCCAGCTTACAATGACTTACAATGTAACAACTGTGTAGTTGTGGTTCACATTGCACAAGACATTCAGACCACCCTCAACCTTTTCAACTCCGTATACAAAGGATTGGTCTCTCACTCAGCATCAGCGAGACCAAAATCCTCCACCAGCTGTCCTCAGGATGAGCACCTACACCTACAGCTGTTGTTATTGATGAAGAGGCTTCAGAAGTTATTGAATACATCCCATATCCCAGTAGCTACCTTTTTCAAAAGGACCTCATTGAAGAGGAGACCCAGCACCGAATCAGCTGTGCCACCGTGGCTTTCTGAAAATTGTGCATCTGGTTCTTCAACCACTGAGCTCTCCATAACAGGATTAAGGCTTTAGTCTACGAAGCTATTGTTGTCACCACCATTCCATATGGCAGTGAGACTGGGGTCACCTACCAAAAACACCTCCAGGTGTTGGAGAATTTCCACCAGTGGCATTCCACAGGATACTCAAAGTCAAGTGGCAAGACAGGCGAACAAACTCCAGCATCCTCACCAAAGCCAATTCCTCTGGGAGCAGAACGATGATCATGCAAAATCAGCTCCACTGGTCTGGACACTGAATCCGCATTGCCAAATAATCGGCTTCCGAAGCAGATCCTCTTTTCACAACTTAAGGGTGGCACCCAATCTCAAGGAGGAAACGTTTTAACGACCCTTTGAAGGCTTAATTGAAAAGGGGACAAAGTGACTTTTGTGCATGACAGGAACTTTCCACAAACTGTACCATGTGACAGCACCTCATCCAGCAAGCTGCAACATAGCCAGAAACTGACCACATCAACTTTTCTGCAGAGAAGTGACAAAAGCGGAAAGTAGAGGAAGCAGAACACTGGTTCGAAAAACCCCCTCCCTTATCCTCTCTGCTCAAAGACCTGTGGCTCCAGGATTGACCCGCTGAGCCACCTGAGGAATACAAATCATGAAGCCTGGCAGACGTCATCCTCGTTTTGAGGGACTGACAATAATGATGATGACAATGATGGCAATGATGGTTTTCCTTCTCTCACCATTCCCAATCAGTAAAAGGCCTCTGGCATGAACATATTCTTGTTACTTACTTGGTAGCAGACCTACCATTAAAACTGCTTACCTTTTCTCCAGCCCTCACAAGGAGCATGGGTTTAAGGAAAAAAAAATCTCTTATCAGCTTAAAATGAATGAGAGCCATCCCTGCTAACTGGTTTTGGAGGAGAGAATTAACTCTTATTGAATCAGTTTGAAGTAGACAGGGAGCCGTGACAAACTATCCCGTCTGGTTTCATTACACATCTTCAATGTCTGAAGCTTGTGTTTTTTTCAAATCTGTGAAGGGTCTCTTTGTTTTAAAACATGACACATATACCTAAGCAATTCCCAAACCCATCACATAAAGAGAAACACTGATCAAAAATCCTGAATTGTGGTGGGAATCTGAAATCTTGGACATCACAGATTCACAGAATTGTTACAATGCAGAAGAAGGCCATTCAGCCCAAATTGTCTGCACCGGTTCTCCAAATGAACAATTCACCTAGTGCCATTCCCCGCCTTCTGTAACCCTGCACATTCTTCCTTTTCAGATAACCGACTTATTTCCTTTTGAATTCTTCAATTGAACCTGCCTCCACCACACAATGCAATCCAGAATCCAACTGCTCACTGTGTGAAAAAGTTTTTCTCATGTTGTTTTTTTGCTTCTTTTGCCAATTACTCGAAATCTGTGCCCTCTTGTTCTTGATCGTTTTACAAGTGGGAACAGCTTCTCCCTATCTACTCATTCCAGACCCCTACCCCCCCAGTGATTTTGAATCCCTCTATCAAATCTCCTCTCAACCTTCTTTTCTCCAAGGGAAACAGTCCCAATTTCTCCAATCTATCTTCACAACCAGGGTGTAGTGCCAAATTTTGAGGTGCAGGAACTCTAACAAAATGTGTTGGCCATATCATTTTTAAATCTACTACTACATTGTTTTCCTATGTAATAATCATTTGAGTCCCCAAATGTCAGTAAAACTATGCTTTTTAAGTAAAAAATATTAGTATTGGGATGCATTTTATTTCGAAACATGTGGTAATTTAAATCATTGGTCTCTAGCATAGCTAGAATTTCATTATGCAACAGTTTAATTTTATAATTCAAGCCTGTTAAAAACATAAATTACAGAAAACTTCCACTTACTTCTGACTGGGGGATGGTATATAGAAGGACCACTGCTTTTCTTGATTAATATTAATAACCTAGACCTGGGTGTACAGGGCACAATTTCAAAATTTGAAGATGGTGCAAGACTTGAAAATATTCTGAACTATGAGGGTGAAAGTGATAGACTTCAAGAGGATATATATAGGCTGGGCAGACACATAGCAGATGAAATTTAATGTGGAGAAGTGTGAAATGATACATTTTGGTCAGAAGAATGAGGAGAGGTGACATAAAATACAGGGTAAAATTCTAAAAGAAATGCAGGAGCAGAGGGACCTGGGTGTATATGTGAATAAATCATTGAAGGTGGCAAGGCAGGTTGAGAAAACAGTTAATAAATTAGACTGAATCTTGGATTTTATCAATAGGGGGTGGGATTTTCCCCTCAGTGCACTAACTACGGTGGCAGGCATGAAAATTAATGTTTTACTTGCTGGCTGCAATGGCGGGTTTTCATGCCGTATCGTCCGCTTCCCACCTTATTAAATATACACGGACGGGAAACATGCCGGATTGCTGGCAGATGACCTCTGAATCGCCTGCCCCACCATGAGCTCACTGCTTCCTCACTCCCAATGAGGCGTGTGACTCTGCGCTGGTGGAGGGTGTGGGTGAGCTCTGTAACGGGTCTTCTGCCCTGGTGTCCTCAGGGTCTTCATCCGAGTCGTGGTCGGGGCCCGAGCTAGATCTAGAGCAGGGTCAAGGTCACAATCTGGTCACCCTGGTGACTCCAGGAGTGTCCAGCTGATCCCAATCCTCACTTTCTGTGACCCCCCCATTGCCTCCAGCTCCACAGGTTGAGGAGGGTTCACCTGCACAACAGCAGGACACCCAAAGCAGGCTGGCCCCCTCCAGGTCTTGGCCCTTCAGAGGACGCCCACCAAAGTCATCACAGACAACAGGGCGTAACAGTCAGCAGGCTGCCTTCACCTTTGCTGTGGCTATCGTAATGAACCGAGAAGTAGCGTTGGGGTTAGTAAAGTTTAAGAAAAATATTTAGGAGCACAACGGTGGGATGGGTGTTCACAACATGTATGTAACGTTCACAAATGTTACTAGAATCGCACCCATTTCACATTTCCTCTTGTGTATGCCTCCTTTTTATGATGAGCTGCGTTGCTGTCAATCAGATATAATGCCATGCTTCCTCCCCCACTTATTGCAGATGTTACTATCATTGACCTCTTGTCTATGTAGTGTGCTTCCATATCACCACAGTGTGTGGCCCTTTTCCAGATCATTCTCGACATCAGTGATGCCTTGACCTTAATGTTAAGTGTGCTTGTGGAAGGAACCTGTTCACGTACTTTGCAGGTTCGTGTCATGTTTATTCTTGGCCGTGTAAGATTGAGGCAGAAGTGTTCTCCTATCTCGTCTGCATTCTTGAAAGGTGAAGGCGTAGTGTACAAGGAGAGATATGTTTATACATGGAGAAGAATCATACATTGTGCAGCTCCATGTGCTCCCTGTCATCCAGTAGGATTTTAATGCTATAAGCCCATATTCAGTGCTTGTGTGTGCTACTGTCTGCAAACCACGTTTCTGACTTTCCGAGTGTACATTTGCTAAGCTCACCAATAAGTGGGAGCACCTTGCCACCTCAAGGGTCGAAGCTCTGCCCCTCTCAGCCACATTATTGCCCTGGCACTTGAACCTATAACCTTGATCATTTCTCAACCTGTAATTGTTTGCAGTGTGGCCACAAGGCCCTTGTCACAATGTTGGGATGCAGCGCTGTGCGTCCCATCACCTAAGCACTCGCCGAGACGTGTGATGCTAATTGCAAATGGTGATTTTTGGTGGTCAACAGAGCCTTTGAGCATGCTCTGGAAGTGCACATTGTAGCTTTAGACAAATTGGGTTAGGAACGAGGATGTACTGAAACTGAAGTGTGCTCTTTATTAGCAACGACTCATCACCTTGAGGGCCTCATGGTGTTTTATAGCATTTTGGAGTTCGCAAGGGCTGGGGCTGGTCATGTGGGCACAATGTGTATCTTAAAGAGGAGGCATTTTAAGTCTGGCACACAAGTGGATGAAAGTTGTCATCTTCAGTAGGTTGAGGATAAAAGCAGGCCAGAATCCCTAACTGAGAGTGCTGAATGTTAATGTGATAGAGAAGAAGGTGGCACAGAGGATTGAGTCATCTCTGATTAGATGCACATTCCCGGCTGCCTTGGCCCAAGTGTCACCTACCAGTTTCACCATGGATGTTACACAGGATGTGTTGCCCCATTGCTGGAGATAATCTCCTTGAGGAGCTTTGTCAGATTGAAGGCATATAGCTAAAAGCCCACTGAGGACAGTGGAGCAGCTCCTGGCTCTTGTAGGCTGCCATTGCGACTGGGATGCTGGAGAAATGTTTGAAGAGGCAGCACCATCTGACTTCTGATGCCGGGACTCCCTCCTCCAGTTAGCACCTCATCTCAGCAAGGACACTTGCTCTCGAGGCTTCATCATCCTTCAAAGGATCAGGACAATGTGAGCCTGATGTGCAACTATTCACTCTCATTGAAGTGCATGATTGAAATGAGAGGAATAGCAACACTGGTGTTAACGTTAGCCCATGATGGAGGGCACTTGTCCAAGAGGGTACTCACTGCAAGTCGTCATCATCTTTGTGGAATCTGGTGGCTATGAGGGCCTCAGGCGCACACCTGCCTCACCTAGCCCATGCTATGGCCTCTTCACCTGCTGCCTCGACTTTCTTGAACTCAATGCCCTCATCTCCTTTGATGTCCTCCTCATTGGAGGAGACATGCAGCTCCTCCATGTCAGCATCTGGCAAGATGCCTATGGTCGGCTCCACCAAGGCTTGGACAGCGGCATGAGCATCACTTCTCTGCAGGATTCTGTGGCCGCTGCAAGGGCTTCATTGGTCATGTCCTTTGTGGGTACCCCTTGTCACCGAGGAGCCAACCCTGGATCCTGTGTGGTCCATCGAAGACGTCCAGGATCTGCAATCTACTCAAGATGTACGAGTTGCGGATGCTTTTTGGGTATCTAGCACAAAGCAGAATGATAAGTTTCTTATTGTAGCAGACCAGCTGTACATTGAGTGAGTGGAATCCTGTCCTGTTTATGTGTTGGAGTGCCTGTTGCCAAGGAGCTTTTATAGCTACGAATGCAGTCAATGGCACCCTGCACCTGTGGGAATCCAGAAATCGCTGCAGAAATCCCTGGCATCCTGACTTGCTTGATCTCTGTCAAAATTTACATAATTGTGGGCCTTGGCAAAAAGGGCATCTGTCACCTCATGTATGCATTTGTGTGTGGATGCTTGAGAGATTCCACAGAGGTTCCTAGTGAAAACCTGGAAGGAGACACTCACGTAGAAGTTCAATGCGGCTGTTACTTTCATAACCTCATAGGATGTGTTGCCCCATTGCTGGAGATAATCTCCTTGAGGAGCTTTGTCAGATTGAAGGCATATAGCTAAAAGCCCACTGAGGACAGTGGAGCAGCTCTTGGCTCCTGTAGGCTGCCATTGCGACTGGGATGCTGGAGAAATGTTTGAAACCCTCCCGCTCCCCCACGCACCAATCCCTGGAGAACGTGGCAAATTTGAGTCACCAGATCTTTGGACATGCAGCAGCATTGGCGACACTGTCTCTCGCTCATCTGCAGGTAAGAAATTTGAGTTCTGTACACCCTCAGTCTTGCAAGCCACCTACACATAACGTCGCTGTGAGCCTCATCCTCTGCATCCAGAGGGGGCCCTGCTGCCCCTTGGTCTTGAGGGTTCAGCACCTCCCTTTGGGGAGCCTGGTGCCTCCATTGCAATCTTCTCTTTCTCTCCTGCCTGTAGGTGATTATATAGGCAGCAATAAATCCAGGCTCCATCTTCCTGATGGTGTCCTCTCTGCAGCATCAATGAGAAACAGACAAGTCAGCATCAGCCTGCAAAGGTCCTATTTCTGTCAATGACTTGTCAAAAATTGTGGGGCTTGGTTTCAGTGTTGGAAACTAATTGCCCCAAAAATCTAGGCCAGTGTAGGGGTCGTGGGGGTGTGCCTTCCTACTACCCTCCCTCCCCCACCCCAGCTCCCCGCTATGAGATTGCTTTGACCAGGTGCTTAAATCCTCATCACTGCACTCTAATACCACACTCTGGAATACACGTGAGGGAAAATGTTTATAATAGTATTAAAGCTAAATACTGCGGATGCTGGAAATCTGGAATAAAAACAAAAAATGCTGGAAAAACTCAGCATGTCTGGCAGCATCTGTGGAGAGAGAAACAGAGTTAATGTTTCAAGTCCGTATGACTCTTCTTCAGAGCTGGACGATTCTGACGAGCAGCCCTGATAATGAGATGCAAATGTATTGAAATGACTTTCTGGATGGCTGGAGCAGATGATCCTGGACTGCTTTTACAATGGTGGTAAACTGATTTTTCCGATCTCATGATATTTTCCACTCCCACCTGCTATGACCCCCGCCGTAGACGGGACTGGTAAATGCCACTCAAGGGTACAGAGTACAAAAGCAAGTAAATTATGGAGTTTCATAAAACACTGGTTCAGCTTCAATGGGAAGGATGTGAAGGTTTTAGAAAGGGTGCAGAAAAGATTTATGAGAATGGTTCCGAGGATGAGAGACTTCAGTTGTGTGGATAGATTGGCGATGCTGGGCTGTTCTTCTTGGAGAAGAGAAGGTTGAGAGGAGATTGTTGGACCTGTTCAGAATCTGGGAGCCTGGGTAGTGTAAATAGGGAGAAACTGTTCCCTTCGGCAGAAGGTCGAGAAACCTAAGGTGATTCACTAAGGAACCAGAGGCGACATGAGGAAAAACTTCTTTATGCAACAAGTGATTTGGATCTGGAATGCACTGTCTGAGCACATGGTGGAGACAGATTCAAATGCGGTTTTCAAAATGGAACTGGAAAATTACCTGAAGAGAAAAGGTTTTACAGGACTGCAGAGTAAAGGTCGAGGAGTGGGACTAATTGAATTGTCGTTGTAGAAAACTGACATGAAGAAGCTGAAGGTTACCCTGATAGTGTGATCAAGAAGGGTGGGAAGAGGCTTGTGTGGAATGTAAACACCAACATAGATGAGGTGGGCCAAATGGCCTGTTTCTGTGCTGTAAATTCTATGTAAAGCTGCCAGCAAGGAATACAAACACTATACTTAGTTTCACATCCTCAGGACGTCACAGCAAAGGAATCAAAATAGTCAATAGGCAAACACAGCAGGGAGTTTGGGGATGTTGATGCTACTTTATATCCCAGGAACCTTGAGCTTCAAAGACCCTGAAATGCCTATTTATGAGAAAGCTGTGTGCAGGGAGTTGTAAGGTCTATATTTTCTTTAGTCAGGGAGCTATACAGGAGGGTTATTGCTGTTGCTGCTGCTGCGCATTGACTCAGGGACATTCAGCAGCAGCAGCGTGAGGCTCTGTACCCTGGGCATGGGCTTCACTCTGCCACCTTTTAACCTCCCCAGGCTCCAGATTCACAGCCACACTGCAAGCTCCGGACATTCTGGTCCACTCTCACCGTGCGGCCTGAACTCAAACTCCAGGAACTCATGACCAAACTTGCCCTTGTGCACCACTTAATAACGCAGGTAGAAATCACTCAACATGGCCCCCACACCTCTGCCAGAAGTACACAGCCCCACATGGTCGCGAGAGAATTCCCCTCCTGTTCTGATTGTTGCCGTAAATGAGCCAAATCCCCCTTCATGTGTTATTCCTGAGAACAAGTAGCTTCAATATAGGAGGCAGTGAGGATTCAAATCAATACCAATCTTACAGATTGAAAATCCAGTGAGACAATTAATGGTGAGGATTCCACTGAGATCAGTGAAAGAAAAATCAAGTGGAACATATAAGATCATAAGAAATAGGAGCAGGAGTAGGCCATTCAGCCCATCGGGTCTGCTCTGCCATTCAATAAGATCATGGCTGATCTGACTGTGGCCTTAACTCCATTTCTTGCCTGCCCCCCCTCCCCAACTGCACATAACCCTTGACTCCCTTGTCATTCAAAAATCTGTCTTAACTCAAGATACTCAATGATCCAGCCTCCACTGCTCTCTGTTAAAGAGAATTCCAAATGCTAACAACCCTCAAGAGAAGAAATTCCTCCTCTCTTCATCTTAAATGGGAAACCCCTATCTTTAAACTGTATTCCCTAATTCAACATTGCCCCACGAAAGGAAACATCCTCTCAGCATCTACCCTCGGAAATAGGCAAGTGAGATATTCACCCTTACCCTAACACTCAGATGCCAAGAGGGTGGCTCGCCACCATCTTCTCAAGGGCAACTTGGCTCATAAACGCTGGAATAAAAAGAGAAAGTGCTGGAAAGATTCAGCAGGTCTGGCAGCATCTGTGGAGAGAGAAACAGAGTTAACACTCCGAGTCCAATATGGCTGTTCTTTGGAATAAATGCTCGCCTTGCCAGCGATGCCCACATCCCGTGAAAGAATGAAGAACTCTAACAAAGCACTGTGAAGCCACATTAAGAGGATAGGTCATAGTTTTGGCTGCCACATGATATAAAGGTGATTTAATTATGTAAGGATAATCTATCACTATAGAAAGGTTGTGTATATTAAGCTGACACCCACCCTATTAGGTGACTGACTCCAGGCGGTAGCTCCTTGATCAGGTTATTGGAGGTGGTGATGGAGTTCAGGAGGGAGAGGTCAGGCTGGAAGATGTGCCCAGGCAGGGCCTGCAGCTAGCTCCCAGACACATGGAGGCTGCTGAGGTGGAGGCAGCGGCCGAGGCTGAGGGGGAACTGGCTCAGGCAGTTGATGCTCATGCTCAGGCTGCTGAGCTGCTCCAGGAGGGCCAGGCTGTTGGGCAGGGAGCCAAGCTTATTCTTGGGCACATCGAGGATCTGCAGAGCCTGCAGGCGGCCCAGCTTGGCGGGGAGGCTGGACAGCCGGGTTGGCCTGATCACCAGGCTCCAGAGCTGGCTCAGGCCGCACAGCTCAGGTGGCAGCTGCTGCAGGTTAGCCCCCAGCTCCAGGTGATTGAGCAGTTGAGCAGTGGCAGCCGGTACAGCCCGGGATCCAGGCTGCCCTTCCAAACCCGCTCCTCCACCTCCAGACCCCGCAGCACCAGCTCCTGCCGCCACTCCGACAGAGCCATCCGGACCTCTGACCACATCGCCCCGGACACCGCTGCCATCGCAATCGGATATGGAGCAGCAGAACGGATGGATAATCAGCAAAGGGGAGTTTACCATCCAACAGTGCTCCGGCAGCACCACACCTTTGTTCATAACTGAAATTCCTCATCCCTGGGAGCAATATTGTGAATCTTTTCTGCACACTCTCCAATGCCTTCACATTTTTCCTAAAGTGTGGCACCAAGAACTGGATGCACTACTCCAGGTTATGGTGAACTGGTATCCTATACAAGTTTAACATAACCTCCTTGCTCTTGTACTCTATGCCTCTATTAATAAATCTCAGGATACTGTTTGCTTTATTAACTATGCTCTCAACCTGTCCTGCCACCTTCAATGACGTATGCACATATACATCTAGGTCCCTTGTTCCTGCATCCCCTTTAGAGTTGCATCCTTTATTTTATATTGTCGCTCCATGTTCTTCCTACCAATGTGAATCACTTCACATTTCTCCACATTGAACTTAATCTGCCACTTGTCCATCCATTCCACCAACTTGCCTATGTCCTTTTAAAGTTCTGCACTATCTTCCTCACAGTTCAAAATGCTTCCAAGTTTTGTATCAACCGCAAACTTTGAAACTGTGCCCTGTGCACCAAGGTCTAGGTCGTTAATTATATCAAGAAAAGCAAGGGTCCTAACAATGAACCCTGGAGAACTCTATTACAAACCTTCCTCCAGCCTGAAAATCATCTATTAACCAATACTCTCTGTTTCCTGTCACACAGCCAATTTCATATCCACGTTGCTATTGTCCCTTTTATTCCACGTGCTATAACTTTGCTCACAAGTCTGTAGTGTGGTACTGTTTTAAATGCTATTACCCTCATCAACCCTCTCTGCTACCTCTCCAAAAAATTCCAGAAAATTAGTTAAACATGATTTTCCCTTAAGAGCTTTCCTTAATTAAAACTGCATTTGCCCACATGACTATTAATTTTGTTCTGAATTATTGTTTTGAAAAGATTCCCCACCACCGACTGGCCTGTAGTTGCTGGGTTTATCTTTACACCCATTTTTGAACAAGTCCTCTGGCACCATACCTGAATCTAAGGAAGACTGGAAAATGATGACCCATGCCTCCTCAATTTCTACCCTCACTTCCCTTGGTATCCTTGGCATCTCATCCAGTCCTAGTGCCTTATACAGCCTATCTAATACCTCTTCCTTATCAATTGTAAATCCTTCTAGTGTATTAATTACCTCCTCTTTCACCATGGCCAAGGTAGCATCTTGTTCCTTGGTAAAAACAGATGCAAAGTAATCATTTAATACCTCCATGCATAAACCCCCCTTATTCGGCCCTACTCCTCTTTTTACCATCCTTTTACTATTTATCAGCCTATAGAAGACTTTGAAATTCCCTTTTACATTAGCTGCTAGTCTCTTCTCATACTCTGTCCTTGCTTCTCTTATTTGCTTTTATACTTCTCCTCTGAACCTTCTATACTCAGGCTGGTTCTCCATTGTATGATCCACCTGACATCTGTCATAAGCACACTTTTTCTTCTTCATCTTAATCTCTATCTCTTATGTCATCCAGGGAGCTCTGGATTTGTTTGTTCTACCTTTCCCCTTTGAAGAAATATTCCTTGATTGTGCCTGCATTATCTCTTCTTTGAAGGTAGCCACCATTTTTCCTGTCAACCTTTGATTCCAATTTATTTGGCCCAGATCCATTCTTACCCCATTGAAGTTAGCTTAGCCCCATTTAATTATTCTTCCTCTGGATTGTTCTTTGTCTTTTTCCATAGCCAACCTAAACCTTATGATACAATGATCACTGTCCCCTACATGTTTCCCTACTGACATTTGATCCATTTGGCCAACATCATTTACCAGATCTAGCAGTGCCTCCTTCTTGTTGAACTGGAACATACAAAATAGGAGCAGATACTAGTAGGCCATTCATCTCCTTGAGCCTACTCTGCCATCCAATAAGATCATGGCCGATCTGCTTGTATTTTGTATTCCACATTCTAAGCTACCCCCGAAAACCGCTGATTCCCTTGCTAATAAGAATGTATCTATACCTGCCTTAAAAATATTCAATGAGCCCGCCTCCACCGCCTTCTGAGGCAGAGAGTTCCAAAGTTGAAAAACCCTCTGAGAGAAAAAAATTCTCCTCATCTTTGTCCTAAAAGGGCAACCCCTAACATATTGCAGTATAAAATTTTCCCAAACACCTTCTAGGAACTCTTCCCCCTCTTTACACCTCTACTAGCCCAGTCTCTTCAGATAATTAAAGTCCCCCATTATAACTACTCAATAATTCTTGCACCTCTCTGTTGTTTCCTTGCAAATTTGATCCTCTACATCCTTTCCATTAGTTGGTGGCCTATAGATTACACTGAACAATGTAATTGCACCTTTTTTGTTCCTTAACTCTAACCAAATAGATTCTGTCTTTGACCCCCTCTGGGACATCCTCTCTCTCCAGCACCGCAATGCTCTCCTTAACCAATATCACCACTCCTCCCCCTTTTCTTCCTTTCCTATCTTTCCTGAACACCTTGTATCCTGGAATATTTAACACCCAATCCTGCCCTACTTTGAGGCATGTCTCTGTTGTAGCCACAACATTCTATTTCCACATGGCAATCTGTGCCTGTAAATCACCAATCTTATTTACCATACTCAATGAATTTGCATAAATGTGTGTTAACGTTGCTTTAGACTTTATTACTTTCTCCCCTACTCTGACCCAATCTAATAACTTACTGTTCCCTACTCTAATGCCATCTATCTCTCCCAATATTCTGTGCACCTTGGTATTCCTCTCTGATATTTCCTCCTTGTTCCCTCGGCAAATTAGGTTAAACCCTCCTTAATAATAGCATGAGCAAATCTCTCTGCAAGGAACTCAGTCCAGGCTCTAATTAGGTGTAACCTGTCTGGCCTATGCAGGCCTCATATCCCCCAGAGCCAGTCCCAATGTCCCAAGAATCTAAAGTCCTCCCTCCTGCATCATCTTTCCAGCCATTCAGTCATCTGCTTAATCCTCCTATTTCTGCACTCATTTGCATGTGGCACTGGGAGTAATCGGGAGATTACTACTTTAGAGGTTCTGCTTGCTAATTTCCTACCTAGTTCCCTAAATTCTTACCATCTGTGTGCATATTGTCCACTTCTGTCCCTTTTGCTCCAAGATTGGTTCATTCTCTCGCGAATGTGTGTAAAGTGCCCAAGTTAGGTCAGCATCTTGTGCGGCAGCACAATTTTGTGTAGGATTGGCAATTAGCTAATTTTCATCCCAGGGCTTTTGTGCATTACCACTGCTTTTCTCAGTAATGCTGTTTTTTTGTATCAGTTTATCTGTGTTAAATCACGAGAGTTGAGAACTATGGTTGGTTGTAAACAATATTATTGCTTTCAAAGTTACTCTTCACTCTGACAGCTGTATTCCCAGCATCTTCACTTTCACTTAAAGTACTTGAGTGACAGGGTAACCAGAGCTCCATGCTGCTGACATATATGTCCAAAGTGACATTTCAGGCTTTTCTCAATTATCTGTGTGCAAAGTCCATGTGCTCCTTCGTTCACAGATTTAGTAAGAGTCCAAAATTTGAAGTTAATTAAGAATATGGTTGGAGTTATTGCTTAGACTAGGCCCCTCACGTGAACTCCAAGTATAATGGAAATAAATAGCCACAAAAGTGGTGGAATAGCTTGAACTGTCCACATACTAGGGCAAAAAGCTAAGAAGGACTAAGAGAATTTTCAATGCATCTCTGATTTATGAGCAATAACCCCGATTAACTGGGCTCTTAATATAAAATTTGCCACATCAATCGTAACATTAAGCCATTATTCAGTTGATCAGCTCTGATTTTATTATAGCTATAAAGATTAATCCTGAGACCCTAAATGAAGAAGTCAATGACCTTGGATTCCTGGTCCTAAAGATTCTTGCTGGATTCTAGTGGGCAATAACATAATGACAGGAAATTATGGAAAGTTTATAGGTCTTGAAATTCAATAACATTTATACCAACTTTACAGGCATAAAATGGACAGGAAGGCTTCTAATATGGTGATCGGCACGAGTGCACTCATTCTGAGCTGAAAGTGTCCATTATTGATATAGATGTTATAAGCGCCACTGAGGAAGCTGTGGTTGACGGAAGGACACCCACCCAGAATCCCAGGAATGCAGAGGATCCATTACAGGAAAGTAATGTGGTGGGGGTTTTTGCAGGGTGGGGTCATGGGGAGAGGAGGGCGGGGGTGGTCAGAAGGAAGGACAGTGGGGTGGCTCTCAGGGAGGCTTCCCTTTCTGATGTCCAGTCTCTAGATCGGGCACTGAGTGCCTTCGATCAAGGGACCCCACCCCACTTGAGGTGACAAGCGGCCTGCACCACTTCACCTGTCATGCATGCCACATGATGATAGGCCTTTTTGCATCTATGTTAATCCCAATGGCAGTAGGATGAGGCCCTTAAGTGATCATTAATTGGCCACTTAAGGGCTTCAATTGGCAGCGGGGTGGCAAGGTTGACCATGGGCCTTCCCACTCAGAACTTAATTCTGGTAGAGGTAGGAAGGTGGCGGGGTTCAGGTAAGCCACCACTCCACCTAATAACATGCCCTTCCCGCCTCCAATCTCGCCAATAGAGAGGATTCTACCCATAGTCACTTTGCATATGCAAATAAGAGCCCTAAAACCAGTTTGATGCCCTTTCACCAAATTGGTTTGCCTTGATTGAGCCATTGCTGGGCTGGGAGTGTTCAGGAAATCTAGGTCTACATGTGGCCCACCAACAAATGCTCTTCATGGTTCTACCATAAACTCTTGGCCGCTGTCCAGCCTGGTGCAGGGATTGTTACCTGTGGCTGGTTCACACCAGAAGGCCATGTGTGAACTGATTTCTATGCCTCTTCCAGCACAGAACCCATAAAAATGACTTGACAAATGTTTATTTAACCCTTTGAAAACACATGACACAATGGACCTGTTAAAAGATGCATGTTGAAATCTTATTGCCATTCTCCTTGCTCAAAACTCCTTGCAAACACACATTTGTGAACACAATGCACCAATTAACAAACGAGTACCCTTTTCCTCCATGTGTATACATTTAATATGTGATTTATGGCTCTTTTGGTCTTGGCAGGAGTAAATGTTGGCATGTAATAAAGTTCTATATACCACAAACATTCCATTTCTTACAGGCCTGAACTAGTAATTTACAAAATTTGGCCTCAGATTATCCAACACCAAATGGCACACAAATGAAACATGCTGCAGAGGAAGAAGTGATGAGGGAATAATAATGCATGCCAATTCATCAACATCCAAAGCCACCAACCCAACAAGGTAGAGCCAGAGGCACATGAAGCAATAATCTATGTGGAGCCAAAATTTAGGAAGGGATAGGCTGCCCATGTGCCTTGGCCATTTGGGAATTTCATTCTTTGAAGCTGATATCCACATTTAAGGATTAACATTTGTGATGCAATCAGTACAGATTTCAGTAATAATCTATAGCTGATTCTCAGGAAACAGAACAGATATCGTGTAATCTAAAATGTTATTTCATTTGCTAGATTAAAAATCACTTTAATTATTAATATCTGATGCTTTTGAACCACATTCATTTGTTCCAGATTTATCTCCTGTATGACATGTTATTCCCTGTCATCCTAATTTTCTCTTCCCCTTTTCTAAAAGGAAGATACAACTTATGAATTTATTTAATAACATTCGCATCCTCAGGAAATTTTAAAATGTCTCAGTGTCAGTTAATTCTTTGTGGTGGCGGGTGGGCGGGAGGGATGGGGGGGTGCGCATTGGGAGGAACTGGGGGGTGGGATGTTGGATCAGAGTTGTTCCTGATCTTCTTCCTGTCACACAGGAGCATTTTCCACTAATAAGCCTTTCCTACCTACTTGGTTATTGGTAAAAGCATATGTGTGTTACTACAATTGAAAATCGATAAACAATTAATCATAAATCATCAGAGCGCATAAGATCAGCTTTGGCATGATGGAATATAGAGAACTTATGTTTTCCAAATCCTCTTGGTTTCTAATTAGTTAATTACTTGTTTATGGTTTCACTTTGTTGCTAAGCAGGGAACGATTCAGATGGCAAGCTTTTTATGCTTACAAGTCCCAACAAATTATATTGGTTTATTTATAGGAGAAACAGTATAAGCAATACAAGATAGGCTTTCTACGTGTTGACATGGCTGGCTGGCATTCTATTTGCATCCCACTGATGCGAATTAAATGCAGTTAGAGTGAAATACAATGCAGTTGCACCCAGTAAGCCAGCAACTGTGAGCTGAAGCAGACTAAATCAGTTGGAAAATTTCCATACGCACACTATGGGGTTATGATTACAATTATTCACCATATTAAGCTTCTCTTTAATGCTCTTTTTAAAGAAGGTTTTCCTTATGGTGCCGCAAGAACCAAAGACTACATGAAAAAAAATTTATGCAGCGAGTGGTTAGGATCTGGAATGCACTGCCTGAAAGTGTGGTGGAGATAGATTCAATCATGGTTTTCTTAAGGATATTGGATAATTATCTGAAGATAAAGAATTTACAGGGCCATGGGGAAAAGGTGGGGAAGTGGGACAAGCTGAATAGCTGTTGCAGAGAGCCGGCAAAGACACTACAATCCAAACAGCCTCCTTCTGTGCTGTAACTATTCTACTATTCTATGATGCTATGAAACTATCTTCCAAATCCTTTTTTCCACTGACCTCTTGTCTTGAAGGAGGTAAGTATTAAGAATAAGTACTATTATTGTGATTGGTAACATTAAAGCCACAAGCTTTGATCTCTGAAAATCCTTCTTCACCTATTGAGCATCAGATCTACAAGAGCGAGAGAAACAAAGGAGCAATAAAGAGGGCTGGCCTACTGCAATGCATTCTGGGTAAAATAAGCAACTCACTGGCACTTGACTGTTTACAGGCAAACAAGAGGTTACCTTACGGGAGAGCAAAATTGAGTCTGCCCCACATGAGCTTATAACTCTTTGTGCTACCACAAGATTTACAGCAGGCACATTCATACACTTAGATGTCCACAACCAATTTGCTGGAGCTGCTAATTCATTAGGATAAAGTAAACTCAGAGCTGTCATTGAGGGGGTATTATTTAGCCACACTGAAGAATAATCTCTTTACATAATTCACGTCACCACACATTTAATAGAATGTGTCTTTATGTTAGGTACAGCAAATTTAAACAAGGAGATTGTGTTCCACAGTTAAAAGGCAATGCACAAGAAACAGGTGATGAGACTTAGCTCTACCTAAAAATTCAATTGTGAATTTCAAACATCATTAACATTGAAGTTTCCATTGCTTAAATAATTGAATTTTGTGCTATTTAAATGTCATGCTCTCAATTACTATATTCTACCTTCCAGTGTAGTGTACTGGAGTATACTTTCAGAGATTTAAAATCAGCCAGTCATCCTGTGCTCATTCTGAAACTCATTATTATGTTTTCTTAGGGCTGAGTTTTCCCTTTGGCGTGCAGGGGGTGGGCGCAGCACATCCGCACGTAAAATGACGCACAGTGACATCGGGCGAGCATCCTGATGTCACCGTGCACCATTGCGATATTTCAATGGGTGGGGGCGTGATGATATCCGACGCACGCCTGCCATTAATTAACGGGCCACTTAAGGCCCTTGAGATGTCAATCGATGCCGATTTTTCAGCGCCTGTGCGATCTTTGGCTCGGCGCATGGGCGCAATGGACAGGCGGGTAGGACACATTTGTATTAACCTCATCCACGGGCGCGATAACAGGGCTCACTGGGGTTGCGAGTGTGCACAGTCAAGCATTTATTTCTGAAAGTTTTTCAAACTTGCCTGTGTGATTTGCAGTACTTCAAAACGCATACCAGCTGTTTTTTCCGGGCTCTTAACCTTCAGATCAGCATCTGCAGTGAGTAATCTTTTCTGGGCCTGCAGGTTTCAGGAATCCTTCCCTTAGTCTGGGAATGGGAGCTGAACTGTCCACTGGAGGCAGCTCCTGTGAGGAGGAACGGAGGGCTAGAAGGGGGAGGAGGCCAGGAGTGCACATTCAGCCTCCAAGGGAGCCACCTTTGGGAGGACAGGCACAGGCACAAGGTGCAGGGCCAAGAGGTAGTCCAAGGTGGAAGGGGCCGCAGAAGATGCCACTATCCTGCTGCCAGGGTATACAGGCGGCGAAGCAGCTACCTCAGTATGTCTGAGGTGCAGTGCCGAAGGAGGCTCCATCTCTCAAGGGAGATGGTCAATTATATCTGTCAGATAATAGGACCTGAGATCTCTGCTAACTCTGTGGGAGGACACCCTATGCCAGTTGCTCTGAAGGTCACAACTGCCCTCAACTTCTATGCCTCTGGCTCCTTCCAAGAGTCAGTGGGTGATCTTTGCAGTGTCTCCCAATCAGCTGTGCACATTTGTGTCAAGCAGGTTACAGACGCTCTGTTAAGGCATGCGTTGACCTTCATCCACTTCCATTGGCTTCAGGTAAGCCAGACACAGTGAGCCAGATGCATCATGGCAATTGCTGGCTTACCCTGCGTCCAGGGTGCAATAGACTGCACACATGTGGCCATCAAGGCGCCAGCAGGTAAGCCCGATGCCTTTGTCAACGGGAAGGTCTTCCATTCCATGAACGTGCAGATAGTGTGTGATCACAGGATGCTAATTTTACAAGTCTGTGCAAGGCACCCGGGCAGCTCTCACGATGCCTACATCCTCAGACACTCCCAGGTGCCGGGGCTCTTCAGTGCTCCAGCCCGGCTGGATGAATGGCTGCTGGGTGACAAGGGCTATCCCCTCAGAAGGTGGCTCATGACGCCTCTCTGCCATCCAAGAACAGAAGCTGAGCAGTGGTACAATAGGAACAAGGGCTGTGGTGGGGAGAACCATCGGTCTTCTCAAGATGCGCTTCTGATGCATGGATCGCTCAGGGGGCGCACTCCAGTACTCCCCAGATCGTGTCTTGGTGATAGTGGTTGCATGTTGCGCTCTCCACAATCTTGCGCTGGAAAGGGGGGGGCGCAGTGGACGATGAAGACGTCGACGTAGTGGCTGCGGCTGCACATGATGAGTTGAGCAGTGAGTCCGAGGATGAGCACGCACAGGGAAATGCTGAGGGGGTAGACGCTGACCCGGGCATACTCCAAGGAGGCAGGGACACCCTGGAGGCTTTAATCCAATGAACCTTCAGTTAGAACAACACAGATGGACCACCAGTACAAGCCTAGGCGGTAGGCTCGATACTCGACACCTAAGTGTAAAATCTGCCAGGTTAGGAACAGTCACTAAGGGCTTTGTTAATAAAGCTGAATGTCCAACCAAGCGCACATTACAGTTTTGGAAACCATACACATGCAGAAGAAAAGAGGCACCCTCAGCCATGGTGACATATCTGAATTTATTCTGTCAAGCAAACCAACTTATTCCAAAAAAAAGAGAATGGTGTTCCCAAACAAAACAAATCATAAGGACCTCATCTTGGGCCAACACAAAAATGCCAATGAAAAACCCATGGTGTGCCTAAGGTGCCTTATGTTTTTGTTTCTGGGTGCTCCGTCTTGGTGCTGCCCCTTCGCTCGGGGTGGCATCTGAGACAGCCTGCTGACTGCTGTCCTGTTGGTCTTGGTGACCTTGGCGGGCGTCCTCTGGCCCGTGGAGGCAGTTCTGGCCCCACCTGGGAGGGAGCTGCCAGTTCCACAGCTGGCATCTCCCTAGTCATCGCAGCCTCACCAGATGCGACGGTCACTGGGAGAGGGGCGGAGGAGCTGCCACCCTCATCCGGAGCACCCTGAGAGGTGCCCGCAGAGACGCCAGGCAGCTGCTGTGCCGATGTGGAGTCACTTCGGACCTCCCTGCTCACTGTGGATGGATGGGCACCGAGCTGCAAAAGTTGATGCCCAAACCATCTCCCACACATGCACTGACCAGCTGAGGTCGATGCTGATGTGATGTGAGGGCTTGCTGGTCAGAGCGCATCCCCAGGAAGCACTGACGAGTGTCCTGGAGGAGGGTCTCTACGAGAGTCTCCACTCTCTCCTTGGAGGACTCATGGCGCTTGGACATGTGGCTCATTGCTTCGGCGATCGTCTGCGTAGACTCCTCCACCACAGAGAACAAGCCAAGCATAGTCTCTTGTATCTCTGCCAGATGGCCCCCCACACCCGGCTGCATTTCCTGCACCTGCTGCTTCGTGGACGACTCCAGAGGCATATCATCAGGCACCGACTGAGCATTTGCCTAGTCCCCTGCAGTACTCTGACTGCTGGTGCCATGGGCACTCTCTGTCTCTGCCAGCTCCTCCAGCGACTGGGAAGTGCCCTCACCACTGTGCCCTGGGACACTAGCCGATGTTCCAATACTCACCGAGGTACTACTATCTGCACTGGTGCCTGCCTCACAGAAATGGTGTGATGCTGGTGAGACTTCAGGCCCCTCAGGTGTGAGAGGGGCCTCTGCTGCTCCTCCTCCCAGCCCTGTTCTGATGATGCTGAAAGGAAGAACAAGGACAGTGGATCAGTTAACGTGGAGACAATGTCAAAATGTATCCCTGTCCCCTGCATAATTATGCGCTCATCCTTCCATAACCAATGGTCAAGCCATGTTGCAAACTTAAATCAATTAACATTCAGCAGTACCATGGCTGTTGGGAGAACAATGCTGACCTCACTTTTGGGCATAAATACCTGGCCATGGCACCCCAGCCTCATCGACACCGATGGACCTGGGCGGATGGCACCTCTCCAAATCCAGGGCCTCCTGCTCGAACCGGCTAAGAATGGCGACCTGCGCCTGGCCGCCGCCAGTCCTTGCACACTCTGCAGCATTATGAGCATTCTTCTCCTGAAAATGAGAGACAGACGAGTATTGATTAGTGAAAATTGCACATGGACTTTCTTTACGCACGGCCCACCCCAACCAGAGTGGGACATATCAGGGCTCCAAAGCCTCCTCACCCCGCTGCTGTCAAACACTCACACAAAGATGCTAGGCCTGCTCCTCACCCCTCCACCACCCGCCTTTGACACATGCTGCCTACATCACATTAGGCACCACACAATATATCCTTCCATAGCAAAGAGGCGTAAGCACGTGGAGCGCAGCAGATGGTTTGTTGTCATGCCACCTTGAAGCTCCCCTCCAAGCAGGTCATCACCCTGACTTGGACATGTCCTGGAGTTCAAACACAGCGCCTAGGTGCAGCTCCTCCAGGTTGCCCCCAAACCCGTCATGTGGGACTCAGTGTATCACATGCTGCGGGGGCAATACACATCTCTTTATCACCCTCTCAGGATGACCTCAGCATGGGCAGTATCTGCTTGCCCACCCAGCGAAGGACAAATGCCGTCAATGATTCAATGCAGTCCCTACACTCAGACTTGGTGGGGATGGGGGCTGTTGGGTGAGGGGGGGGTGGTGTTTGGAAGGAGGGGGTCAGCAGAGGGGAAAGCCGACCTGCTGGGTTACATGACCAATGCTGACATGGTACTCAACCTGTCAGAGCACAACAAGTCATTGAAGTGCTTGCGACACGGGATTCAGGTGCGCTGCACCATGTCGCGGGAGCTCACCAACTCTGCCACCTCCTCCCAGGCATGTTTCGTTATGTGGGGGGGCCTCCTCCTCCCATCCTGGGGAACCAACACCTCCCGTCATGCTGCCACCTCCTCGAGGAGGGCAGCAAGGCAGTCATCCGACAAACAAGGGGCACACTGGCCCCCGCCCTGCCCTGTTGCCCTACCCTCCAGCCTCGCCTGCTCCGTTGACCTACCCTCCGGACTGACCTGCTCACCAGAAGCCCTCTGGTGAGCCCTTCCACTTGCCATTGCGAGCAGCCTTGCAAAGGCTGCCAGCACTTCTGATAAACAGGCTGCCGGGTTGCCATTGGACCCGGCAGACAATGCACTCCTGCTGGCGTCCGTCCACCCCTGCTATCCTCGGGAATCAGGCATTTCGCTGTGTGAGCATTAATTGGCCTGCCCGGGTAAAATGGCGGCACGGACCTGATTGCGGGCAGTGATCAGGTACGCGCCCGCCCGTGCCCGCTTCCTTTCCCACTCCACCCCGACCAAACAGAAAATTGAGCCCTTAATTTTCTTCCCTAATTTTCTCTTCTCCCTTCCTAAAGGCGTGGTGATGTGGTTCCATGTACCTCTAGAACCATCCCTAAATGTGAGGTTTGGACAGTGTGTGTTGACAGACTCAAGGGTCTGGAGGTATCACAAGCCAGTCTGCTTCTACTTCACCCAACAGTAACCAGGACATATCTTTGGACAGTGATTGAGAGTGGGAATCTTGGTTTATTTCCCTTCCTTAGCCCAAGGATGGTAAGGCAAACTGTAAAGAAAGAATTGGCTTGCATTTAAACAAGGCCTTTCATGTCTGAAGGACATCCCAAAGCACTTCACAGGCAGTGAGCCACTTTTTTGAAGTGTAGTTAGCCACTGTGGTAAATGCGGCAGTGAACCTGCACACAGCATGGTCCCACAATGAGTAAATGAAATAAATGAACATGAAATCTGTTTGATGATGTTGGATCAGGGACAAACTTCATGCCTTTCTTCAAATCGTAATGTAGGATCTTTCACAACAGTGGGTAATCCTTTGTTTTAATGTATCGTTTAAAAGACAGCAGCTCTGATAATTCAGCCTGCCTTCAGTACTGCACTGAAATGTTAACTTAGATTATGTGCTCAAGGCTCAATTGATTCTTGAGCAATGTTTGAGTTAGATATAAGCATGCTGCTACATAACTTTCCCATTGCTACCCCAACATAGTTAACTCAGCACAGCAGAAATTGAACAGAAGTATATGGGAATTTCACTGCTGCAAGTGCAGTGAGGTGGAGTTTCTACTTTTGTTAATTTACTTCTACTCACTGCTCTGCCTGCACAACAACCCTGTCCCATATCCTGAGGATTTGGTCATTTAACTGTTAGGGATGGTACTTGTGGTAATGGTGGCACTGCAGAGACGCCCATCCTGTGGACTTTGTGGGATGTTCGAGCTGCTCCCTGCTACCCGTAAGAGAGGTTCAAAGGCTAGTCCAGTTGCAGGGTTGGAGTGTTCTGGTCTTTTCTTTTGCTGCTTCTTGAATGGTAGGTTGCAGGTTGCTCTGGGATTGATGGCATTTGAATACAACATCATGGGGCCCAAATATAGACCGGTATGGCATATCTACTGCTTCCTGCAGGTGTCCGCTCCACTGGATGTAACAGTGCGCAACTCCCTATACATGCTCTCCAAATGAACATTGTGATGGCAGGGAGGTACAAGAAACACAAATTTTGGCCACCCCCCGCACCGTCAAAATTTGTTGGTGTAGCAAAGAAGAGGCAAATGAAAACAGAAAATGCTGGAAAAACTCAGCAGGTGTGACAGCATCTGTGGAGAGCGAAACAGAGTTAATGTTTCGAGTCTGTATGACCCTTCTTCAGAGCTAAAGAGAGGTAGAAATGTGATGAAATTTATACTGCTTAAGGGGGGTGGAGCATGTGGAGCTGGATAGAAGACTAGCGATAGGTGGGGGCTAAGGAGAGTTTGACAAAGATGTCATGGACACAAGACGAAGGGAGTGTTAATGGTAGTGGTAAGGGCTAAAGAAGGTGCTGATAGTGGCAAGAAGGTAAGAAAGCAGAATTTCTTAATAGCAGAACAAGGGTCAGCACTCTGTGAAAGAACAACATAGAAGAAATAACAGATGGTCCTTTTGGGGGTGGGGTAGGGGGAGAGAGTGGTAGTTGGGGACAAAGGATGGAAAAAGGGATAAAAAAGGATTAAAAAGCAGATAAAACAATGAATACACGAATAAAAATGAAAATGTGGATAAAAAATAAAAATAAATTTAAAAAGTGGATTAAAAAAGGAGTGAAGAAAGAGGAGAGAGTTCGAGGTAAAAGCTGGTGGACTCAGATTCTGTCCGATTTGAATCCCACCATTGTCAGGGTGCCAGACTTCTGCCCCAGATAGGAGTGGAAAGTCTAGATTCATATCTTCCTGGTGACTGCCACACCCATAGACAGTTCTGCCCGAACAGATGTGGAGTCAGTAGAATGGCTGTGTTGCCTGGCTGAAGCTGATGTTGGGAAGCTCAAACCATTTTCAGGTTTGGATCTTACTCAAATTTAACCAGTGACCTATGAATGCCAAATGGCCACTTGACTGTCGCTTGCCTGTGCAGGAAGACAGGAAATCAGCTAGTGTTAATGCCTTTCTAATTGGCCATCCAGATTTGAAAACAGATTGGGGAGCTGATCCTGGAGAGGGGCTACTAGGGGTCAGAAGTGGGCTGTAGTATTTTTGTGCCCTGTCATGGAGCAGCCACAAGTGGTCTTCTAAGGGCCATTGATTAACCTGCTCACAGCTGAGTACAAATGGGTGGGAGTGCACAACATTTGCTCTATTCATTTTACTTCCATGTCACAATCCTAAGCCCAACTATCTTCAGCCACTTCATCAATGACTTTCCTTCCATCATAAGGTCAGAAGTGGGGATGTTCACTGATGATTTCACAATGTCCAGCGCCATTCGTGACTCCTCAGATACTGAAGCAGCCCACGTCTAAATGCAGCAAGACCTGGACAATATCCAGGCTTGGACTGACAAGTGGCAAGGAACATTCACACCACACAAGTGCCAGGCAATGACATCTCCAACAAGAGATAATCTAACCATCACCCCTTGACATTCAATGGCATTACCAACATTGAATTCTGAACTATCAACATCTTGGGGGTTATCAATGACCAGAAACTGAATTGGACTAGCTAACTGTGGTCACAAGAGCAGGTCAGAGGCTAGGAATCTTGCAGCGAATAACTCACCTTCTGACTCCCCAAAGCCTGCCACATCTACAAGGCACAAGACAGTGGTGTGAAGAATACTCTCCACTTGCCCAAATGAGTGCAGCTCCAACAACACTCCAGAAGCTCGACATAATCTAGGACAAAGCAACCTGCTTGATTTGCACCTCTTTTAATGTTCACTCTCTTCGCCACCAATTCACCATGGCAGCAACGTGTACCATCTGTACGATGCACTTCAGGAACTCACCAAGGGTCCTTAGACAGCTCCCACAACCAGAACCACTACCATCTAGAAGGAAAAGGGCAGCAGACACATGGGAACACCACCACCTAGAAGTTCCCCTCCAAGCCACTCACCATCCTGACTTGGAAATATATCGCTATTACTTCACTGTTGTTGGGTCAAAATCCTGGAACTCCCTCCCTAACAGCACTGTTTGTGTGCCTGTACCACATGAACTGCAGAGTTCAAGAAAGCAGCTCACCACCACCTTCTCGAGGGCAATTAGGGATGGGAAATAAATGCTGGCCTAGCCAGCAACGCCCACATCCCATGAGTGTTTTTTAAAAATTCAATCAGGCTGCTACAACAATGGCTAGCCCTAATTATTTTCATTAAATAGAAGCAGGAGTATTGACCCCTCGAACCTGCTCTGCAATTCAATAAGATAGTGGTTGATCTTTTACACCAATTCTATTTTCCTGCCCTGTAACCATATTCCTTCATTTCTTTCATGTGCAAAAATCTATTGCTGTCAGTCTTTAATCTGCTCCCTGACTGAGCATTTATAGCTCTCTGGGTAGAGAATTCTAAAGATTCCCAACCTTCTGAGTAAGAAAAAAATACTCATCTCAGTCCTAAATGGCTGACACCTTAACTTGAAACGGATAGTCCTGAATTTTAAACTCTCTAGCTGTAGAAAACATCTTCTTGGCATCTACCCTGTAAAGTCCTCGAAGAATATTTGCATATTTAATCAGCCTCCCACACCCGTATAGGCAGGGTGCTGTTCACCCATTTACCAGCTATTGAAAATGGAATCAGACGGTCTGGAGGTATCCAATGGGTGGTCGAGATGCTGCCCCCAAATTTGAACTGCTGGCCATGTGCTTTCTCAAATAAACAACAGCATCTGGCAATTGAATACAGGACCCCATGAGCCCATTGCATTTACCCACCAAACCTTTGAGGAATCTATAATTCCCTAATTTATTGGATAATTGATAATTTTGCCAAGTATTTGTCGAAATAAAGGGATTTTGACTCAGCTGCTTATTATTTGATTTCATTGATCCTTAATGCTTAATCATTGCTGTTTTGCAAGTATACCTCTAACTCCAGTTCAATAACTCCCTCATTTACTTTAAAGTAGTTCTGCCAATTAAGTGATAAGCATCAGCCTAGATGTCTACATGATTGCTTATTAATGTGCTAAATAATCAGTGCTTATAGCCAGATGATCAAAGATGTTCCAATAATTTCTTTTCCAAATTTTTAGTTACAACAAAAAGCCAGCTTGAAGTCAGGTATAGTTATTATTCTTGGGGTTGAATTTTCTATTTGGCAGGGGGAGCGGAGTGGGAGCGGGCGGGCGCAGACCCAATTGGCGCCCAAGATCGAGTCCGCGCTGCCATTTTAGGCTGGCGGGCCAATTAAGGCCCGCCCAGCGTAATGCCCAACTCCTGAGGATAGCGGGAGTGGGCAGGCGGTGGCGGGAGTGCATTGTCCGCCGGGCCCAATGGCGACCTGGCGGCCTGTTTATCTGAAGCATGGCAGCCTTTGCAAGGCTGCTCGCAATGGCAAGTGGAAGGGCTCACCAGAGGGCTTCTTTTAAGCAGGCTAGTCTGGAGGGCAGTGGAGCAGGCAAGGCTGGAGGGTAGGGCCCTTGTTTCTTGGATGACTGCCTTGATGCCCTCGAGGAGGTGGCAGCATGGTGGGAGGCGCTGGTTCCACAGGATAGGAGGAGGAGGCGGAGATCGTGAGCTCCCGCGATGTGGTGCGGCGCATGTGGATCTAGTGTTGCAAGCGCATCAACGACTTGTTGCCCTCTGGCAAAGTGAGTACCATGTTACCATGTTGGCATTGGTCATGTAAACCAGCAGGTTGGCTTACACACCCCGCCACACCCCACACCCCCACCGCACCCCCCACCGAGTCTGAGTGTAGTGACTGCATTGAATCATTGATGGCATTTGTCCTTTGCTGGGTGGGCAAGCAGATACTGCCCATGCTGAGGTCAGCCTGAGAGGGTGATAAAGAGATGTGTATTGCCCCCGCAGCATGTGATACACTGAGTCCCACATGACTGGTTTGGGGGCAACCTGGGGGAGCTGCACCTTGGCACTGTGATTGAACACCAGGTCATGTCCAAGTCAGGGTGATGACATGCTGGGAGGGGAGCTTCAAGGTGGCATGACAACAAACCATCTGCTGCGCTCTGCGCTCCACGTGCTTACGCCTCTTTGCTATGGAAGGATATACTGTGTGGTGCCTAATGTGATGTAGACAGCATGTGTCAAAGGGGGGGGTGGAGGGGTGAGGAGCAGGCCTAGCATCTTTGTGTGAGTGTTTGACAGCAGCGGGGTGAGGAGGCTCTGGAGCCCTGATATGTCCCACTCTGGTTGGGGTGGGCCGTGCGTAAAGAGAGTACATGTGCAATTTTCACTAATCAATGCTCTTCTTTCATTTTCAGGAGAAGAATGCTCATAACACGGCAGAGCATGTGAGGACTGGTGGCGGCCAGGCACGGATCGCCATTCTTAGCCGCTTCGAGAAGGAAGCCCTGGATCTGGAAAGGCGCCATGCGCCAAGGCCCACTGGTGAGGCTGGGGTGCCACGGCCAGGTATTTATGCCCAACAGGGAGGTCAGCATTGTTCTCCCAATAGCCATAGCACTGCTGAATGTTAATTGATTTAATTTTACAACATGGCTGGACCATTGGTTATGGAAGGATGAGCGCATAATTATCTGGGGGACAGGGATACACTTTGACATTGTCCTCACGTTAACTGATCCACTGTCCTTGTTCTTCCTTTCAGCACAGAAACATAGAAAATAGGAATAGGAGTAGGCCATTTGGCCCTTCGAGCCTGCTCTGCCATTCATTATGATCATGGCTGATCATCCAACTCAATAGCCTGCTCCCGCTTTCTCTCCATACCCTTTGATCCCTTTCGCCCCAAGAGCTATATCTAACTCCTTTCTGAAAACATACAATGTTTTGGTCTCAACTACTTTCTGTGGTAACGAATTCCACAGGCTCACCACTGTCTGGGTGAAGAAATTTCTCCTCATCTCAGTCCGAAATGGTCTACCCCATATCCTTAGACTGTGACCCCTGGTTCTGGATCCACCACCATCAGGAACATCCTTCCTGCATCTACCCTGTCTAGTCCTGTTAGAATTTTATGGGTTTCTATGAGATCTCCCCTCATTCTTCTGAACTCCAGCCAATATAATCCTAATCGACTCAATCTCTCCTTATATGTCAGTCCCGCCATCCCAGGAATCAGTTGGGTAAACCTTCGCTGCACTCCCTCTATAGCAAGTACATCCTTCCTCAGATAAGGAGACCAAAACTGCACACAATATTCCAGGTGCGGTCTCACCAAGGCCCTGTACAATTGCAGCAAGACATCCCTGTTCCTGTACTCGAATCCTCTGGCTATGAAGGCCAACATACCATTTGCCTTCTTTACCACCTGCTGCACATACATGATTACCTTCAGCGACTGGTGTACGAGGACACCCAGGTCTCGTTGCACATTCCCCTCTCTCAATTTATAGCCATTCAGATAGTAATCCCCCTTCCTGTTTTTGCTACCAAAATGGAAAACCTCACATTTATCCACATTATACTGCATCTGGCATGCATTTGCGCACTCACTCAGCTTGTCCAAATCACACTGAAGCATCTCTGCATCCTCACAGCTCACCCTCCCATCCAGCTTTGTGTCATCTGCAAATTTGGAGATATTACATTTAATTCCCTCATCTAAATCATTAATATATATTGTGAATAACTGGGGTCCCAGCACCGATCCCTGCGGTACCCCACTAGTCACTGCCTGCCATTCGGAAAAAGACCCGTTTATTCCTACTCTTTGTTTCCTGTCTGCCAACCAGTTTTCTATCCATCTCAATACACTACCCCAATCCCATGTGCTTTAATTTTACACGCCAATCTCTTATGTGGGACTTTGTCGAAAGCCTTCTGAAAGTCCAAATAAACCACATCCAATTGCTCCCCCTCATCAACTCGAAAAATTCCAGTAGATTTGTCAAGCATGATTTCCCTTTCATAAATCCATGCTGACTCTGTCAGATTCTGCCACTGTTTTCCATGTGCTCAGCTATTAAATTTTTTATAATGGACTCTAGAATTTTCCTCACTACCGACGTCAGGCTGACTGGTCTATAATTCCCTGTTTTCTCTCTGCCTCCCTTTTTAAATAATGGGGTTACATTAGCTATCCTCCAACCTGTAGGAACTGTTCCAGAGTCTATAGAATCTCGGAAGATGACCACCAATGCATCCACTATTTCTAGGGCCACTTCCTTAAGTACTCTGGGATGTAGATTATGAGGCCCTGGGGATTTATCGGCCTTCAATCCCATCAATTTTCCCAAAGCCATTTCCCTACTAATACTGATTTCTTTTAGTTCCTCCCTCTCAATAAACCCTGTGTTCCCCAACATTTCTGGTATGTTATTTCTGTCCTCCTTTGTGAAGACAGAGCCAAAGTATGTATTTAGTTGGTCAGCCATTACTTTGTTCCCCATTATAAATTGCCCTGTTTCTGACTGTAAGGGACCTACATTGGCCTTCACCAATCTTTTTCTCTTCACATACCGATAGAAACTTTTACAGTCAGTTTTTATGTTCCCTGCAAGCTTACTCTCATACTCTATTTTCCCCTTCTTAATCAATCCCTTGGTCCTCCTTTCCATCATCGGAACAGGGCCGGGAGGAGGAGCAGCAGATGCCTCCTCTCACACCTGAGGGGCCTGAAGACTCACCAGCGTCACACCATTTCTGTGAGGCACGCACCAGTGCAGTTACTAGCACCTCGGTGGGAATTCAAACATCGGCTAGTGTCCTGGGACACAGTGGTGAGGGCACTTCACAGTTGCTGGAGGAGCTGGTGGAGACAGAGAGTGCCCATGGTGCCAGCAGTCGGAGTACTGCAGGGAACCAGGCACATGCTCAGTCGGTGCCTGATGATATGCCTCTGGAGTTGTCCGCGATGCAGCAGGTGCAGGAAATGCGGCCAGGTGTGCGGGAGCATCTGGGGGAGATACATGAGACTATGCTTGGCTTGGTCTCCGTGGTGAAGGAGTCTATGCAGATGATTGCTGAAGCAATGAACCACATGTCTGAGCGCCATGCGTCCTCCAAGGAGAGAGTGGAGACTCTCATGGAGAGCCTCCTCCAGGAGACCCATCAGTGCTTCCTGGGGATGCGCTCTGACCAGCAAGCCCTCACATCGGCATTGACCTCAGCTGGTGAGTGCATGCGTGGGAGATGGTTTCGGCTTCAACTTACATAGCTCAGTGCCCAACCATCCACGGTGAGCAGGGGGATCCGAAGTGACCTCACGTTGGCGCAGCAGCTGCCTGGCGTCTCTGCGGGCACCTCCCAGGGTGCTCCGGATGAGGGTGGCAGCTCCTTCACCCCTTTCCCAGTGACCATAGCATCTGATGAGGCTGCGACGTTTGTGGCGATGCCAGCTGTGGAACTGGCAGCTCCCTCCCAGGTGGGGCCAGCACTGGCTCCACGGGCCAGAGGACGCCCGCCAAGGTCACCAAGACCAACAGGACAGCAGTCAGCAGGCTGTCTCAGATGCCACTGCCAGTGATCGGCAGGACCAAGACGTAGCACCCGCAAATGAAAACATAAGGCACTTTATGCACACCACGGGTTTTTCACTTGTGCTTTTGTGTTGGCCCGAGACGAGGTCCTTATGATTTGTTTTGTTTGGTAACCCTATTCTCTTTTTTTTGGAATAAGTTGGTTTGCTTGACAGAATAAATTCAGATATGTCACTATGGCTGAAGGTGCCTCTTTTCTTCTGCATGTGGATGGTTTCCAAAACTGTAATGAGCGCTTGGTTGGACATTCAGCTTTATTAACAAGGCTCTTAGTGACTGTTCCTAACCTGGCAGATTTTGCACTTAGGTGTCGAGTATCGAGGCGCCAGCTCAGGCTTGTACTGGAGGTCCATCTGTGGTGTGCCAGCTGAAGGTTTGTTGGATTAAAGCCTCCCAGGTGTCCCTGCCTCCCTGGAGTATGCCCGGGTCAGCGTCTACCCCCTCAGCATTTCCCTGTGCATACTCATCCTCGGACTCACTGCTGGACTCATCGTGTGCAGCTGCTGCCACTGTGTCGATGGCTTCATCGTCCACTGTCTCTCCCATTTCCAGCGCAAGATTGTGGAGAGCGCAACATGCAACCACTATCACCGAGACATGATCTGGGAGGTACTGGAATGCGCCCCCGAGTGGTCCAGGCATCGGAAGCGCATCTTGAGAAGACTGATGGTTCTCTCCACCACAGCCCTTGTGGAAGCGTGGCACCTATTGTACCACTGCTCAGCTTCTGTTCTTGGATGGCAGAGAGGCGTCATGAGCCACCTTCTGAGGGGATAGCCCTTGTCACCCAGCAGCCATCCATCAAGCCGTGCTAGAGCACTGAAGAGCCCCGGCACCTGGGAGTGTCTGAGGATGTAGGCATCGTGGGAGCTGCCTGGGTCCCTTGCATAGACTTGTAGAATCAGCATCCTGTGGTCACACGCTATCTGCACGTTCATGGAGTGGAAGCCCTTCCTTTTGACAAAGGCACCGGGCTCACCTGCTGGTGCCTTGATGGCCACATGTGTGCAGTCTATTGCACCCTGGATGCGGGGTAAGCTGGCAATTGCCGCGAAGCCTCTGGCTCGCTGCGTCTGGCTTGCCTGGTCCTAACAGTAGTGGATGAAAGTCAATGCACGCCTGAACAGAGCGTCTATAACCTGCTTGACACAAGTGTGCACATCTGATTGGGAAACACCGCAAAGATCATCCACCGACCCCAGGAAGGAGCCAGAGGCATAAAAGTTGAAGGCAGCTGTGACCTTCAGAGCAACTGGCATGGGATGTCCACCCACACAGTTAGCAGAGATCTCAGGTCCTATCATCTACAGATATAGTTGACTGTCTCCCTTGAGACATGTAGCCTCCTTCGGCACTGCACCTCAGACATACTGAGGTAGCTGCTTCGCCGCCTGTATACCCTGGCAGCAGGATAGTGGCATCTTCTGCGGCCCCTTCCGCCTTGGACTACCTTTTGGCCCTGCACCTTGTGTCTGCGCCTGTCCTCCCAAAGGTGGCTCCCTTGGAGGCTGAATGTGCACTCCTGGCCTCCTCCCCCTTCTAGCCCTCCCTTCCTCCTCAGAGGAGCTGCCTCCAGTGGACAGTTCAGCTCCCATTCCCAGGCTAAGGGAAGGATTCCTGAAACCTGCAGGCCCAGAAAAGATTACTCACTGCAGTGTGCTGACCTGAAGGTTAAGAGTCCAGAAAAAGTAGCTGGTGTGCGTTTTGAAGTACTGCAGATTACACAGGCAAGTTTGAAAAACTTTCAGAAATAAATGCTTGACTGTGCACACTTGCGACCCCAGTGAACTCTCTTATCCCGCCCGTGGATGAGGTTAATACAAATGTGTCCTACCCACCTGTCCGTTGCGCCTGTGCGCTGAGCCGAAGATCGCACAGGCGCCAAAAAATCGGCGTCGATTGGCCCCTCAAGGGTCTTAAGTGGCCTGTTAATTAATGGTGGGCGCGCGTCAGACATTATTGTGCGCCCGCCCAGTGAAATATTATGATGGCGCGTGGTGGCGTTGGGTCGCTCGCCCAATGTCACCGTACGTCATTTTATGCGTGGACATGTGGGGGGCCGTGCGCGCCAAAGGGAAAATTCAGCTTTTGGTGTAGTTTGAACTTTAGTGAAACTGGAGTGTTTCTTCTAGACAATAGCCTAAAAATTTGGTCACGCAGTGCCAAAGGCACTCTCAGGCACTAACTGGTCTGAATAAGGGGGGCAGGAAGCATGCACACATTTAGGGTCAGAAGAGTGCCACTTGACACACTGGGAAAGGGAAAAAAAATTGCCATCCAGTACAGACACCTGAATAACGTGGCAGGCAATTTGCATGTGAGAAAGGAGCCTAACACCACAGCAAGGCTGATTTGCTCTGGGGCAGCTGCTGCCAACTGCGCTTAGAAAGATCAAACCTTTCAACTGCCTATCACCAACAAGATAAGTTTTTAAAATCTCTTTAGCTGACTGTGTAGCTGGGAGGAATTAGAGTACTCTTCTCAGCCCCAGATTTGAAGAATCCTGGCAGGTGTTTCGGATCAGCCCTAGCCTCTAATTTCCCCTGGATCCAGGTCAGCCGTGATTCTAGCATTGGCCTGCTCTTTGTTGTCTCTTTATCAGTGCAGTCCTTGTACCTTTCCAGTTTAATGGATTGAGGCTTGCAGCCTAATATCAGGGGCACCTAAGGCTTCACTATTCAAGCACAGGGATCCTACGTTGTGCTCCTTGCACCACCAAAAAATGGACATACCTGAATTTCTATCTCAATATATAAGTGATCCTTGTAACCGGGCATTAATGTGAGTAACACAATAGATACCAACAGAACACAATAAAAGGTACAATGCAATATCATCAGTCACTAGACTTAAGTAATCTCTGCAAACTAGTTGATACTATAATGATAATTTTAATAACAATGTTTCCTTTGTATTGCTTATTTATAGATAGTGCATGTTATTTTTATTCTTTGTGTACTGATGACGACTATTCAATGGAAGTGTTTTTATCATTCAGCATTATCACACATATGTACAATGAAGTTGTATTTAAAAGGTTTAACTACCATGTAAAATAGATGTTACATATCACATGTAGAGATTAAATGTTTTTCTGGAATACCCAAGTTGACTATATGCTTATTTGCGCAGCCAGTATTAAACATCAACCAAGTAATAACCTTCTTGAACAATAGCTATAAAGATATTACGCATTGGATTAATGAAAGGTATTAACAGCAGTATATATTCCAGCCCTGCACAGCGTGAACTCTGTACATAAGAAGGAGTGACAAAAGCATATGTGACCACAGAATTCATAATATGTTCTTCCTGGCCCGTAGGGATCAGTCTGCCAATTCTAACTATTAAAAAAAATCATGATTTACTTCTAAATGCCATCGTAGTCTTTTGAGACTGAACATTCTAGAAGGTCAAACTCAGCAGGGCTTCTTTACCAAACAATTTCCTGTTCCAGGTTTTGAATGCTTTTGCATTTGAAGTTTATTGTGTTTCATATCTGCAATGGTTTAATGTTTCCATTGAGAGTCAGAATAGTTGTTTCGTTCAGCCATATTAGGAATTCCTTATAAATTCAAATCCACGGAAACAAAAAAACGATTAATTTCAATAACATTCATTTATTTGTTTCTCTCACTCGTGTTCAGTTCCCTGGTTAATTGCTCCCTGGTATCTTGTCCAAGCAACGGTTATGGTGTCAGTTGTGGCCCAGCTGCTAGCACTCTTGTCTCTGAGTAAAAAGGTTGTGGGTTCCAATCCCACTCCAAAGGCTTCAGCGCATAAATCTATGCTGATGCTCCGCTGTGATAATTGAGGGATTGCTGTCTTAGCCCTGGCTGCTGTCTCAGCTGGATGTAAAATATCCCATGGTACTACTTCAAAGAGTTATGCCCAATGACATTACCAATATTTATCTCTCAGTTAACATCACTATAGAACAGATTAACTGGTTATTATCATATTTGTGTGAGTTTGCTGTGTGCAAATTGGCTGCTGCATTTCCTACAATCCAACAGTGACTGCAATTCAAAAACACTTTATTGGCTGAAACACTTTAGGGCAACCTGAGGTGGTGAAAGATGCCATACAAATGCAAGTCTTTTCTTTTTTAATTCAGATACGAACATTGGCAGTGCATCCCACTGCTTAGCTGTGGAGGACATTACAACTGAGCCTGATCCAATTTTTGTTTGATGTCCACACATGGTTTTCTGTACAATGCTAAGGAGTCGGGGACTCTGACAGATTTCCCCCTTTTTATAATAATATAAAGGCACCAATCAGTCATAAGGGATTGGTTAAAAATGTGTGGGTTCATTTATTCAGGCTAGGCATATTAGAACAGCTATACAAAGGTAGAAAGCTTGAAAACATCAGCAGTAGGGCTGTGTGTGCTGTGTTCTGTTCACAGGCCAAAGTGAAACTCAGACAGGATCAGATGACAGATTTCCCTTCTTGTGATAGCATGCTGCTATCCCTTAAAGACATATTACAACACCACCCTTTCCTTTTAAAGATATTTTCCCCCTTCCAAAGAAGTATAACTATTTACAATACATGTTCCTGTTGTGTTACCATTACATTTATATAAGACTGGTGAATCTATGGGGAGAATTTTTTCCCCGTCGGGAGGGGAGGGGGGAGGTGGGCGGGCGCGGGTGGGTGTGTAGCCGATTGCCGCCTGTGATAGGCTGTGCGCCACCATTTTACGTGGGTGGGCCAATTAAGGCCCGCTCAGCGTAACGCGCATCGGGAAGCTCTGTGTGCTCCCTGTGCAGGTCGGGAGAATAGGCTGAGTTGGGGCCTGCGCTCTTTCGCGCATGTGCGCGAAAGAGTGCAGAAATCTCCCTGAGGCACAGAGCTGCCTCAGGGAGATTAGTTTTATATTTGAAAATTTTAATGAAAAAAACATTTTTAAGCTATGTCCCCTCATGTGGCAGTGTCGCATGAGCTGGGACATGTCAATGAATTTTATTAAAAATTTTTATTAAACTTTAAAAACCTTCATGAAACCCCATCACGCCCATGGATGAAGTTTCATGATAAATGCGGAGGCCGCCTGGGCTCTTCACTTGTCCGCCAATCTTAAGGTTGGATGGGCAGCTCAGTTAATTAGCTTAATTGGTGTTTAAATGGCCTTATTAGGCGTGCGTGCCCGCCGAACCCAAGATCTGAATGACACGTGGTGACGTCTGGACGTATGCCCGAAGTCACCGCACGTCATTTTATGCATCAACCCTGCCCCTGTTCGCCGACCCGAAAATTCTGGCCAATGAATCTAAAGTGTGGAGGTAATCTGCTGGTATGCCCAAATCTTGTAATGGTAGCCTTGTCAGGTGGTTTCTTCAATTGCTCACAGTGATCTGTGGGACTGTCATCCTTAGATGTTGTTCCTGTTTGCATTTGGAATCTTGTCCTCGATGCAATAGGACTACACAATAGTTGAGTAGCTGGAATGGACCTGATTTGTCCTCGATTACACCTCACCCATTCTGCCTTTGTGTTTAATGACTTCAAAGGACCTTGGTTCCAAACAAATCCTTGTCAATTTGGCTGGTTACCACACACCTTCTGTGGGATCCTGCATTCAAACTTGTTTTCCTAACTCTAAACTTGGCAATTCTGTACCCACATTTGTACTGTGCACATTGGTCATTTTCTCTTGCAGTTTTAAAGGTTGCTCTCTGGTTTCTGAGAGAGTAGAATGGGAAAGAGTAGGTAAATTGGTACGCACTGGTCTGCAAACATGAGCTCTGCTGGTGATGGAATTGTTGCACTTAGAGGTATCGCTGTCAGATGTAACATTGCAATGTATAGACTTGCTTGGTCTGTCTACATTTGAGACTTATGGGTTTCATTGTGAAAATCATTCATTCATCTAGGCCATTAGATCTAGGGTATTGAGGAGAAGAAGTAGAGTGATCGATATTCCACTTCTCACACAGATCCTGAAATGGCCTACCAATAAATTGCTGACCGTTATCTGGAATGACCTCTCCATACACAACAAATAGACTGAAAATAACACTTAGAGTGTGCACGACAGTTGTGCTTGATGTATTGTGCAATTGTCGAATAATGGGGTACTTGGTAAAGTAATCAACAATGATGATGAAGTCAATGCCATGGACATGAAAGAGGTTGGATGTGATTTTGGACCAAGGATGGGTAGGAACTTCATGTGGAATTAATGGTACATATGCTCTTGACATGCCTCGCACTTCTTGATAATGACTTTAATGTCAGTGTTCATACCTGGCCAATAGACTGTCTCTCTTGTGAGTCTTCTGGTCTGATCTATGCCCACACGTGAGTGATGAAGTTGTTGAAGAATATCAGGTTGCAAAGATTCTGGTAAGATGACCTGCCTGCCTTTAAAAATATCTTCCCGGGAGATGCCTAGCTTTTCCTGGTAAAGCCAAAATTGTCTTACGTGTTCGTGGACATGCTGAATTGCATCAGGCCACACTTCAATATTGTGTTTTTTGTAGTATGGAATCTTTTACCATTTCTCCTTGTAGCTGCTGGCATTTGCATTGCACAAAATGTACCAGATCAATTTGGAGACCATCTTCATGTTTGATGTCAATGAAGTCAACTTGTAGATCCAAGGATATATCTTCTGTTTTCACTGGGTTAGGCAATCTGCTAAGTGTATCCGATGTGATCATCAAGTTACCTGGCTTGTACCTCATCTCACAGTCATAATCTTGAATCTTTATTGTGAGACACTGCAATCTTGTGGTGCACAGATCAATGGTTTTCACCAAATCATTTCCAGTGGCTTGTGGTTATTCTCTACCACAAATCTTTTGCCAAATAGATAGGTATGAAAACACATGATTCCAAACACTGAAGCTAATGTTGGAATAGTTGATTTGCATTACAGACAGAGATTTTGAAGCAAATGGTTTGCCTTTTTGTACTATGCATGATCCCAGACGTTTCTGTGAGGCATCTATCTCCAGGGTAGTTGCCTCCCTAGTATTGTAAAATTGCAATGTTGATGCTTCTGATAATGACTGTTTCAGTGCTTCGAAGAGATATTGGTGGTCTTCGTGCCACAGGAAAAGCACATCCTTTCTCAACAATTCCCTTAGCGATGATGATTTTTTGAGTGAAATTGGGAATGTATGGAGACAAGAAATTAAAGAGACCCATATATCGTTGAAGTTCGTCCTTATCTTGAGGAGTTGGCATGGCTTTACTATCCTCTATTTTACTTGGATCAGGACATATGGCAGCACTGGAATAAATAGAAGCAAAGAAATTGATCTGCTGCACGTTGATGTCACATTTCAAAAAGCTGAACACCAATCCTTCATTGTGTGTTGCTTGCATCAATAAGTACAGATTACGGCCTGTCAGGAAGATACAATAATTTTCATAATGTTATTGGATTTTATTGTAAAACAAAGTAATAGTGGGGTCTGTGTGTATGTATGTGTGTGACTTAATTGAATTAAACGTAACTGGTCTGATGTAACAGAAGATAAGCTAGGTTTGAAATGTTAAGTGGGTGTAAAGGGAACATTTGCATTTTTAAATAAACCAGACTAGATTGATTTCAAAGGAGGGGTGAAATGTTTCACCTAGCCAGGAGAAGTTAAGAAACAGTTGTTTATTTTTCCCAAAGATTACTGGTAAAATTTGTACTATGAGAGATTTTTATTATTAGAAAGATAAAGCCCAAAGACATAGTGAAACAATGGGAATTTGCATTCAAAGGGGTAAATATGGATAAAGGAGAGAAGGCTGTGTGCAAGGGAAGGCATTTTAAGATCTAAAACAAGTGTGAAAAAGCCTCCAGCATCTAAGCCTCAAGCTGCTATCTACAAAGAACTGAAGTTAAGAAACCTCACTTTGAATTGGATTGTTCAGGGTATCATGTTTCTTTGCCTAGGTCTTTTAAAATCTATGTACTTTACTGTTGCCTTAATGAAAGTGTAACTGGGAGTTAGATTAAGTAGGGGATTTAGCAGTTATCATAGTAGTAATTTGTAAATCTATGTGTGTACTTAAAATCATTTCTTCTATCAATAAAGGTTTAATTTAGTTTTGTAAGAAATCTATATGACTTGGTGGTCTTATTACTACTGAATTCAAGGTACACATCTCAAAATTTATGCAAATTGCAAAACATTTGTGGCAGTTGTTTCACGTTTCCCTCAGGGATTTGTGCAGCTCAGCATTTACCATCGGCTGTGCCCTAACAAGTCTTGTTCTTGCTTTGTTCATCCCACAACAGCCATGTCATTGGTGATATAGATGCATCCTGGCAGAGTGCATGTAATACATGTGAGTTTGAAAGAGATCCTGGCTAATAGATAGTCTGAAAGGAAGTCATTGAAAACAGTATTGTGCGAATAGGGTACAAAATGTAGTAAGCTCTTGAAACTTCTCAGCGAGATGTGCTGACCAGTAGCCATGCTTGGCATCAAGCTTCAAGAAGACTTTTGCACCTGCAAATCTCAGATTTAACTCTTCTAATGTGGGTATTTTGTAGGGACAATGTTTCAAAGCTGTGTTTAAATATCATAGATCAAAGCATACTCTCAAAGATCCATCCTTATTTATGACACATGATGGAACTGCATCACTCTGTGTGCTCCTGTACTCTTCTATTTTGTCTAGTTTGATCTTTAATTTGTCTTGTAAGTGGATGTTGCACTTACATGGTGGATCAATTGATGGACTTGCATTCTCCTGCAAGTGTAATGTTGCAGCTTCTTTGAAACTGCCAGTTTTATCAAAACATTCTTGATATTCCAATATTAGGTCATGAACCGAGGCAATAGAAATAGTTTCTGAGGTTTATCTGCCTATTGAGGCTGACTGATTCCATGGATTGTCACTACTGCAAGGTCACAGCATGCTGGTAGACTTATAGTCACTGGGCCTTTAGTCTCCACAATGTAGAACATTTGTGACACCCAGGAGCATTGATTGTGCTTGCACCCCAGGACTATGGAACCTGCACACAGAATTAATGAACTGTTGTATGCTGAAAATTGAGAAGCAGTAGTTTTCGCCATGCCCTTCCATGTCTGTGGATACATATCTTTTAGAACTCGCAGAGGTAGTATGTTGGCATTTGCCCCTGTGTCAAGCTTGGCCAATAATTACCAACTTTCTTGGGACAGATAATTTTAATCTTGACAAACACTTTGGATGGTATGATAGCATTTAGTTTTTCATGTGATTGACAGTGGGAAATGTGTTCCCCCTCTTCACCTTCTTGTGCACATCATCATTATTTTCTGGTTTGTCAATCACCTCACATTTGTGTTTCTTATGAGATACCGATGGTCAGTCTTCTCCCTTGAGGATACCCATTTTGTATGGTCTGTTTGGATCAGTACATGGTTCTATGTAGCTGCATCGGCCTTTGCTCTAGTGTACTGCCACTGTCAATGCCCTTTTCTGCCACATGCCTTTCAGAATTGCTGGAAAGCTAGGCATTTCCTTGTTGCATGCAGAAGGTACACCTTCCATATGTCTTTCTGGGTTCAGGTGTTCAAGTGAATGTGTCAACAATTTTGTGATATGTAGGATCTGTAAGCTTCATTGACCTGCGAGGATCACTTCTTTCTTAGGTCCAGCTTTGAGTAGCTCTTCGATGCTATATGTTTTGGGCTTGTCTAGCAGATTTTCTGGAATGCTTCCATGGGAGTGGATATGATCACCAGCCCAACAATTCTGTCTGCTAGCTCTGTACACTGTTTACACATTTTGAATTTGGATAGTAGGTCAGCTGCATCCCAATTCAGCCTGGAGAATTTTGTGGACATTTTGACAATATCCCTTTGACCTTCCTCCTTCTATTGTACCCTGCATAAGTGTCGCTATAGCCACTTTTATGTGCCGAAGTTCTGCCCGTTATAATTGCAACTTCCTCGGTCCTGATTTTATGACAGCTTTGTTTGTTCTTTTTTGTTTGACTCTCCCTCACTCGCTATCCATCCGGCCCACATGCTGGTCACTTGCCTTTCTCGACTAAGCCAACTCAATGCTGGTCCTCTCGATGCGCTGTCACACTCACTGAACTGATAGGCCATGTGCTGCAATAGCACTCAGGGATTTGTCTGCAAGGTAGTGGAATAGTGGTATTGTCACTGCACTGATAATCCAGAGACCCAGGGTAATGCTCTGGGGACCCAGGTTTGAATCCTGCCATGGCAGATGGTGGAATTTGAATTCAATAAATATCTGGAATTAAAAGTCTGATGATGACCAGGAAATCATTGTTGATTGTTGTAAAAACCTATCTGGTTCACTAATGTCCTTTAGGGAAGGAAATCTGCTGTCCTTACCTGGTTTGGCCTACACGTAACTCCAGACCCACAGCAAGGTGGTTGACTCTTAAATGCCCTCTAAACAAGGGCAATTAGGGATGGATAATAAATGCTGGTGACACCCACATCCCATGAATGAGTAAAAAAAAATTACCAGCTCTTTACTTGAGCACTATCTCACAAGTGTTTTCCAAGCTTTTCTGTGCAGTCAGCATGCTGCATTGCAACATTCTCCGATGCTATGACTTTGTAGCAGTCTGACCAAAATATCAAGGGTCATCTCATGCCATGTAGCATGATCTAAGTCTGTTCACCATGTTGTACCTGTAGTAATTCTTGCTGCTACACTGTTTGACCACTGCTGAATACCGTGTTGTGTTTTAATAATGATTTAATAAGGGATTAGGTAAACACATTGTAGGCTCATTTGTTTAGAGTAGGCACATAAGAACAGATATACAAAGGTAGAGAGCTTGAAGATATCAGCAGTAGAGCTGTGTGTGCTGCGTTGTGCTCACAGGTCAAAGTGAAAATGAGACAGGATCACATGATACACTTCCCTTCTAGTGATGGCATGCTGCTATCTGTTAAAGGCATATTACAATACTTAGAAGTCTGTACTGCTGTTTAGCATTACAGCATAAACTGGGGATTAAATCTAGGATCACCCCAATTTGTCGAGATCTTGGAGGACAGCCTCTAAATTGTTGAAAATCTGAAATTAAAACCAAAATGCAGAGCGAGTCCACAAGAATCTGAAAGATAAGGCTGGGGAGCCATTTTGAATGGAACCCTTCATAAACATTTCTGATGCAGGTTACTTTACATATGATTGGCCTACTATGTCTTTCCACTGTCCCCTGTTTTATTTTAGCAGTAACTGTGTAAAATTGTTTTCATTAGCACTTCAACTGTGTTTATTAGAATTCTACCCTTCTACATAGATTTATCCAAATAAAAAGGCTATCTGGATATCTTTGCCTCAGGTTACAAATTTACCACTTCACAGCCTAAATTATATACATTCACATTCTCCCTCATGCCGTAAATTGGTTGTTTGACTTTCTATCAAAATAAAGCTGGGTAAACACAAGATAATAGATTTTTTTTCCCCTTTAGCTCGCTTTATTATTCTCTTGTTCATATTCGCAGTACTGTTGTTCAGTATTTAATTTAAGGTTATTGTGGTGTGGTCCAACAAGAAACTTCAAGGATAATCATGAGACTCCCCTTGTGTTGTTTTGAATAACTGAAAATGTATCCACTGATGAGAATGTGCAATTTATAGATGTAGAGGCCACCCTAATAGTTAACAGTTATTTATACTCACACTTGCACCTTTCTAAGCAATTTGTCAGGTGAACTGAGAACAATGATTGACAATTAGTATTCGCACTATGTGTAGAGAAAAGCAAAGTGCTTGCAATTGTGCTCTTTCTGTGCCTGAGTCTAAAAGAATGTGGCCTCTAACAAGCAGGAAAAAAACAGCTACATGCTAAGGTTAGGCAGTGCAGTGTATTTTTGATAGGTTTATAATAACCCAACTATGAAATTTATTCAATAAGGTAATGACAGTTGGCCCATCTCTGTGGGTGTTTCATACTCCTACACATTTAAATTGAATGGTCTATAATGATGGGTTTCTCAATTATGAAAGTTTTAAACAAAAAAGCCTATTAAAACACACTCTGAAATTGTCTGAACAATTGGATTTTGATGTAAACCTTTTGATGATTAATGCTTAATACACACAAATGATTTAATTCCCTAGCCACTGACCAACAAGTCAACCCATTTAATAAAAAATAGAACAAAAGACAAGTATACTGAATAACAATTCACTTAAATAATGTGAATCATACATGGTTTTATAATTACAACCTAATCTGCCTAACTAGACTGAGGGAACCTCAACCTCAGGAAGTTAAAGGAGCCTGACACTAATAGGGTTATTAGAAGATAATGAGGTTAATTGAAACCAATCTATGAGGTTTGTAGAGGCAAATATACAGGTTAGAAAGAGAAAAAGAAAGACTTTACTGGCAGACTAGAAAAGTACCAGGTGAGGGAGCTGAGGAGAATTTTTTATGGAGCAAGTTGTTATGATATGGACAGGTGGTGGTATCAGATTAATAGTAACCTTCAAAAAAGAATTGGGTATAGGCTCAATAAAGGAAAAAATTCAGGGGTTAGTGGAAAAGAACAGGGGAGTGGGACTAATTGCATAGCTCTTTGAAAGAGTGACAAAGGCATTATGAGCTGAATGATCTTCTTCTGTGTTGTATGATTCAATGACTCTATAATTTAAAAAGTAATGTAACACCCTTTATGATCATGAATGCCCTACAGTTACTCAAGTACTTCTGAAGTTTTGTAAGGTTGGAAACATGGCAGCCAATTTGTGCTCAGCAAGATCCCACAAACAGAAGTGTGATAACCACCCGATAATATATTTTAGTGATGTTGGTTGAGAGTTACATATTATCCAGGATACCAGGGACAACCACCCTATTCTTCTGCAAAATAGTGCCATGGAATCTTTTGCATCCACCCAAGATGGCCGACCTGGCCTCAGTTTTACATCTCATCAGAAAGAAGGCATATCTGACAGTAAAACACTCCCTCAGTACTGCACTGGAATGTCAGCTTAAATTTTGTGCTTAAGTCTCTGAACCCAAAACCTTTGGACTCAGGCACTAAATTAGCTATTATAAATGTGGAGTCTCATTCAATCAGTATGGAAGCATTTAGTAGCTGGTGGCGGTGTGTTAATCCTGAGAGTGTAAATCTTAATGGCAGATGTGTACAGATTGTTGTTGAGCAAAATACCATTAGCCTTACCAGTATTTTGACTTCTGGAATGGGTCTTGAATTATGCTTTTCTGACTCAAAGCAGAGAGTGCTTTCACTGAGTTAAGACTGACACTTAACAATGAATCCACTGGGTTAATCCACTGGGTTAACATCTCGATAAAAATAGTGCACAAAGGAATTTCAGATGCAAGTTGTTACTAATATTGCAAAATGCAATTTCAATGCGGTCAAGATTGAAAGGTTTACTTGTATCCCCATGTAGTGTTTCTAAACATATATAAAGTATCTCCATTATGTTAACATGACGCACCAATTACTGTCTTCCTGACACATTCTGCATATGCTGTTTCTCTGTAGGAAGCCAGTGCTGAATGCTTTTAAAGGCAATCGGAAAGATTTACGAGGAAAGTAAGTGCAAGTTGTTTGTCTATTATACAGGAGGTTGCACTTTATGAGTTCATAGAATGATGGTGTTTTGTAAAGAACTCTTGATGAAAACTAAGGACCTTAAACCGTGACATTCCTGCAACTAACTTCATTTTGGAAAAAATAATCTTGACTGCCCCTTGCCCACCAAAACCGTCCACATCTTATTATCTTAACTCTTACATGCTGGCAGGTTCTGGGTAGCACTATCTCTTTGGACCTCCAGTTTAATTTGACTTCTGTTTACACAATTCACCAGCAGAATAAACATTGATATTGTATTGCCAGTCAAACACAAGAAATATACTGAATCATTAACACCAAAAACATAATTTTTTATATGGCCAGATGAATCATTAACACTTAGCAAAGAGCAAGCACAAATTGTTGAGTAAACTTTTGCTTGCCACTAGGAATGTTATTTCTCTCCGTTTTTTTCATGACTGTCTCCAAATTTTTCGACTGCTCGCCTGACTTCCAGTATTGGATGGGCAGAAATGTCTTTCATCTAAATATTGGGAAAACTGAGATCATTGTCTTTGGTCCCTGTCACAAATTCTATTCCCTAGCCACGGACTCTAATCTCTGAGGTTGAACCAGACTGTTCACAACATTGGTGTCATATTTGATCCCCCAAGCTGAGCTTCTGATGACATCAGTAAGAATGCCTATTTCCACATTTCTAATGTCACCTGACTTGGCTGCTGCTTCAGCTCATCTGCTGCTGAAACCCTCATCCATTCCCTTGATACCTCTAGACTTGATTATTTCAATGTACTCCTGGCTGACCTCCCATCTTTCCCCCCTCCATAGATGTAAGGCAATTGAAAACTCTACTGCCTATATCCTAACTCGCACTAAGTCCCATTCACTTATTGCCCCTATATTTGCTGACCTACATTCATTTCCGGTCTGGCAAAGCTTCAGTTTCAAAGTTCTTATCCTTGTTTTCAAATCCCTCCATGGTTTCTCCTTTCCTTCTCTGTGCATCCTCCTCCAGTCCTACAACCCTCTGCGATATCTGTGATCTTCCAACTCTAGCCTCTTAAACACCCCCAATTTTAATTGCTCACCATTGGCAGCTTTGCCTTCAGTGTCTCTACCTCTCTTTCTTCCTTTTAAGATGCTCCTTAAAAACAACCTCACTGACCTCATCCTAAGATCCCATTTTGTGGTTTGGTATCAAATATTGTTTAATTACACTCTTGTGAAGTACCTTTAGATATTTACTACGTTAAAGGCATGATACAAATGCAAGTTGTTATTATCATGTAAAAAATTTGATTTTTTTTATCTAACTGAGTAGAATACTCCAAATCCCTGCTTGTTAATTGAATCAACTATGAAATGCTTACATTGCTTGTTGCATTGCTGTTCATCCTGCTGGGAAATACTTTGCTTGGATGAAAGTTTTGTTCAGATCATGTTTCTATAAACTGCAGATAACAACAAGCCATTCACAAGTTTTTGTAGCATATAAACAATTCAATATTAACAAGTGAAGAAGGCAATCAGTAGAGCACATATCTCTGCCACACTGTTAACTTAACATTATACAATTATGTAACTCTTCCTTGAGGCTTTTCCCTACCTGATTTTTGCTCTGTAACTACAAAGCTTAAAAAAAAAATCTTTTTATTAAGAGCTTCCATCTCACTGAGGAGGCTTCAGGTCAAACCACATCCATCAATCTGCTCTGAAAACTCTGCTCGCATTTTGACAGATGTGACAAATTCCACCAATGCAGCTGAGACAATCCACAACATGATAAAACAATAACAAAGTTTTAAATCAAAACAACCCACAACATTCTAAAATAAGTCCATTGACCCTAGCTTCCAATGTTAACAGGTCCTTTAAAAAATTCCAGGATCCGGATCTGGATTCGCATCATCGCCAAAAACTAATCTGTTCTTTTTTGGGCCATATACTATTTTTGTATGAGGCAAACTGCATTGAATACAGTTCTATTCACACACTGAGCGATACTTAGCCCACATGGACAATGAACTTTCATGATAAACCTGTGGGTTTTTGATCACCATTTGTACTATTGCTCCCAATATCGCAGGCTGGTCCTGTTCTAATTTTCTTTTTTTTGCTCATGGACATTGCTGGCAAGGCCAGCATTTATTGTCAATCTTTAATTGCCCTTGAGAACGTGGAGGTAAGCTGTTTTCTTGAACCTTTGCAGTCCATGTGGTGTAGGTATAGCCACAGCACTGTTAGTGAGGAAGTTACAGGATTTTGACCCAGCAACAATAAAGGAACAATGATGTATTTTGAGGTCAGGATAGTGTGTGAGTTGGAGGAACTTGCAAGCAGTGGTGTTCCCTTGCCATGCTGCCCTTGACGGTGGTAAAGGTCAAAGATTTGGAAGGTGCTATCGAAGGAGCTACATTCCTCTATATTCGCTATGTTCAACGGAGTTTACCTTTAATAGTAATTAATTGGCTATGATGCGGTTGGGATCTCCTGAAGTCATGAAAAATGACATTTAATTGTAAGTTAATTCTTTCTTTCTATATATTTGCTCAGATTTTCCTGTGAAAATGATGGTGAGGCTAATGATACTTGTTGTTGTTAATGCACAGATGTTCAAGCAAGGGACAGGTGAGTAAATAAACTCAGAAATCCAAAAGTTGCTGTCTGAGATGTGCCGCTCTGCTGTTAGCTTTGTGATACCACCATCTTGCTGTCTGAAATATACTGAACAGCTTGAACTTGCTGTATTTGCACAATATTTGTAGATATCAACTAAACTTACCAGAGAAAATTAAGTTTTGCCCATTCCAGTCTAAGTTATTTTTATTAATTAATGGGATGTGGGCATTGCTGGCTAGGCCAGCATTTATTGCCCATCCCTAATTAACCTTTAGAAGGTGGTGGTGAGCTGCCTTCTTGAAACGCTGCAGTCCATGTGGTGTAGGTACACCCACAGTGCTGTTAGGGAGGGAGTTCCAGGGTTTTGACTCAACAACAGTGAAGGAATGGCACTATATTTCCAAGTGAGGATGGTGAGTGGCTTGGAGGTGAACTCCCAGGTGGCCCCGTTCCCATGTGTCTGCTGCCCTTGTCCTTCTAGATGGTAGAGGTCGTGGGTTTGGAAGGTGCTGTCTAAGGAGCTTTGGTGAGTTCCTGCAGTGCATCTTGCAGATATTACTCATTGTTGCCACTGTGCGCCAGTGATGGAGGGTGTGAATGTTTGTGGATGGGATGCCAATCAAATGGGTTGCTTTGTCCTGGGTGGTGTCAAGCTTCTTGAGTGTTGTTGGAACTGCACTCATCCAGGCGAGTGGAGAGTATACCATCACACTCCTGACTTGTGCCTTGTAGATGGTGGAAAGGCTGTGGGAGTCAGGATGTGAGTTACTCACAGCATGATTCCTAGCCTCTGACCTGCTCTTGTAGCCACAGTATTTATGTGGGTAGTCCTGTTCAGTCACCTAAGTACCCCTGCCATGTGGTAATCCCCAGGATGTTGATAGTAGGGGATCCAGTGATGGTAATGCCATTGAATGTCAAGGGGCGATGGTTAGATTCTTTCTTGTTGGAGATGGTCATTGCCTGGCACTTGTGTGAATGTTACTTGCCACTTGTCAGCCCAAGCCTGGATATTGTCCAGGTCATGCTGCATTTGGACACGGACTCTCCAGTATCTGAGGAGTCATGAATGATGCTGAACATTGTGCAATCATCAGTGAACATCCCCACTTCTGACCTTATGATGGAAGAAAGATCATTAATGAAGCAACTGAAGATGGTTGGGCCTAGGACACTAGCTTGGGAACTCCTGCAGTGATATCCTGGAACTGAGATGATTGATCTCTAACAACCACAATCATCTTCCTTTGTGCTAGGTATGACTACAACCAGTGGAGAGCTTTCCCCCTGATTCCCATTGATTCCGGTTTTGCTAGGGTGCCTCGATGCTACACTCAGTCAAATGCTGCCTTGATGCCAAGGGTAGTCACTCTCGCCTCACATAAGTACCTTTTTACTGATGATAATATATGTTAATCACTACCAAACAATCTCCCTGACACTGAAAAATAACTATTATAAGTGTGGAGTCTCACTCCTACAGATTTTAATGGTTGTTTGATATTTTGAAATTGCCAATTTTTTTCTGTCTCTTTTTTGTCTCTCTTTCTGTCTTAATCCAGTCTTTCTTTCACTGTCTTTATTCCTCTTTCTGTACCTGATTTGATATTGTATTCACCCACTTCAATCAGCACTCCCTTCTCAATTTCATAGGCCTGAATTTCACACTTGACGTGACAGTGTCCTTCCTGAAACCACTCCTCCAGGAGGATGGCGAGGCACTCCTCTGAAAAGAGGGGGGGCCAAGTGCCCACCTGACCTGCCCTCCCGCCTGCCATGTCCAGCCGTACTCGACTCCATAACTTCAATATTGACAACGCAGAGGAGATGTTCTTCCGCGGTAGCCTTCCAGGGACTGCCTGGGCTGTTTTTAAACCAGCTGTCGGGTTGCCATTGGACCCGGTGGCCCCCCGCCCTCACTCAGTCCTTCCCAACCAGTGAGGAGCCATGTTTCATGCTGGATGGGCCTTAATTGGCCTGCCAGCAGGAAATTGTGTTGGGGTACGATCACGGGCAGTGGACCACTTCCCAGCTGTTCCCGAGCCGGCCCACAACGCCTGCCCGATGACCTCAAAATCCTGTGGAGCATGAGTACTGCGTTGACCCTCAGCACCGAGTGCATTGCCTCCTCCATTGAGTAAGTGGCGACTCTCATGGAGAGGCAGCTTCAGGAAGAGAATCAGGGGTTCCTGGGGTTGTGCTCGGACCTGCAAGCCCTCACACAGGCAGTGACCTCAGAAGGTCTTTGCCAGTGTAAGAGATGGATGAGGCACCTGGTATCTCTGCTAGGTGCCCGCTCATCAATGGTGAGTAGGGAAGTCCAGATCGACCTCATCTTGGCGCATGAGCTGTTTGTCATCTCTGGGGGTCCTCTCAGGGCACTCTGGATGATGGCAGCAGCTCCTCCGCCCCTCTGTCAGTGACTGTGGCATCTGATGAGGCTGCGATGACTGAGGAGTGCCTAGCTTGGCGCTGGACTCTCCCCCCTGGGCGGGGCCTGCTCAGGCTCCACTGGCCAGGGTACGACTGTCAAGATCATCAAGGCCAACAGATGAGCACAGTCAGCAGGCTGCCTCCGATGCTGCTGCCAGCAAGTGTGGGTGGGGGTCACCAAGACGCAGCACTCGCAAGCGTAAATTTAAGGCACCGTGAGCACAAGAGGGTCTGTTCACGGGTGATCTTCTGTTCTGCCATGTTTTGTTAATTTGTTTACTGGTGTGACCATTAACACTTTATATTGTTATGTTTATTTTCTGTGAGTGTCAATATTATATAAATGTTGCTTTTGTGTTAATGGCCTGAATTTGCTTCACATGTTTTATAGATGCAGTGCATGCCAATATCTCATGCTGGACGTGAGTGGCTCTAAACTTTATTGCACAGTCACTGAGTGGACTTTGGGTTCAATGGAATGGGTCATTTCAAACAACCAGTAAGGAGGCAGCACTCCTGGCTTGAAGTGAAAACAGTGACTTAGCAGCCTAGCTGAAGGAATGTTGGATCAAGGTGTCCCTGGTGTCCCTGCCACTTTGAAGGTTCCAGAGGTCTGCCTCTGCATCCTCACCGTGTTCTTCACTGGGCTTCTCTTCTGATCCACCACTAGAGTCATCATCTGTGGCCTGTGGAGCTGCCTCAAAATCCTCTTCCTCCAGTGGATCTGCCCTTGCCAGTGCCAGATTGTGGAGAGCGCAGCATGCAATGACTATTAGAGACACGTGCTCTGGAGGGTATTGTAGTGCTTCAGGCACCTGAATCTCATCTTCAGCAGAGCTATGTTCCTCTCAATCACCGCCCTTGTGGAGGCATGACTCTAGTTACATCTCTGCTCCGATTCTGTTCTTGATTGCTGGAGAGGCATCATATGCCACCTTTTCAATGGATAACCCTTGTCACCCAGCAGCCATTATTCCAATTGAGCTGGAGCCATGAACAGCCTTGGCACCTGTGAGTGTCAGAGGATGTATGCATCATGGGAGCTGCCAGGGTACTGTGCACAGACTTGCAGAATCTGAGTCTTGTGGTCATACACTATCTGGAGGTTCATGAAGTGGAATCCCTTCCTGTTGATGAAAGCACCTGGCTCACCCGCTGGTGCCTTGTTGGCCACATATGTGCAGTCGATGGCACCCTGGATGTGGGGCAACTTAACAATTGCAGCTAAGCCTCTGGCTTGCACAGCCTGGCTGGCCTTATCTGTCTGGAAATGAATAAATGTTATTACCTGCCTGAACAGAACACCAGTCACCAGCTTCTCGCAACTGTGGATAGCTGATTGGGACACTCCATACAGATTCCCCACTGACCACTGGAAAGAGCCAGTAAAAGTTGAGGGCCACTGTGACCTTTAGAGCCACTGGCATGGGGTGGCCACCCACACAGTTGGACATGATCTCCGGTCCAATCATAGTCATAGTTATACTCATAGAATCATAGAGGCCTACTGCACAGAAAAAGACCCTTCGGCCCATCGAGTCTGCGCTGGTCAAACAAGTACCTAACTATTCTGATCACATTTTCCAGCACTAGGCCCATTGCCTTGTATGCCATGGCATCGCAAGCGCATATCCAAATACTTCTTAAATGTTATGAGGGTTTCTGCCTCTACCACCCTTTCAAGCAGTGAGTTCCAGATTCCCACCACCTTCTGGGTGAAAAAATTCCTCCTCACATCCCCTCTAAACCTCCTGCCCCTCAACTTAAATCTATGCCCCCTGGTTATTGATCCCTCCACCAATGGGAAAAGTTCCTTCCTATCTACCCTATCTATGCCCCTCATAATTTTATACACCTCAATCATGTCCCCCCTCAATCTCTTCTACTCCAGGGAAAATAACCCTAGTCTATCCAATCTCTCCTCATAACTAAGACTCTCCAGCCCAGACAACATCCTTGTAAATCTCCTCTGCACTCTCTCCAGTGCAATCACATCCTTCCTATAATGTGGATTCCAGAACTGCACGCAATACTCTCGCTGTGGCCTAACCAGCATTTTATACAGTTCCAGCATAACCTGCCTGCTCTTATATTCCATGCCTTGGCTAATAAAGGTAAGTATCCCATATGCCTTCTTAACCACCTTATTTACCTGTCCCACTATCTTAAGGGACCGGTGGACATGCACACCAAGGTCACTCTGATCCTCGGTACTTCCCAGGGTCCTACCAGTCATCGTGTATTCTCATGCCTTGTTTGTCCTGCCCAAGTGCATCGCCGCACACTTACCAGGATTAAATTCCATTTGCCACTGATCAGCCCATCTGACCAGCCCGTCTACATCCTCTTGTAATCTAAGGCTATCCTCCTTGCTATTTACCACCCCACCAATTTTCATGTCATCCGCGAACTTACTGATTAACCCTCCCACATTCAAGTCTAAATCATTTATATATACCACAAACAGCAAGGGACCCAACACCGATCCCTGTGGAACCCCTGATCAGGCATCCAGTCACAAAAACACCCCTCGACCATCACCCTCTGCTTCCTGCCACTCTGCCAATTCTGGATCCAATTTGCTAAATTGCCTTGGATCCCATGGGCTCTTACCTTCGTTATCAATCTCCCATGTGGGACCCTATCAAAAGCCCTGTTGAAGTCCAAGTAGACTACGTCAAATGCATTGCCCTCATCTACACATCTAGTCACCTCTTCGAAAAATTCAGTCAAATTGGTCAGACATGACCTCCGCTTAACAAAACCATGCTGACTGTCCTTGATTAATCCCTGCCTCTCCAAGTGTAGATTAATTCTGTCCCTCAGAATTGCTTCCAATAATTTCCTCACCACTGAGGTTAGACTGACTGGCCTGTAGTTCCCTGGTTTATCCCTTCCTCCCTTCTTGAATAATGGTACCACATTGGCTGTCCCCCAGTCCTCTGGCTCCTGTCCTGTGGCCAAAGAGGTATTGAAATCATCTGACGTATGGAGGTCACAGTCTCCCTGGAGAGGTGGAGCCTCCTTCGGCACTACACCTCTGACATGTTGAGGTAGCTGCATTGCTGCCTGTACACTCTGGCAGCAGGATAGTGGTGTCTTCTGCAGTCCCTATCACCTTGGACTACCTGCTGATCCTGCACTCCCTGTGCCTGCGCCTCTTCTCCCACAGGTTGCTCCTCTGAAAGCTGCCTATGGACACCTGACCTCCTCTCCCTTCTGCCCCTCTCTTCTTCCTCAGATGAGGTGCCACCAGTGGAGTACACAATCCCTATTACTAGACAAACAGAAGGCTGCCTGGCGACTTGGAGGGTCCACATGGTACAAATCCTGCAGGGGCCTTGGAGACACCAATGAGTCCTGAAATGAAGGCTAGCAATGCGAAGACTGAAGCTCAAAACAGAGATAAAGCTGTCAAGTTTCACTAAACAACCAGCAGCAAACTATCTCCTAAACTCGTCACTACTCACAATGGCAATGCTCCAGACCTTTTTATCCTGGTCAATGCGAAATCGCATGGGCAACATAAAATCAAGTACAATTGGCTTTTTAATGGCCTTATTTGGCCCTTCAATTGTTGGCGGGCACGGCTCTGACTTCCATGCGCACCCTCCAATCTCAATATTGCTCCCATGCATGATGACGTCGGGATGCATGCTTGACGTCATCTTGCGCAATTTCACATGTGTTCGGGGTGGACGCACCCCAGACATCGGAACATAAAATCCAAGCCGTAATCCTTTAATCATATTGGTTAAGAAGATATGCAGTTCTATGCTATTCAACCAGGTGTCGGATGCCCAGTTCCTCTTGCTGGCGGTTATCAGCTCACACTTTCAGTAACGTAATGGAAAAAATGTTTTGAGCTGAAGGGTACAAGGAAAAGCCCTAACTAAGGCAGAGTTTGTTGATGTCTTACTTCAACAAATACTGATCCAACAATAATCAAGACTACAGCTTTACTAAAATCTGTACATATCAAATGATGCCAATGCAGAACTACATGTACACCTCTTGAAATAGTTTGTAGTAACAATTAAGTTCACATATTTTTTCATCATTCAGTGGCCCAGATAATAATTGTACCTTATGTAGTATAAAACAGCATATCATCCAACTCACCATAAGGAATGCATTAGAGAACTCTGATGTCATTGATATTTTTCTCTCCACAGATGCTGTTTGACCCTCATTTTCTGTTTTTATTTTATTAAACTATACTGTATATAAGGTGAATATACTCCAGTGCTCCACATTAAGTGTGTGTGGTCTAATACGGTATATTCAACTTTTCGTCACCATTTGGTCACTTTGTAAGTGTCAATTTAGGATTTAAGTTATAATCATCCTTTGAATCTGCTTCGCATGTTGAATTCCTCCTACAATAATCAATCAGTTGAATTCTGTTAGCACTGGCTTTCTAAAATACATAATGCCAACTCAGGCTCCAAGCCTACAGTGACCTCTATGTATGATGAAAGAGGCACTGGTGTAAAATTAGCAATCTCATGATTTGGCACTTTTCCCTGATTTATGCACCCAACTTGGCAATCAGAAGAAACAATGTCTGTTCTCAGTTTCTTAAATGGGGTTGTTGTATTCTGTATAAAGCCATTTAGCAACTTAAATGCGAGCAGTGTTTAAAAAGGAAAAGAATAAGGGAAAGGGAGAAGGAGAAAAATACACACAAGAAATATAATTAACATTATATAGCAATTCTCACATGCTAGTAGCATCAAACTATTGTGAGTTTTTCCTCTTAAGATGCACACTTACTGTCTAGCTTCCTTTTTAGTAATGAGGATATTTATAAATGCTAAAGATAATTTGTAAGTAAAAGCACACTTGAATATTACTGATTTAGCACCAGTGCTTTGATTTTTTTCTGTTTTATTGAACTTTATTTAAAATTTTATTTTTAAAATATGTTTCTGGTTCATTACTTCTTACATGTAATAGATGAGACTGTTTAACAGAGTTATAAATAACTGTAGGATCAGAAAACTCTTTGTAGCAAAGAAATTTACTGTTGTACAGTTAATAGATAAAATGGCAAGTTCCTGCAAAGGGTACATTGACTGGCCTGTTCAGACTACTTTCCAAGAGGCACATAACTTGTTTGATCACAGCAACTGAAAATATTACCATTTGAAATTTAGTATTTGCCTGAAGCAAAATGCTTTCCTAGTCCCAAACTTTGTTTTTCTATAAAAAGTAATGAAGGCCATTGTTTCCTGATCTATTACTATTCTTATTAACAAACTGCTTTTATTTAACTCAGTGGTATATAGTGCTTTCTCTAAACTAAATAGCAACAAAACCACAGATCCTTTTCTAATACATCACTTTACTCAGTTTTCTCTCTAAATCTAATTTTGTTATGCAATAATTTTCTTTTATCCTTTCTAATTATTCAGCATTACTTAACAACTTATTGAACTTTTTTCTCCCTACCAGCATAACTTCTGTGGTAAAAGCAAAATACTGCGGATGCTGGAAATGTGAAACAAAAATAAAAATAGCTGGAAAAACTCAGCAGGTCTGACAGCATCGGCGGAGAGGAACACAGTTAACACTTCGAGTCCGTATGACTCTTCAACAGAACTTCTGTGGTGCTGCTCACTACTATGCTATTTTTAACAATAGGAACACTATACTATGCAACGCAAAGTGTATTATTTTGCTGCTAAGGTACACCTGGATTTAATTTACTTACTCCCCTTTAACACAAAATATTCTGATATCCTGAGATCTTTTAAAGGTTAATTGCTGCTGGGAAGGGAAGTATTCAGATTGGCTGCTACTGAGGAATTTATCTTAAAAAAAAAATAGGATGCCTTTTGCTTCAACATGTTTGATGCTTTGAAGTTTGACCTCCTTAAGTATAACAGAATGAAAACTTTAAGGGCAGAATTTTTTGATTGTCGGGCAGGCGCGCGCCTGACCTGAATGACCGTAAAATGACATGCAATGACATCGGACGAGCGTCCCAATGTTATCGTGTGATATTTTGGTCAGTGAGCACGCCCGCTGACAATTAACAGGCCCATTAAGGCCATTAAAGTACCAATTGAATTAAATTTTTCACTGCCCGTCCAACCTTATGGCTGGCAGGCAGGTGAAAAGGCCAAGTGGCCTTTGGATTTTTTAGGAAACCTCATCCACGGGCTGGATGAGTTTTCCAACAGCAATTAAAAATTAAATTAAAATTTTAACATTTCTTTCATAACATGTCCCTGCTCATGAAACAGTCACGCGAGGGGACATGTTTTTTTAACATTTTAAAACTCTTTATTTTTCACTTTTTAAATCTTCAGCGCCCTGAGGCAGCTTTGTGCCTCAGGGAGCTTTCATTACACGCACTCGTGCGCATGGACGAACTTCTGCGCTCGCTCTCCTCCCCACCCCCCCAAACACAGGCAGCGCTGAGCGCTGCAGTGCACATTTAATGTTCGTCAGGCCTTAATTGGCCTGCCAGCATGAAATCACGGTCGTGGCCCGATCGCGGGTGGCGGTTGACTTCCCGACCGCTCTCGCCCGCCCGCTCCCACTGAGCCCACCTGACGAGGGCAAAATTCTGCCCTTAAAAGTGCCGTTGGTCTCAAATGGGGAGTCTTGAGGTTTGGAGCATGATTGCGATGTTGACTCACAGAATTGCTTATAAATTTCAGGTTTCAAGTCAATGGAAGAGTAAATTGGGAGAGGTGTCTGATGGGCAGCTGAGCTAATGTCACCTGTTTTATACTATTGCCAAAAGTTCAAATGAGCCCCATTTTGATTTGCAGGCTTAGTTATGGCTTTCTGCAAGATTTGAAATTAAGGCTAGAAAAAAGCTCAATGTCAAAAAGCACACAACTGTAAACACACAAATGAAAACAAATTGTTTTATATCATTTACATTTTGATTTCTAATGTAATGCTATTTTTCTGTGAATACTTTACCAGCACGAGAAGCTTTCGTACATTGCTAAATGCTGATGTTTCATAACATTAGTTTTGTCAGTACAAGTATATCAATACAAGATAAAAATATTTTATAAAAGTACCTGTGAAACTTTAGTCAGCCTCCTGTCACACTTGTCTCTGATTTCTTTGTGTTGTTTTTTCTCTCTGTCTCTCCTCTTGCTGTTCCTTTTGGCTTATCTCTTTGTTTTTTTCAGCTTTTGGGCTGGGAGGTAAGACATTGAAAGGAGCTGTCAGCAGGTTCCATTTGCAATGGCAAAATGGGGTCCTCGGTGGTTCTAATCCCATCCCCTCCCTAATTGTGTGTGCTTCCCTCACTTCCTTGCTCTTCAAGTAAATAGTGCTAAGAAGATATTACAAGATGAAAACTTTAATTCAATGAATACAAGTAATCACATTATTGTGAAATATGTAGTTACATTTAAAAAAAAACATATTTTGGATATGGAAATCGTTGTTGAGAAAAAAAAATTGCAGTCTTTTTTTCCCAGGAAAGCAGATTGAATGGTTTGTGGGAACTTTGTAGCTGGATAGGAATCAAACTCTCACTATAAAACAGCAGTACCTGTGTGTTACACAATATGACACATTTGATATCGAAAATGCCTATCCTAATGCCACGAATAGGGGTAACAAGTACTATTTTTACAGTGAGTTTTCAATGAAGCGTACTGAATGTAATAGGTTTTTAAAATTTCCTTCACAGGACGTGGGCGGTGCTGGCTAGGCCAGCATTTATATTGCCCATCCCTAATTGCACTTGAGAATGTGGCGACGAGCTGCCTTCTTGAACCTCTGCAGTCCATATGGTGTAGGTATACCACAGTGCTTTTAGGGAGGGAGTTCCAGGATTTTGACCCTGTGACAGTGAAGGAATGGTGACATAGTTCCAAGTCAGGATGGTGTATCACTTGGAGTGGGACTTGCTGGCGCTGCTGTTCCCATACATCTGCTGCTGTTGTCCTTCTAGGTGATATAGGTTGCGGGTTTGGAAGGTGCCGTTGAAGGGGCCTTGGTGAGTTGCTGCAGTGCATCTTGTAGATGGTACACACTGCTGCCAATGTGCATCGGTGGTGGAGGGAGTGGATGTTGAAGGTACTGGATGGCGTGCCAATCGAGCAGGCTGTTTTGTCCTGAACGGAGTCAAGCTTCTTGAGTGTTGTTGGAGCTGCACTCATCCAGGCAAGTGCAGAGTATTCCATCATACTCCTGACTTGTGCTTTATTGATGTTGGATAGGCTTTGGGGAATCAGGTGAATTACTCTCGACAGAATTCATAGCCTCTGACTGCTCTTGTAGCCACAGTATTTATGACTGGTCCAATTCAGTCACTGGCCAATGGTAATCCCTGTATATTGATAGTAGTGCATTCATCAATGGTAATGCCATTGAATGTCAAGGGGAGATGGTTGGATTCTCTCTTATTGGAGATGGTCATTGCCTGGTACTTGTGTGGCGTGAATGTTACTTGCCACTTATCAGCCCAAGCCTGGATATTGTCCAGGTCTTGCTGAAAATGGGCGTGGGCTGCTTCAGTATCTGAGGAGTCGTGAATGGTGCTGAACATTGTGCAATCATCAGCGAGCATCCTCACTTCTGACCTTATGATGGAAGGAAGATCATGGATGTGGCAGTTGAAGATGGTTTGGTCTAGGACACTACCCTGAGAAATTGCAGTGATAACCTGGGACTGATATGATTGACCTCCAACAACCACAACCATTTTCCTTTGCGCTAGGTATGATTCCAAACAGAGGAGAGTTTTCCCCTGATTCCCATTGACTTGAGTTTTGCTAGGCCTCCTTATTGCCACGCTGGGTCAAATGTGGCCTAGATGCAGTCACTCTCACCTCACCTCCTGAGTTCAGCTCTTTAATCCATGTTTGGAATAAGGCCGTATTGAGGACAGGAGCTGAGTGGCCCTGGCAGATACCAAACTGAGTGTCAGCGAGCATGTTGTTTTTGAGTAAGTGTCGATTGATAGCACTGTTGACGACCCCTTCCATTATTTACTGATGATCAAGAGTAGACAGATGGGGCAGTAATTGGCCTGGTTGGATCTGTACTGCTTTTTGTGGACAGGACATAACTGGGAACTATTCCAAATTGCCAGGTACATGCCAGTCAGTGCTTTCTGAAAACAAAACATAAGAACAAGTTACAGGCAGGACCTGTGGGAGGAGGGGGTTGGGGAAAAAAAAGATAAAAAAATCAAAAAATGATCAAAATGGAGGACAGAGTTCACAAGGTGAATCCAAAGCAAACTGGAGGAACAGCACCTCGTCTTCTGATTAGGCAATTTATAGCCTTCCAGACTTGACATTGAGTTCAAAAACTTCAGACCATGAACTCTTTGTCTTCCATTTTGATCATTATTTTAATTTTTTTAACTTTTTTTCCCCCAACCCCCTCCTCCCACAGGGCCAGCCTGTACATTGCTCTTATTATTTGCTTTCAGAGAGCACTGAGCCTTGTTCTGTTATTAACGCATTCTGGAATCTGACCTTTAGGCCACGATTAGCACCTTCCTTAGTCTTCAACACTATCATTAACACTCCCTTTGTCTTGTGTCCATGACAACTTTGTGAAATCTCTCCTGAGCTCCCACCTATCCCTGACCTTCTATTTTGCTCCACCTCTTCCACAATATAAAATTCATCACATTTCCAGCCCTCTTCGGTTCTGAAGAAGAGTTGTACAATTCGAAATGCTACCTCTGTTTCTTTCTGCATGGATGCTTCCAGAACTGCTAAGTTTTTCCAGCATTTTCTGTTCTTATTTCAGATTTCCAGCATCCACAGTTTTTTGCTTTTATTCTGCCTATGGCATGCTGCTTTCGCTGTTTTGGCATGCAACTAGTCCTGTGCTGTAGCTTTATGAGGTTGACACCTCATTTTTAGGTATGCCTAGTGCTGCTCCTGGCATGCCCTCTTGCAGTCTTCATTCAATCAGCGTTGATCCCCCAGTTTGATGGTAATGGTAGAATGAGCGATATGCTGGGCCATAAGGTTACAGATTGTGGTTGTATACAATTCTGCTGCTGCTGATGGCTCACAGCGCCTCAAGGATGCGCAGTTTTGAGTTACTAGATCTGTTCAAAATCTATTCCATTCAGCACGATGATAGTGCCATGGAACACAATGGAGGTATCCTCAATGTGAAGGTGGGACTTCGTCTCTACAAGGACTGTGTGGTGGTCATTCCTACCAATACTTTCATGGACAGATGCATCTGCAATAGGTAGATTGGTGAGGACAAGGTCAAGTAGGTTTTTCCCTCTTGTTTGTTCCCTCACCACCTGCCCCAGACCCAGTCCAGCTGCCATGTCCTTTAGGCCTTGGTAGGCTCGGCCAGTAGAGGTGCTACTGAGTCACTCTTGGTGATGGACATTGAAGTCCCCCACATTCTTTGTCCTTGCCACCCTCAGAGCTTCCTTCAAGTGGTGTTCAACATGGAGGAGCACTGATTCATCAGCTGAGGGTGGACAGTAGGTGGTAATCAGCAGGAGGTTTCCTTGCCCATGTTTAACCTCATGCCATGAGACTTCATGGGGTCCACAGTCGATGTTGAGGACTCCCAGGGCAACTCCTTCCCGACTGTATAACCACAGTGCTGCCACCTCTGGTGGGTCTGTTCTGCTGGTGGGATAGGACGCATCCAGGGATGGTGATGGTGATGTCTAGGACATTGTCTTGTAAGGTATGATTCTGTGAGGATGGCTATGTCAGGCTGTAGCTTGATTAGTCTGTAGAACAGGTCTCACAATTTTGACACAAGCCCCCAGATGTTAGTAAGGAGGACTTTGCAGGGTCGACAGTGCTGGGCTTGCCATTGTTGTTTCCGGTGCCTAGGTGAATGCCGGGTGTTCATTCTTTTTATGGACTTTGTAGCGGTTTGATACAACTGAGTGGCTTGTCAGAGGACATTTAAGAATCAACCACATAGATATAATTAAGTATATGCATAATTAAAGAATTAAAGTAAATTGCCTTCAGTTATTTTTGTAGTTAGATCTGTTTAAAACAAGACTCATTCTAGGATTGTGACAAATGAAGATGTACCTTGTGGAATTTCTAATGAAACCTTAAAAAAAAGGATGGGAAATTACTGTAACAATGCTTGATTATAAAAATCACTGACATTGAAAAACCTAATGTTAATACTCCTTGCCAGATATTAGTTTGTGAACTTTAAAACCTCTTGCTGAATATTTTCCCTCTCCCATTACTTGATAGCATATTTTCAAAGGAAACAGAGAGCTCTGTTTTTGGAGAACCAAGCAATTTGAACGTAAAATTTGAAGGTGAAACTCCACAGTGACTTACCTCTTCATTTTGTGAAATAGCATCATTAGCAATCATTCCTTCTTTTCTCACTCCAATGCTAAATAATTGGATATCTTTTACTAATCTAGTTCTACAGAACATATATCTGACTTACACTCACGATTCTCAACTCTTTTGTGAATTTTTTGTCAGCCTCATTCACCCAACTGTTAGGTAAATGGGCGCAATGAATTTTCTGCATCGCCCCACAGATTTGATTTCAATGAGGGGAATCACAAAAACCCATAGCATTTTCCTTTGGCCAGAGTTATTTAGATCAACATATTCAGCAATTTTCTGCCTTGGATGGACACCTGATAAACAGTCTACAATATTGTAATTCTCCCTTCCTTCATCCAAACATCTGCTGTTGTCTTTGAGATGGTACTGTTTAGATTTTGGTGTCTGAGCTCACAACTACAGGCATCACAGTTAAATCCTGTTTAAAGGGATGTTTCTGCAATGAGATAATTGACATGTTGGCTCAGGGCGAGTTTCGTCTACTCTGAAAGAATTTGGCAGGCAGATTTCAGCAATAGCAAGCTCCAAGAAAGCTGGAATTGCTGATTCTTTAGAAGGGCTGCCTATTAAATATCATTTTTCATGGCGTGCTAAGCTCTTTTTGAGTTTGAAGGAAAATAAACCACATTCTTGACTTGGAGCTTTCAGACAAGTCAGTCACATCAGTGAATATTCTCAACGCCAAGGCAGGATTTTTAAAAGCAAATTTTTGATCATTAATCATAAAAGGTTGTCCTTGTATTTAAATCAATAAATCAGTTGCTGACTTCTAACCCCAATAAATCAAGTTAGAACTTGAAAGCAAAATCAGTCAAAGAATGCAGATGCTTCTTTTAAATCATCTTTTTTCCATGGGCTTTCTGGCAATGACTGAAGACTATGGGTGGAATTTTCCAAGCCCGCTGGTGTTGGGTGTGCTCAGCGGTGTGGGCAGACAATATGGCAAGAAAGCCAGAAATCGGTTTCATGACACCACGAAACCAGTTTGCAATCGTCCGCTTAGCCCGTCGATGGTGGGTCACATTCCCTGCTATCGGACATCAGGAACCTCATTCTAATACACCTGCATATCATTATAAGGCCAACCCGCTGGAATTATCTCCCCACTGCTGGATTATCCACCCATGTTGACGTGATTTCATGCCAGTGTAGAATACGTCTTGACAAGTGTGACATGCAGAAGTTGGGACTTACTGCCTTGCTCACATCGCAGACATCTGAGCAGCACAAGATACTGGAGCCTAACACCAACGGCATGCTAGGTACGTCCATGGCATGCTGGGTGGATGCTGATGGACATGGCTCTGCTGTGGAGTAGCCCACGGAAGGTGGAAAGTCACCATTGAGGGTCTGCTCACAACGGATGATGGTTGAGGGAGTGGAGAGGAAGGTACAGCTGTGTTTTGGACAGGAAGATGTACTGAAGGTGGGAGAAGAAGGTCTAGGATCGACTGGGAAAGGAAGAGGTGTCGGGGGGTGTGGTGAGGTTGGGAGGGGGGGAGTGAAGTGTCAGGATGGGGTGAGGTTGGGGGGGCGGTATTGAAGGTGTCGGTGGGGAAATTGCAAGGGGGAAGGGAGTACAGGGAGGAGGGGGAAATGGGAGAAGACAGCAACTTGGGAGGTAAGTGTAGGGATGGAAGGTGTAAAGGAAGGAGTTCAGAGGGGGGAAGGAGTGTGGAGAGGGGAGGAAGTAAGTTTGGAGGAAGAAGTAAGGGTGTCTGAAGGAGTCAGGAAGTGGGGAGGACTAAAGGACTAAGCAGGGGTAGAGTCCAGAGGCGGGGAGAGGACCAAGGCAGGGAGCCCAGGAGGGTGGGCGTGGTGGGGCGGTGGGGAAGGGGTTCCAAGTTTCCAAGTGGGGAAGGAGTTCAGAGTTGGGGAATAGATGTCCAGGTGAATGTGCAAGGGAAGGCTCTGATGAGTCCATTACTGCCTCCTGGTGAGTGAACTGATGGTGGGTGTGGAATGAGGGAATGGTAAGAATGACCGAGGGTAGAGTGAGGCAGTAGGGTGGGAGGATAAGGGTTCAACATAGCGGTAGAAGGGATGACGAGGGTTGGTGGGGACTCGGAGGCAAACACGAACCCTGGGGGTGGGAATGAGGAGGTCAGGGAAGTTAATGTGGATGGGGGTTGGATTTTCGGGAAGGAAGGGAACGTATAAGTTCATCGAGCCATCCTCGAAGGTAAAGGGTTGTGGCTGGTAGGTCATGGAAGGGAGGTGGAAGGTATGCCGGGGGAGGGGTCAACAGCGATGGGGGAAAGGAAATGGGTAACTAGGGGAGGGGAAAAGATGGGGGAGCGAAAGTAAAACCGAATCAAGGCCATGCTGTCTAAATCAAAAGTGAAACAACAGGTGCTGCATGGGAGTGTGATCATCGGGTGGGCAGAAATGCAGGTCAGCCCAGATGGACAACTGAAAGTGAACCCCAGCAGGCAGCATTGAAAATGCTCAGGACATTGAGATAAGTGTGATATGCTCAGGACATTGAGATAAGTGTGATATGTGAAGGATCCACGTGTGTGGGAGAGTGGATGCACGTGGCTTCGAAAGGCCCTGCACGCACATAACTCTCTCTCCTGAATCACTGGTCGGCCAGCTGCTCCCTCTGTGGTGACAGAGGATGAGGTTGAGGAGCTCACAGGCAAAGGGGACTTGGAGGGTGAGGACAGACTCTGAGATTCCTGAGTGGATGACCTAGGGGTATCTAGTTGCCGCTCTTTGTCTCTTCGGGTGCCCGGGAGCCCTGACTCCTTGAGGGAAGGAGCACCTGGCGGGATGTTGAGGGTGCCCTGTTTCCCCCTCGCATTGCCATTGCAGGAACTCATCATGGTTCCTGCGATGGAGTGCAGGTTTGCACACATCTCCGCGTTCTGCTGGACCAGGGTCTCCATCCTCCCCATGGAGACCTCCAAACATGCACATGTGGGCACCACTTCATCAGAGAGCAGGCAGATGTACTCCTCTGACTCAAGTGCCACTCTGTTGAGGGCTCCCAACAGCTCTGCGTGATGTTCCCACGCCTTCTGCTGACTCTCCAGGATGAGTTGTAAGGCCAAATCCAGAGGCTTGTCATCTGACTCGGAGCTCTCAGATGCCTCCTCCACAGCAGTCCTCTGATTGCCAGGGAGCTCAGCCAAATCTGCCTCCTCCTGCTGCTGACAAATGTCCGTGCGGTGACCACCAGATTGTGAACCTGAGCCTGCTCTAGATCTAGGCCCCACCGAGGTGTGCGTCTCTTCACTGCTGGAGGGTGTGGGTAAGCATTGTGATGGGTCTTCCAGGCTGCTTATTTCCAGCTCTCAATGGAGGAGGTGTCCTCTTGGCTGGAGGACTTGGATAGAGCTGAGAGACTCACTGACTGAAGATGTTGGTCGCTTGGCAGAGCTCCTTGTGAACCTAAGCAGAGATAATTGGTGCATGTCAGCAGAGTCAAAAGCAGGAGAGAGAGCACTCACATTTGCATTGAGAGGGTGATGATATGCTGCAGGATCTTCAATGAGGGTGTTCGTTGCTAAACTCACTGTCACCACAAACACGGTCCATGTCCTCACCAGTCAGTGCGGTGGCACATTCCTCAAAGTGAGTGAGGGGCCTAAAGTGGGCCATTCCACCACCGGTCTGTGACCTCTCCCTGCAGATGTGTCTAGGCTTCTCCTGTGTGGAAACAGATAGAGAGAGTGTGAGCAGGACAGATGGCACTGCGTGGAATGTTCATGCGGTGAGTGGAGCCATGGACAGGATAAGGATGCGAGCTCAAGAGGATATGAGCCTGATGAAGATGTGAGGGTGTGTGTGAGAGTTAGTGGTGTTGTCCCTTGAGCTGTGAGATCTCTATGGATGTGTGTTGGGTTTGTGAGTGTGAGAGTTGAGAGTGATGAGAAGAGTGAGTTACCTTGGCAGAACGGATGAGACCATTCATCCTGTAGTGGCACTGGGTGACTGTCCTCTTTTGCAGGGTATTGGCGCTGACCACCACCTCCATGCTGGATTTGTACTGCAGCTGTGCATCCTGTGGCCAGAGTGGGGGTAGAGGACATCACAGCAAGCCTCCATGGTGTTCAAAAGGTGCTTGAGAGATGTGTCCCTGAAGCGGAGGGCTGCAGTCATTTTGCCTTTCGGGGCCATCTTGTTTTCCATGCGGCATTCCCCGGCTGGAAGCACTGAGAGGTGTGTGCGCGGCTGCATTTTAAATGTGGTGCTTGAAGTGATGAAGTGGCAAGGTGATGGCTTGGCAGATGAGAGCCCGCCTACCATACCCATTAACCTACTATACCTTGTATAGAACCAATGAACCCAATAGTGACAGTAGGGTATGATTTAAAAAAAAACTTTAAAAAAAGTAATTCATTCATAACTTTCTACCATGTTGAAAAAAATTTATTTCACTACAAGCCAATAAAAGTGTCTCATCCAGATGTTTAAAAGCATCAATAAACCTTTGAAACCACTTAGTGTTGTGTAAACAAATATTGTGAAATTGACAGCAGAAATCAGAGACTCAGAGCTGTCAATCAAGCAATGTTATCCCTGGGGTGTAGGTGCTTCCCGGGAATGCATAATTAATGTGGTGGGTTTGGGACAATACGGAGTGAGAAGCCGCCATTGCTGCCGGTGGGTAAAATGTTGTTTTCTCCGCCTGCTACGGCACTTAGTGCAAATCTGGGATGATTCCACCCTATATAACCCATATATGCTTTTTACATTTTACATATATTTTCAATGCTCACCAGCATTGCCTCTAGGCACAGCCACCTGATTTTGAATAGGCTAAGGAACATTTACGAAAAATGGAATTGTAGCAATGGTCAGCTGTGGCTCAGTGGTAGTGCTCTTGGCTGTGGGTAAGACACTGTGGGTTCAAGTCCCAGACTAGAGACCTGAGCACAAAATCTAGGCTGATGGTCTAATGTGAATGGAGAATTGCATTGTCGGAGATTTTGGCCTAGATTTTCATCCTTGAGGCAGGTTGCGGGAGTTGGGAAAATTGGGAGAAAGTGCCAGCAAAAGTGGATTCTTCATTCCTGGAGGGCTGACTTGGGAAAAAATTTGGAGGCAGCCACAGGGGCTGCTGGGCGTGGGTGTGAGCTGTTTAAAAGGTCCAACTTGTCCTGTGGGCCTTTGTCCCAGTACTCCCTCACCCTCCAAACACTCTCCAGGCCCCATCCATGCCATCTTATGACCCCCACCCCCAATGGCCTCTCATGCTCCCTATGCCCCAAGCTCAGCCCTTCCATCCACCCCTATTGCCCCACATGCCCCATATGCCAAGCTCTGCCCTTCCACCTAACCCCCATGGCCCCTGATGCTCCCCATGTCAAGCTATGGCACTGCCATGCTCATTGACCTACTATACCCTGTATAGGGCCAATGAACCCAATAGTGACAGTAGGGTGTGATTTGAAAAAAAGCCTTAAATAAAGTAATTTATTCATAACTTTCTCCCATGTTGAAAAAAATTCATTTCACTCCAAGCCAATAAAAGTGTCATTCATCCAGACCTTTAAAAATATCAATAAGAAAAACTATAAACCTTTGAAACCACTTAACATTGTGTAAACAAACATTGTGAAATTGACAGCAGAAATCAGAGACCCAGAGCTATCAATCAAGCAATGTTATCCCTGGGGCGTAGATATTTCAACAAGCTTAATGGGTATGGGCTCTCAGCTAGGCCAGCTTGGGGCATGAGGGCCCATGGGAGTGGGTGGAAGGGCAGAGTTTGAACTTACCTTTTAAAGGCTCCCTTCATGCAGACTAGAGTTCGCGATTCCTCTGAGAGGCTGTGAAACACAACTCTTTTAAAACCTGGCCTGACTCCATGAAAATTGTGGAGGCATAAACATGTCTATCTCTGCAATGGAGCTGGCCAGGTCAGGAATGGCTGATGTGGGTGATTTTGATAGGAACAACCCCGCACCCTTTAAAGACACTCCTGAAAATCAGACAGCCCGGGAATGGGGACGGTAATCCCTGATTTGGGACTCACCTGCCATTTTTAAAGGGATCCTGAGTCTTCCTGATTCAGTGAAATTCCAGGCCATTGTCCTTGATATGAGACATTAAAATGAGACCCTGTTTGCCTTCTCAGATGGATGTAAAAGAAAAAATCCCATGGCATCATTTTGAAGAGGAGGGGAGCTTATTGCTATGTCTTGGCCAATATTTATCCCTCAACCAACATCAGTAAAACAAGTTATCTGGCCATAATCACATTGCTATTTGTGGGAGCTTGCTGTGTGCAAATTGGTTGCTGTGTTTCCTCTATTAGGACATTTAAAAAAGTACTTTATTAGCTTTAAAGTGCTTGGAGCATTCTGAGGTTGTGCCAGGTGTAACAGAAATACAAGTCTTTTTTCTTGTTTCTCTGATACACTCATTGTTTAAACTGAAGGACACAAGGGGTAATTGGATGAGTCTTCACAGTCATTGGCATGCCTTACCAGCAAACTGCACACATCCAGAATTGTGGGCAATGCTTGCTTGAAGTTCCGATATGTACTGCTGGTGAGTGTGGCAACCTGCCACATAGACTCACGTAAATCGTATCAGTTTTTTCAGGCTAAGTTGTCACCCCATGTAATATTGCAGTACATCTGCTTGTAAATTTATGTCGACAAACATCAGCATCGGCATCAAGCAGCATCAGTCTGTGTGCTGCATACTCATGGAATTAGGTACGTTTTGGGAAATGAGTGGCCAAATTGTTTGCTATGTAAAGGCTCTTCAACTTCACAGCATTTCACCAATTGTTTCTGGTTGTGGGCAAAAGAACAAGTTTGAAGTATACAATGGGCAGGCAGTGAGCATTATAAGGGCAATGCCTGTCTGTCCTTAAACTGTGAGGTCTGAGTCATCTTGAGGTCCATTTACAACATGGCGACCAGAATTGTTCACAGGGCTCAAGGTGTGGTTTAACTAAGGTTTGACTAACTTCCCTACTGTTCAATTCTACTCAGCCGAGTGTTTGATTTGCTTTTTTATGGTCTTATTAACTTGGCTTGCTACCTTTAATGATTTATTTATTTGTACTCCCAGGTCCCTTTGCTTTGCTACCCTAGTTAGATTCCAATTTTCTAAGTAATATGCAACTTCCTTATTCTTCTTGCCAAAATGTAATACCTCACATTTGGCTCTGTTGAAACTAATATGGCAATTATATGTCCATTCAAAAAGTTTGTTAATTTTTTTTGTGATTTGTTCCAGGTGTACCTTAGTATTGACTATCCCCTTACCCTACCCAAACTCCAAATTTGGTGTCACCTGCAAACTTAGAAATTGTGTTTCTGATTCCAAAGTCTAAATCATTAATATAACTTCTAAATAACAGTGGTCCCAGCATTGATTCTTGTGGAACACTATTTCCCACCTTCTGCTACTCGGAATAACTATCCTTTGCCTCTACTCTCTGCTTTCTGTCTTGAAGCCAGCTAGCTATCTATTCTGCAACATTTTTGTTATTCATTCTTGGGATGAGAGCATTTCTGGCAAAGTCATTATTTATTGCCCATCCCTAATTGCCTTTCAGAAGGTAGTGGTGGGTCGCCTTCTTGAACTGCTGCACCCCATGTGGTGTATGTACTCTCAACGTGCTGTTAGGGAGGGATTTTGACCCAGTGTTCATGAAAGAATGGTAATATCTTTCCAAGTCAGGATTGTGTGTGACTTGAGGAACTTGCAGATAGTGATGTTCCCATGCTTCTGCAGTCCTTGTCCTTCCAGGTGGCAGAGGTCTCATGTTTGGAAGGTGCTGTTGAATGAACTTTGGCTGCAGTATATCTTGTGGGTGGTACACACTATTACCACTGTGCAACGGTGGTGGAGACAGTGAATGATTAACTTGTCCCTTGACTCTGTATTCTCTGACCTTATTAATTAGTATATTATGTTGTACCTTATCAAAGGTCATTGAAATTATAGATAAATTACATCTATTGCGTTACTCTTGTCTACTTTCTGTTACCTCTTCAAAAAAAAATAATGGGCAGAATTTTTAGTCCCACTGGTAGGCATGCACCCGACCCGATCAGGAGTAAAATAGTGTGCGATGACGTCGGGCGAGCGGTGGTAAAGAGGACCATTGGTCTTCTCAAGATGCACCACTAATGCCTGGATCATTCAGGAGGAGCACTACCACTAGAATACCCCCCAGAGCGGGTGTCACTGGTCATGGTTGCATGCTGCGCTCGCCACAATCTGGCACTGGCAATAGGGGACTCACTGGAGAACGAGGATCTTGACGCAACCCCACAGGCAACAGATAATGAGTGCAGTAGTGAGTCCAAAGAGGAGCACTGTGAAAAGAACACTGAGGGCATGGAGCCAGACCTCTGTAACCTCCAGGGAGGCAGGGACACCAGGGATGTTTTGATCTAACGCTCTTTCTGCTAGGCTACCAAAGATCAGTTTCAAACGCATGCCAGGGCTGCTGCCTCCATCCCGGATGCCTGAAAAGGACCTTTTTATCTGAACCCAAAGAACACTTAGTGCCTGTGCAATAAGTTCTGAGCCACTGATGTCCAGCATTACACACTGGCATTCCCCACACCAATGAAATAAAAAGATGAAGCATACTCAGACCATGACGACAAAAACATAATTTATATCATTCTGACAGTTCAATAATCTTAACAGAAACATTCCTGGTATTCAACATCAGACTAGTATACATAAACAAAATGAATATAAAATTACCCATGACCTCTCCCTCTTGTGCTCATGGTGTTTTAACTTACATTTGCAAGTGCTCTGTCTAGGTGCTCCCTCCTCGCTGGCACTGGCATTGGAGAAAGCTCGCTCACTCTGCTGTCTTGTTGGCCTTGATGACCTTGGCATTCGTCCTTTGGCCAGTGGAGCTTGTGCTTGCGCCTGGGTGGGAGGGGCCAGTGCCATGGCTGGCATCTCCTCAGTCGCCGCAGTCTCATCAGTTGCCATGGTCGCTGGCAGAAGGGCTGCTGCCATCATCCAGGGTGCCCTGAGAGGAGCCCACAGAGATGACAAGCAGCTTGTGCACCAACGTGAGGTCACTGTGGACCTCCCTGCTCACCATTGATGGACAGGGACAGCTAATATCCCTAGCTAGGATACTAGGTGCCTCATCCATCTCCCATGCTGACACTGATCACCTGAGGTCAGTGCCTGTGTGAGGGCTTGCAGGTCCAAGTGCAACCCCAGGAATCCCTCATTCTGGCCCTGGAGCTGCCTCTCCATGAAAGTCACCACTCTCTCAATTGAGGAGGCAGTGCTGTCGGCAATGACGGTCAATGCAGTGCTTACACTCTGCATGGACTTCTCCATAACGGAGATCATGGCACGCATTCCCTCATGGATCTCTGCCAGATCCTCCCGCACATCTCAGTGGACATCCAGCATCTGTTGCCTAATGGACGACTCCAGAGGCTCATCATCAGCCTTTGACTGAGCATCATCCTGGTCCCCAGCAGTCCTCCGACTGCCGGTGCCCTGGGGTACTCTCTGCCTCTGCCTTTACCTCAAGCAATTGTGAAGTGTCCTCATCAATGTGCACCAAGATCCTAGCCGCTGCAAGATACTAGCTGGCGCTCTAATGCCCACCAAGTGCTGGTATCTGCACTGGTGCCTGCTTCAGAGAGCGGGCATGACGCAGATACAATTGATGCCCGGTGGTCCTCCGGTGTCAGGAGTAGCACTTCGGGGTCCGGAGATAGAACACCTGCTGGCGAACCTAAAAGGGATATTATTATAATATAATATTATAAAATATTATTATGTGCCGTCTTCTTCTGAAAGGACAAAGGAGCATTGATTTATCCACTCTCTACCTGCAGCGCCAATACAGCTTGGCCAACTCCAGCTGAGGAGCACCTGGCAGAGCTCATCCGAGTCGTGGCCCTCGAGCCGAAAGGCACTCAGTCCAAGCAGCCAAGGTTCACCCCCTTGGTCTCTAGCGCCCTAGCGCCCCTGAGGTGCACGAGGGATGGCCAGATCTTAACACATCTTAACCCTGACCCATGCCAACATGGTAATCACCCTTCATGAGCACAGCAAGTCATTGAAGCGCTTCCGGCACTGCACCCCAGGAGTGCCGCACCACATCACAGCTGCTGATCAGCACTGTCACCTCGTCCCGTGCCCTCTTGGTGAGGTGCTGTGGCCTCCTCCTCCCTTCCCTGTGGACAAGGGTGTCCCTCCTGGCAGCCATCTTCTCCAGGAGGCCGGCGAGGCACTCAGAGAAGTGGGGGGCCAAGTTCCCTCGCCAACCTGCCCTCCTGCCTGCTGTGTCCAGCTGCATTCGGGTCCATAGTCCTAGCTCAGGGAAAGTTCTCTGTGGCAGCCTTAATTCGCCCACCAGCGTGAAATTGCGGTTGGGGCCTGATTGTGGGCAGCGGTCCGTTTTGCAGCCACTCCCGGGTCCGCCCGCCCGATAAAGGGAAAATCCTGGTGAATGAATTTGGCCAAGTAAAACTTTCCCCTTTGAAGTCCATGCTGACCATCATTCATGGGGTAGAGAATTCTGGATTTCTGTTACACTTAGTTTGGAAGAATGCTCCCTGATTTGATCCTCAATGGCTGAGCCCTAATTTTATGGTTATGTCCGCTTGTTTCCAATCCCACCAGAGTAAATAGTTTCTCCATATCTTCTCTAGCAAACCATTTTTAAACAACTTGATCAGATCAACTCTCAAAGGCAATTAATAAAATGCATTTCAGTCTCAGTGTTGTCTATAGGCTTCTTGTTGAGGGTCATTTCAAGATACAACCTACTGAGGGAGAACAATCCTCAGGGCATTGTGGTCCTCTGTTTTTCATTGTAATTGGTGATTTAACAGAATCATGGACCAGTGTGGTTTTCAAGTAGGCAAATCCTGAGAATGTAATTTTGTTCATGGGAAAGAAAATACAATAACTGAAAATACAATAACGTACCTGTAACAACAATTACTTAAAGAACCACTCAAGCAGAAAGAAAGGTTGAACATTTTGGAGGAGAATGGCTCAACAAAGCTTGAGAACAGCCCATTTACTCAACTAGTTTCTGCAGATTACTAGCAATACAGAAATGGAGACGGATTTTAGGTAAAGAGTGCAAAAATACAAATGAGAGCGAGTGCTTCACAATGTTACAGAAAAAGTGAAAATAGTGTCCATGAATTGGAGGACCTGCTGGGAAAGCGTAAAAAGCAGAAAGGGTAAGTTATGAATTTTCTGTAAAAGTAGCAGCACAGGCTGTATATTGACATGAAGGAAAATATTACTTTTTAATGTTACATGCAAAAATGTTGTAGGGACAGCCATGAACATTAAAAAAAGGGTATGTCAAATAAGATAGTAGCAGTGAATATAGCAGGATTATAGAAACTAAATGATTAGAAAGGGGATGCATTGCAGGAAGGAATTTGTGTGGGTGAAATCACCTTGTCTCAATTCCCACTGCTATTATGTTTAAAGGCAAAATTTGCACGTGATAGGAGAGCACAATGTGGAAGAGATGGTGGAAAATATGACAGATATGGAACATCCCATGTAAGCAAGTAAAGTAGAGTTATTGAAGGGGAGTCTGGAAGTTTTGGGGATTGTGGAAATTGGAGTAAAGACCAGGACTACTGATGTGGGTCATATTAAACATCAATATCTGTTACCTTATTTAAAAAAATCTACAGCACTTACAGTCTGCACCATTTGACTTCGTGCTGTCAAATATTTGACACACTTTCCCCCATTATAATTTCTTATGCACATACTTATAATGAGTTTTGCCTATGTAAACATGTCATGCTGTAATTACACAATTTTGCCATTTGGTGAGTTTGTGGCTCGTCTGTGAGCTTCTTACAGTTCCTCTTTGAACAATTTTATACCTGCCATCTTGTTAATCTCCAAGTAATTCTGGTGATCAATTTTAAACCTTGTTACTTTCTTCATTTTACATTGCAACCTTTAATCTGCTACCTTCCACCTAACTTTAAAAGTTAAATCAATTTTGCCTATAATCTCTGTGAGACGTCCTAATGCTCATCTCTGCCTTATTATTGTCTGCATGGTCAGTGGTGTTTTCAGAATGGAAATTCTTAAATATCATATAGAAAATGTAGACAAAAGGTATTTAAATTAAATTAATCTCATTTTCCAAACCCTATGCCTCAGAGCAATGGCCTCCATTCATTGCAGACCCCACTGAGATAATCCCACCCTAGAGGCAGCAGGTCAATCCCTCTGTTGGATGAAAGTTGTGCTAATGGAATATAAATGATGCAATGATTTTGCAAGACTAGCTACATGTTGAGTAGTATTAGAGCCTCAGGCCAGTGGTTGCATGATATTTTGGTTCTTGGTCACCAAGCTTGATTCTTTGGCATCCCTGCGTTGCCAAACGCTCATTTCCCCACCCCCGCCCCCATTAGCCTTCTCAAACAGTTCTACCCCCGAAGCACATTCCTTTGGAGGGGACAGCATAACATTCCCACTGAGGAGCAGCTGAGTAGTACATCTAAATGCACTTCCTGTCATGTTTCCCAGCAGCATCACTATCCTCAGGAGGACATAATTACAGCATGACAAATGCGGACAAAAGGGCCTGAATTCTCTTCCCGTTGGTTGGTTAGTGGCAGAGTAGGAATACCATGCACCAATGCAAATCCTCTGATAGTTGGCTGCAATTTCTTCCTGAAGCTCTCATTTGCTATGTAGGATGGGTTTGGAGCAGTAAAGTTTTGCCACACTGGGAAGAAAGGAGTTTCAGTTCGGATAGTCTTTTGCGCAGCAGAAAGGAAAAGAACGGCAGCAATGTCTAGAGCAACAGCAGTTCCCTTGGAAGACGGGATTCTGAGGAAATGTCATCAACCTGAAATGTTAACTCTATCTTTCTCACTCCATAGATGTTTCCTGACTTAACAGTCCCTGTTTCTATTTCAGATTTCCAGTAGCTGCAGTATTGAACATTTTGAAGTGTAGACTTCAGACTAATGGTAGACATCTTTGATCATGAAAGACTTTGTAAGGATATAGGGAAGAACAAGCAGTTTTGAAGTGCCTTTATCTGCTGAATCTATCTCTATACAATGAATGCACTGGGCTAAAAGGTATCCCCTCCTTTCTCTAAGTGCTGCATTTACTGTCCCATGTTCTCTCCTTAGTGCCTTGCTCTCCTTCCTTCTACTGTGGGGAGTGATGTCCTTCCAAATCCCTCTTCAATACCATTGCCTTCAGTTTCTGTAAGCAGCAAGTCTTTTATTATTGTGATGCTATCTAGAATGCAGTAAGTTACTCTAACTCTGATTGAGTTATATTGAAGAGCATTGTCAGATTTATCCAGGTATCTAATAATGAGAGTTCCTATAGTGCGCTGTATAGCATTTCTTATACTGGTAGGATCCACATTGTATCTATTGTCTCTCTTGGTCCACTGAAACCATATCTGACATCATCAACCATTACTTCAGGATATATGTATCCAAGGCATGAGTGTTAACATGGTGGATTGTCACATGATACAAATGTCAAGGTTGTTTCCTGCATATCTGGTATTGACATGCAGGATAAGGCGATTCACATCACACACTGGCTGAGTTTTAGGAGAATTAAAGTGTTCCTTTGAATTGACAGGGTTGTCGCATTGGGCCTTTGCATGGCCTATGCGTTTCATCAATTGCTCCTTGCACCTGTGGGAACCCTGCCAAACTGTAGAACTAGATAGCTCTCTTTGTTTATCTGATTCTATTGGGAAGGATATAAATAGCAAAGCCTTCTTAAATAGAGCATTAGTGACCTTCTAGGTGCAGTACTGAGCAACTACCGGCTTAATGTGGCAAATTTCATTTGTTGCTGCATAAAAGGCTCCAGATACTAGGGGCTGAATTTTACAGAGATGATGCAGATAGATGTCCCTCCCGTGCCTTTGTAAAACTGGGCATGATAACGCCAGTTTTCAATATTACAGAAAGCGAGTGGGGCCTGAAACTCTTTTGAGTTATCAACAGTCACAGATTGCAACTCTTTCAAGTACAATCACAGTTCTTGGTTTCCGGGAGTGGGACGTGAACCCACAACCCTCTGATTCAAAGGCGAGGGTGCTATGAACTGAGCCACAGCTGACACGTCAGAAGCCCACCTGCCTTCACTAAACAAGCAATTAGCTTCCAATTATAATTGTTAAACAGGCTATTGTGTGAAATTTTATGTTTCCTGTTCCAAGCTATGTGGTATGCACAGGCCAAATGATGGGAGTGATTTCCAGCAGCTACTCATGGGTGGCACAAGGATGCTAGAAAATTCCTGGAATAGGAACAGTTCAGAGAAGGCAGCAGCTGAGTCTGCTGCTGAAGGTTAAGCTGTGCACATCTTTGTGAGATGAACCAGTTTAAATGAGGGCTCCAGAAGGGAATGAGAGGTCATGGAGCCTGGAGCCAAGGAAGATCCTTGAAATGGAAGGGTTCCACTGGGAATTCAGAGGTCACTATCCTGATGGGAATTGTGTACTCTGGAGGAGGTTCCTCGAGTGAGGAGATCAGGAGAAGGAGGGATAGGAGGGCTGACGGTCAGGGACAGGTGTGCCCTGCTGACCAGGTGCATGAGAGGCCCGGTGCTACTCAAGTAGCAGAGGGCTACAGAGACAAACATCACCAAGTCCTTCTAAAGAGAATAACACAAGAACACAAGAATTAGGAGCAGGAGTAGGCCATTCCACCCCTCAAGCCTGCTCCGCCATTCAATATAATCATGGCTGATCTGATTGTAGCCTGAACTCCACCTACCTGACTACCCACCATAACCGTTGACTCCCCTGTTGATCAAAAATCCATCTAACTCAGCCTTGAATATATTCAATGACCCAGCCTCCACTGTTCTCTGAGGAAGAGAATTCCACAGACTAACGACCCTCTGAGAAAAATAAAATTCTTCTCAACTCTGTCTTAAATGGGCAACCCCTTATCTTTAAACTGTGTCCCCTAGTTCTGGACTCCCCTACAAAGTGAAACATCCTCTTAGAACCCACGCAGTAAAGTCCCCTCAGTATTTTATATGTTTCAATACGATCACTTCTCATTCTTCTAAGCTCCAATGGGTATAGGCCCAACCTGTTCAACCTTTCCTCATAAACTAACCCCTTAATCCCAGAAATCAGTTGAGTGAACCTTCTCTGTATTGCTTCTACTGCTTCTGAAGTAAGGAGACCATATTTGCACACAGTACTCCAGATGCAGTCTCACCAAGGCCCTGTACAGCTGTAGCAACACTTGTCTACTTTTATACTCAATTTCCCTTGCAATAAATGCCAACGTTCCATATGCCTTCCTAATCACTTTCTGTACCTGCATACTAACTTTTTGTGATTCATGTACCAAGATACCCAGATCCCTCTGTACCCTAGAGATCTACAGTCTCTCTCCATTTAAATAAATGCTTTTCTATTCCACCTGTCAAAGTGGACAGGTTCACATTTTCCCACATTATACTCCATCTGCCAAATTTATTCCCAATCACTTAACCTATCTAAATTCCTTTGTAGGCACTTTATGACTTTGTGACAACCTATTTTCCTACCTATCTTTGTGCCATGTTTTAGCTACCGTACATTCGGTCCTTTTATCCAAGTCATTGGCCAGGATTTTCCAGCCGTCAGGCGGGCTCGGCGGGTGGGCACAGGAGCAGTTGGGAAGCCGACTTCCACCTGTGATTGGGCCCTGACTGCGACTTCACACTGGTTGGCCAATTAACAGCCAGCCAATGTGAATCGTGCACTGCAGTGCTCAGCGCTGCCAGGGTGGGGGGTGGGGGGAGGCTGGCGAGCGTGGAAGTTCACGCATGCAAGCAAGTGCGCGCAGTAAAAACTCCCTGGGTACAGAGCTGCCTCAGGGAGCTGAAGATTTTTAAAATAAAAAATAAAGATATTAAAAATAATGAAAACATGTCCCCTCATGTGACTCTGGCAGATGAGCAGGGACATGTTAAATATGAGTGTTAAAAAGTTTTTTTAAAAATCACGGTTGAAACCTCATCCCACCCATGGATGAGGTTTTGCCAAAAAAGCAAAGGCCGCTTGGCTTTTTTGCCCACCCACCAACCAAACGGTTGGACAGGCAGTGAAAAATTCTAGTTAATTGATTGATTAAAGGCCTTAGTAGGCTGCTTAATTGTCGGTGGGCACGGGACACTTGCCCTACGTCATCGCGCATCATTTTACGCTCATTCGGGTTGGCCATGTGCCTGCCTGATGAGAGAAAAATTCTTCCCATTAATATAGATTGTAAATAGTTGAGGTCCTGGCACTGATTCCTGTGGAACTCCACTAGTTACAGCTTACCAACTCCAAAATGACCCATGTATCGCTACTCTGTTTACTTTTTAGACAACCAATCTTCTATCCATGCTAATACATTACCCCCAACACCATGAGCTTTTATTTTTCACAATAACCTTTGATGTGGCACCTTATCAAATGCCTTCTGGAAATCCAAGTACAGCACATCTACAGGCTCCCCTTCATTCACAGCGCATGTCACTCCTTCAAAAATCTCCAATAAATTGGTTAAACACAATTTCCCTTTCACGAAACCATGTTGATTCTTCCCGATTACCTTGAGTTTCTTTAAGCACCCAGCTATAACCTCCTTAATGATTGATTCTAACACCTTCCCCACAACAGACATCAAGCTAACTGGCTATAGCTTCCTGTCTTCTGCCTCCCTCCCTTCTTGAATAGAGTGGTTATATTTGCTATTTTCCAGTCTGATGGAACCTTTCCAGAATCTAGCAAATTTTGGAAAATTAACACCAACGAATCTACTACCTCATTAACCATTTCTTTTAAGACCATAGGATGAAGTCCATCAGGACCCAGAGACTTGTCATCCACCATCCATCAATTTGCTCAGTACTGCTTCTTGAACGATTGTAATTTCACAAAGTTCTCCTCTCCCATCCATCTCCTGATTTACAGCTGTTCCTGGAATGATTTTTGTATCCTCTATAGTGAAGTCAGAAGCTGAATATTTATTCATTCATCCACCATTTCATTATTACCTACTGTTAACTCCCCATTGTCACTCTCAGGAGGACCAATACTCTACTTACTCTTTTCCTTTTTAAATACCTGTAGAAATTCTTGCTATCTATTTTTACATTTCTAGCTATCTTTCTCTCATACTCTAATTTCTTTGCCCTGATTAACGTTTTAGTCATTCTCTGTCATTCTTTATATTCTGACCAATCATCTGACCTGCCATACATCTTTGTGCAGTTACATGCTTTTTCCTAAAGTTTGATGCTTTCCTTAACTTCTTTAGTTAACCACATATGGTGGGTCCTCCCTTTAGAATTTTTCTTTATAGTAGGAATAAACTTATTCTGAATATTCTGAAATATCCCCTTAAATGCCTGCCACTGCTCCTCTATTCATCTATCCTCTAGCCTAGTATCTCAGTTCACTTCAGCTAGCTCAGCTTTCATGCCCACATAGTTGCCCTTATTTAAATTTAAAATACTAGTCTTAGACCCACACTTCTCCCGTTCAAACTGCATGTAAAATTCAATCATATTGCGGTCGCTGTTGCCTAGGAGTGCCTTCACTCTGAGGTCATTAATTAATCCTGTCACATTACACAATACCAAGTCTAATATAACCTGTTCTCTGGATGGTTCCAGAACATGCTGCTCTCAAAAACTATCCTGAAAGCATTCTATGAACTCCTCATCCAGGCTACGACTGCCAATCTGATTTTCCCAGTTTATATGTAGACTAAAATCACCCATGATTATTGCTGTCCCTTTATCACAAGCACCCAATATGTCTTCTTGTATAATTTGTCCTATGTTGTGGTTACTGTTAAAGGGGGCCTGTAGACCACTCCAACTAGTGACTTCTTTCCCCTACTATTCCTCATCTTCACCCAAACTGATTCTATATCCTGATCGTCTGAATCAAGGTCATTTCTAACTATTGCACCAATACCATCCTTGATCAACAGCGCTACCCCTCCACCTTTACCTAGCTCCCTATTCTTCTTGAATGTCATATACCCCTCAATATTTAGGACCCAGTCCTTGTCATCCTGCAGCCATGTCTCTGTAATGGCTAACAGGTCACATTTATTTACTTTAATGTGCGCTATCAATTCATTTGCTTTGTTATGAATGCTACACACATTCAGATACAGAGCCTTTAGTTTTGTCTTTTTGTTATCATCGTAATCCCTTGTCTTGACCATTGGTGTATTCTTAGGTTTTATCTCTCTGTCCCTTCCTGCTATTCTATGACTATGATTTCCCATATTACCATTATAGTCACTTGTTTTGAATCTATCCCTTGATTTGCCACATCTACTCAAGCTTGATCCCTCATCCCCTTGTTTAGTTTAAAGCCCTCTCTACTATCCTGGTTATGCAATTTGCAAGAACACTCATCCCAGCACGGTTCTGCTATAGACCGTCTTAACTGTATGGTCCCCACTTTCTCCAGTATTGGTGCCAATGCCCAATGAACTGGAGCCCACTTCTCCCACACCAGTCTTTCAGCCACGCATTCATCTCGCTAATCTTATTTGCCCTATGCCAATTTGCATGTGCCTCAGGTAATAATCCAGAGGTTATTACCTTTGAGGTTCTGCTTCTTAATTTGGTACCTAGCTTCTCATACTGACTATGCAGAACCTCTTTCCTTGTCCTGCCTATGTCATTGGTATCTACATGGAGCATGATGATTGGATCTTCTCCCACTGCAAGTTCCTGTCCAGCCCTGAGCAGATGTCCCAAACCCTGGCACTGGGCAGGCAACACAGCCTTCTGGACTCTCGCTCTTTGCTGCAGAGAATAGCATCAATTCCCTTCACTATACTGTCCCCTACTACTATGGAATTTCTGTTTGCTCCCCCTGCTTGAACAGCTTTCTGTACCATGGTGCAATGGCCAGCCTACTCATTCACCATGCAGACCTTGCTTTCATCCACACAGGTTGTGTGCACCTCACACCTGTCTGACAATTGCAAAGTCTGAGGCTCCTCCACTACTGTCTGCTCGGTCCCATTACCTGCTTCACACACGGTCACATCCTCCTGTCCCTCACTGCTGACCAAAACAGACGACCCTATTCTAAGAGGCGTGACCATCTTCTGGAACAAAGTGTCTATGTATTTCTTCCCCTACCTTATGTTGTGCAGTGTCCATATTTGGCTTCCAGGTCAATAATCCTGATCCGGATTTACTCTAGCTGCTTACCTTTCTGCAGAAGTGTTTGTCAAGGATTGCCTTGGCATCCAAAAGCTCCCACATTCCACAGCTACAACATAACACATAAGTTAACTTAATTTAATTAATTGTCAACTTAATTGCTCACTTAATTAGTTTAGAATAATTCCTATGTATACCACATCTCTTTCCACTGTGCACTGAATTCCCATGTGAACCCAGTTTGCTACTCACTCAGTCTGCATCTCACTCAGGTTTAGTCTCCTGCCTCCTCCCGTGCCCCTTACTGATCATCATGCGTATTGAAAAGCCTGCCTCTTTTATAGACCCTCTGATGAGTCACTAGCTAGTTTAGCTTCCTGCTACAATAATTAACACCACTTGAACCAACTGCTTTCAGGTGATTGGCAGATAACTGCCACTCCAGGCAGTTTTCTATTTAACAAGTTAAGCTAACTTACTTGAAGGTTAGTACCATGTCAGATCGCTATCTCAGAGAGAGAGTGAGAGAGCGAGAGAAAGAGAAAACTTCGTACTGCCTGCTAATTTAAATGATAGTAGCATACAACCCCGCACTAGAATCATCGAATTATAGAATGGTTACAGCAGAGAAGGAGGCCAATTGGCTCTTGATGTACATGCTGGCTCTCGTTGAGAGCTACTCAGTTAGTTCCTCTCCCCTGTCTGTTCCCTGTATCCCCGCGGAGTTTTGCTCTTCAGATGATTTTCCAATTCCCTATTGAAAGCCACACACTCACGCAGTGTATTCCAGGTCCTAAACATTTGTTGCATAAAAAGGTTTTTCTCATGCCTTTGGTTATTTTTGCCGATCACCTTCAATTGTGTCCACTGGTTTTTGCCCCTTCTGCCAAAGGAACAGTGTCTCCACATCTACTGGCCAAGATTTTCTGGTCCCGTGTGCCGCTGGGATCTTCCGGTCCTGCCGAAAGTCAATGGACTTTTGACTGGTCTGCTGCACCCCCTGCAGTGGGTCCTGCCATGGTGGGGCCAGAAAATCCCAGCCACTCTGTGCAGACACTTAATAATTTTGAAGATTTCTATTAAATCTCCTCTCAACTTTCTTTTCTCTAAAGAGAACAGTCCCAACTTCACAACTCTATCCCTGTTACTGAAGGCTCACATCCTCGGAACTATTCTCATAAATCTTTCCTGCATCCTCTTCAATGCCGTAACATCCTTTCTAAAGTGTGGTGCTACAATTGGACGCAGTAATCCAGTTGAGGCTGAATCAGTGTTTCATAAAGGTTCACCATAACTTCTTTGCTTTTGTACTCTGTACCTTAGTTTATAATGCCCAGGATCCCCTGTGCCGTTTTAACTGCTTTCTCAATCTATTCTGCCACCTTCAATTATTTGTGCACGCAAACTCTCAAGTCCCTCTGTTGGTGCACCTCCTTTAGAATTGTATCCTTTATCTTATGTTGCCTCTTGTCATTCTTCCTAATTTTTTGCTCGGTGTGCAGGTGCGTGCCCGACACGCTTGAGCGTAAAATAGCACGCGTTGATGTCAAGTGCGTGTCCCGATGTCATTGCGCATTTGTGCGATATTTTTTTCGGTGGGCGCGCATGGGTGCCGGAGCCGCGCCCGCCATTAATTAAGAGGCCAGCTAAGGCCATTAAAAAGTCAGTTGATGCTGATTTTTCATTGCCCGTGCAATTTCACGCTCGTCGCACGGGCAAAATGGGCAGGCGGCCAGCCGACAATTTCAAAAACCTCATCTACGGGTGGGTTTAAAAGGGTCAGCAGCATTGCCAGTGTGAGTAGTGAGGAGTTTGGTGGATTGTTTGCTGCTGATAACCTATTGGTATATGGCATTTTCATCTCTGCTCGGGGCTTCATTGTTAGCATTTCCAGGCTTCGTTTCAGGACTCCTTGGTGTCTCCAAGGACCCCGGAGAATTCAGACTGTGTGGACCCTTCCAGGTATCAGACAGTCTTCTGTTACCCTGGTAATGGGAATTGTGGCCTCCACTGGTGGCACCTCCTCTGAGGAGGAAGAGAGGGGCAGAAAGGAGAGGAAGTCAGGTGTCCCAATGCAGCTTCCAGGGGAGCGACCTGTGGGAGGAGAGGCGCAGGCACAGGGGGCGCAGGGCCAGCAGGAAGTCCAAGGCGGAAGGGGCCACAGAAGATGCCATTACCCTGCTGCCAGGGTATACAGGCGGCGATGCAGCTACCTCAATATGTCTGAGATGCAATGCCGAAGGAGGCTCCGTCTCTCAAGGGAGACAGTGACCTCCATTTGTCAGATCATTGGGCCTGAAATCGCATCCTACTGTGTGGGTGGACACCTCATGCCAGTGGCTCTGAAGGTCACACTGGCCCTCAACTTCTATGCCTCCGGCTCTTTCCAGGGGTGAGTGGGGGATCTGTGTGGGGTCTCCCAATCAGCTGTCCATAGTTGCATCAAGCTGGTGACAGATGCTCTGCGCAGGCGGGTATTGACTTTCATTCATTTCCGTACAGACGAGGCCAGCCAGGCTGAGCAAGCCAGAGGGTTTGCAGTGATTGCTGAGTTCCCCCACATCCAGGGTGCAATCGACTGCACACATGTGGCCATCAAGGTGCCAGGGGGTCAGCCGGGTGCCTTTGTTAACAGGAAGGGATTTCACTCCATGAACGTGTAGATAGTGTGTGACCACAGGATACAGATTCTGCAAGTTTGTGCAAGGTACCCTGGCAGCTCCCATGATGCATACATCCTGAGACACTACCAGGTGACGAGGCTCTTCAGTGTTCCAGTCCGACTGGATGGATAGCTGTTGGGTGACAAGGGCTATCCCTTGAAAAGGTGGCTTATGATGCCTCTCCGCCACCCAAGAACAGAGGCAGAGCAGTGTCGTAACAGGAGCCATGCTTCCACAAGGAAGGTGATAGAGAGGACCATAGGTCTTCTGAAGACTCACTTCTGATGCCTGGACTATTCAGGGGAAGCACTACAATATTCCTCCAGAGTGGGTATCACTGATAGTGGTTGCATGCTGCGCTCTCCACTATCTGGCACTGGCAAGGGAGGACCCACTGGAAGAAGAAGATGTTGACGCAGCTGCACAAGCCACAGCTGATGAATCCAGTAGTGAGTCAAAAGAGGAGTACAGTGAGGAGAATGCTGAGGGCGTGGAGGCACACCTTAGTAACCTCTAGGGAGGCAGGGACACCAGAGATGCCTTGCTCCAACGCTTCTTCAGCTACGCTGCCAAATAAGCGCTACCACCTCATGCCAGGGCTACTGCCTCCACCCTGCATGTCTGAAATGGCCCTTTCCATTGACCCCAAAGTCCATCAGTGTCTGTGCAATAAAGTTTCGAGCCACCCATGTCCAGCATTACATATTGGCATACCCTGCACCACATTAAATAAAAAAGTGAAGCATACTCAGGCCATTATGACATAAGAAATTTTGTCTCATGTTGACAGTCCAAACAAATTAACAGAACCTTCTGTGGTCTTCAAGCCCAGACTAATTAAATTAAACAAAACATTGTGCAAAAGAACATCACCCATGACCAGTCCCTCTTGTGCTCATGGTGTCTTAAATTTACGTTTACGAGTGTTATGTCTTGGTGCTCCCCACTTGCTGGCACCGGCATTGGAGACAGCCTGCTGACTCTGCTGTCCTGTTGGCCTTGATGACCTTGGGCTGTCGTCCTCTGTCCAGTAGAGCCTGTGCTGGCCTCACCAGGATGGGAGCAGCCAGTTCCACGGCTGGCATGTCACCAGTCACTGCAGCCTCATCAGCTGCCACGGTCACTGGCAGAGGGGCGGAGGAGCTGCTGCCATATCCTGAGAGAAGCCCGCAGAAATAACAGGCAGCTCATGCGCTAACGTGAGGTCGCTCTGGACCTCCCTGCTGGGATACTGGGTGCCTCATACATCCCCCACACGGACACTGACCACCTGAGGTGGGGACTTTCAGGTCTGAGCGCAACCCCAGGAACCGCTGATTCTGTTCCTGGAGTTGCCTCTCCATGGAGAAGGCAGTGCACTCGGCCATGAGGGTCAATGCAGTACTGATGCTTCGCATGGATTCCTCCATAATGTAGACCATGGCACAAGCACCCTCATGGATCCCTGCCAGATCCTCCTGCACATCTTGCTGGATTTCCAGCAGCTGCCGCCTCATGGACGACTCCAGAGTCTCATCATCTCCCTTCAACTGGGAATCGTCCTGGTCTCCAGCAGTCCTCTGACTGCCGGCGCCCTGGGCACTCTCTGCCTCCACCTGCACCTCAAGCGAGTGTGAAGTGCCATCACTGCTGTGCACCGATATTCTAGCCGAAGATCTAACACCCAGCGAGATGCTGGAACTGCGCTGGGGCCTGGTTCAGAAAGTGGGTGTGACGCAGGTGCATCTGGAGCCTGGCGGTCCACTGGCGTCAGGAGTGGGTCTTCGGGGTTCTGTGATTGGGTGTGTGGTGGCAAACCTAAGTGAAAACAATGATGTGCCATTAGTTTAAGTCATCCAGTGTCACTGTGCATGCCAGGCACCCTGGTGAGACAATGGAGATCTGCATCATGGCGCCATCGTCTTTTAATGATCAATGGGGAATCCAGTTTTGAGGCTGCCATCAATGATGAGGCTACACAAGAATGTTTGCACCATCTGAAACTTTCACCTCTGTGCATTGCACTCTCTGCGACTGGTTGACTGAGGTACGTGCTGGCTCTCCAGCTCAACGGTTTCCTGCTTGTATCTGGTTAGGATTAGGAGGTTTGGGGGCCTCCACCTGTCCGCGACCTTTCAATATTGTTATGGGCCATCTTCTCCTGAAAGGACAGAGGAGCACTCATTAGTTCACTCTCTACCTGCAGCGCGATTCCAGCCTGGACAACCCCAGCTGAGGAGCACCTTGCAGGCACATCCGAGTCGTGGCCCTTGAGCGGCAAAGCACTCTGACCAATCAGCCAGGGCTCACCTGCTTGGCCAGCTCCGACGTCATCGACAATTGGCACTCAGACTCTCGTACCCCTGAGCTCCATGGTGGGGGCAGCCAGCCCTTAACACTTCAACACACTGATCCATGCCAACATGGTACTCACCCTTTCTGAGTGCAGCAGGTCGTTAAAGCTCTTGCGGCACTGGACCCAGGTCCGCCGCACCACATTATGGCTGCTGACCAGCACTGCCACCTCCTCCCAAGCTCTTTTTTTCAGGCGCGGTGGCCTCCTCCTTCCATCACTGGTGCCAAGGGTGTCCCTCCTGCAGCCACCTCCTCCAGGAGGACCGTGAGGCACTCATCAGAAAAACGGGGGGCCAGTGCCCACCCGGCCTGCCCTCCTGCCTGGTGTCTGCAGCCGTATTTGTATCCGTAATTTTTACTCTCCTGCTGACAACACTGCAGATGTCTTCATTGCCAGCAGCCTTCCAGGGCCTGAGAGTGCTGTTTTTAAACCAGCCGCCAGGTCGCCATTGGTCCAATGGCTGACAGGCCCCAGTCCTCGCCCGCCCCTTCTCGACCATTGGGGAGCCACTGTTCATGATTAATGTCCGCCAGTGTGAAATCGCGATCGGCCCCCGATCGCGGGCGATGGACCTTTTCCTGGCCGCCCCGGGCCCGCCGACCACGCCCGCCTGCTGACCTCAAAATTCTGGCTTTGAGGTCTATCACTATCCTCCTCACAGTTCACAACACTTCCAAGTTTTGTGTCATCTGAAAATTTTGAAATTGTGCCCTGCACGCTGAAGTCCAGGCCATTAATATAGATCAGGAAAAGCAGTGATCCTGATACTGACTCTTGAGGAACATCACTCTATATCACCTTCCTCCAGTTTGAAAAAACTTCACCACTACTCTCTGTTACCTGTCACTGAGCCAACTTTGTACCCAAACTGCCACTACCTTTTTTATTCCATGAGTTTAAACTCTGCAAACAACTCTGTCACTTTAGCAAACACCTTTTTGAAGCCAATGTATATCACCTCAACCGCATTAGGCTCATCAACCCTCGTTAATACTTCATTGAAAAACTCAGTCAAAACACCATTTTCCATTAACAAATTATTTCCTTAATTAATCCACATTTGTCTGAGTAACTGTTAATTTTGTCCTGGATTATCATTGCTAAAAGCTTTCCCGACACTAAGATTAAACTGACTGGTCTGTAGTGTGCCGCTGAGTGGCTGCACACCTCAGTAGGGGCCATAGGTTTGTGTAAGGCTAACAACACTCAATGCTAGCCTGCACTACTTAAAGCCAGCCTGTATCTCTTAAAGGGGAGGTACATTCTGCTGCGGCAAAGGCTGGAATTGTTTGTGGAAGTATCTCTGAGCAGGAAGTAGAGTGGAAATGATGCCACAGGGCTGAGGGCATGCTCATGGGTTTTCTAATGTTGCACTGGAGGCCTTAGTGCAGGTGATGGACAGGAAGAGAAAGGACCTCTACCTACAGGAAATGAGGAATCCCTCCATACAGACACTCAGAAGGCAGTGGGAGCAGATAGGTGTCGCTGTCAATGCAAGCAGTCAAGCACCAAGGACTTGGATGTAGATCAGAAAGAAGTTTAGCGCTCTTGCATGAATGGTTGCCTATCCTTACACGTGAACCACTAGAGTCATACACTGCTCCATTCATCATGTGCTTTCACTCACCTACCAATATCCTCTATCAAACGCAACTCATACGTAACATTCATAGCCTCACCTCACCCTTCAACTCTTAGCACTGCTGCAAAGTTCACACTCACATCTCTCAGCTTGTACACTCTGAATGATATATCATAGCTGAATAGTTGGCAAATACATTGCGCTACACTCACTGACACACTTCCCTTTGTCTTGCAGGACAAGCTGGCACCTAATGGGAGGCAGCAACCCCTAACTATTGAGGGGCAGGAATTGCTGCATGCCCTTATCTCCATGGAGGAAAAGGTGCTGGCCATTTTTGGAGCGATTACAACAGAGTCTGTGGCCATTGGAAGGGCTGAAATCATGGAAGATGAAGCTTGTTTCCTGCCTAATTCTCCTTCTCACACCTACTTCCCCTTCATTCTACAATATCTTCTGATTTACAAGCTGCATATGGTTTAAGCATGCAACCTCTTACTTTCCTCTCCTTCCCCTCACTGCAGTCCTACCCTTGTGCCTTTCTTTTTTTAGATGCTCAAGAATTGCAATCCAGTCGTATGTTCTTATGTTGGTCAAGCACTGCTGTGGGAGGGTGAAATGCAAAATGGGCAAGAGACTGATGATGAAGAAACACTGTTACTCCACCTGACATTTGCAGCCACCAACTCAGATACTGGCACTGTGCATCAAGCTGGGATCTACACCTGGTGAGCCAGGTGGGCATGAATGGCCTGCAGCTCGGCCAAGAGGAAAGATTAGCATACGTGCCAGTTCTCCAGAGGGTGAGGTCACTCATGAGTTCTGCTGTAAGGGACTTTGATGGGACAGCATACAGTAAAAGGCTGATGGGCATGCATAACAAAAGGCATGGTGCATTGGCAGGCCTACCAGAAAACCTGCTGTCACTGTCAAAGAACATGAAAGAATTTGGTTACAAAGTGGCACAGGGTTTTGCACAGAGCTTGGAACCCATCCTTTCCAGTATCCAAGTGGTAGCAAGCTCTATGAGAATATGTATGGACTTGACCATGATGCAGCACCTGATGGCTGATGTCTCAGCTTCCATTGCAGCACAGGCAGCAGCTATGCAAAGACTGTGCTGCAGTGGAAGCTCAGAATGGGATCATGGAATCTCAGGTTATTGCCTTGCAGGCTCCATGGCTGCCATCATGGCTGTGAATACAAAGTGTAGTGTACAGTGGGCCTGGTTCTCAGCAGTCCAGCAATCTGCCCTAAAGCACATTGCTAGGATTGCTGAGGTGACACCCCAGGGCTGTGGTAGTAGTTCTCTGGAACATGAACCTGCTGTGCTGTCTCAGGATGACAACATTCGTCCTCCCTTCTATGCCACCCCACCTGTTGCTGTTGCTTGTCAACCAGCCAACCCAGATTGCTTCTGCCTATGCTGAGGCGGTGCAGTCTGAAGCGGACCTTCGAGGCCCCAGAGCTGCTTGAGGATATCTAGCAAGGCCACCTGCAGTTTCCCCCACTAAAAGTCAGCCACCTTTCACCAACCTTGCTGCAAACACTAGGAAAACAAGGAAAACCAGGTTGCTGAAGAGATGCATAAGAGTAATCCATATGCTTTTGTATGGAATATTGGCTGGTTTGTTGGATAAATTTGGTTTGAAATGGTTCTTTTG